>NC_081526.1:559820-872320 GCF_030273125.1 Centropristis striata | reverse complement strand
TTTTTGACCTATGACCTGATTATTATTTCATTTTGACTCACTGGATCAACATTTGGAACACAAAAAACACAATAACACACAAAAACACACAAAAAACACACGTAAAAACACACATAAAAACACACATAAGAAAGACGTAAAAACACACAAAAACACACAAAACACACAAAAAACACACATTAAAACACACACAAAACACACATTAAAACACACAAAAAACACACATTAAAACACACACAAAACACACATTAAAACACACAAAAAACACACATTAAAACACACAAAAAACACACATTAAAACACACACAAAACACACATTAAAACACACAAAAAACACACATTAAAACACACACAAAACACACATTAAAACACACACAAAAACACACAAAACACACAAAAAACACACAAAAGAAAGACATAAAACACACAAAAACACACAAAACACACAAAAAACACACATGAAAAAACACACAAAAGAAAGACATAAAAACACATAAAAACACACAAAAACACACAAAAAACACACATTAAAACACACACAAAACACACAAAAAACACACATAAGAAAGACATAAAAACACACAAAAAATACAAAAACCACACAAAAGAAAGACATAAAAACACACAAAACACACATGAAAAAACACACATGAAAAAACACACAAAAGAAAGACATAAAAACACACAAAACACACAAAAAACACACATGAAAAAACACACAAAAGAAAGACATAAAAACACACAAAAACACACAAAAAACACACATGAAAAAACACACAAAAGAAAGACATAAAAACACACAAAACACACAAAAAACACACATGAAAAAACACACAAAAGAAAGACATAAAAACACACAAAAACACACAAAACACACAAAAAAAACACATCAAAAACACATCAGTAAGACAAAAACACACAAAAACACACAAAACACACATTAAAACACACACAAAACATACATAAGAAAGACATAAAAACACACAAAAACACACAAAACACACACATGAAAAAACACACAAAAGAAAGACATAAAAACACACAAAAACACAAAACACACAAAAAACACACATAAAAACACACATACGAAAGACATAAAAACACACAAAAACACACAAAACACACAAAAAACACACATAAAAACACACAAAAACACACCGACAACAAATACATATTTTTTTTTTTTTACAAAAACCACAGAAAAAAAATTACAAAAAAGCACATAAAAACAAGATCAATGATTTAACACTTGTAAATGTAAAGTAAATCAGATTTTTATCTGTTTTTATCTGGTTTTATCTGTTTTTATCTGTGTTCCCAGAGTTCTGACTGACAGGTATTATTATTATATTATCATGTGGTGAATGATAACAGCTCTAATCATTCTCATTATTCCAGAGACGGACAGGTGACAGACAGCTGAGAGAACGTGTTGATTGATCAACACCTCCACACACACACACACACACACACACACACACACACACACACACACACCCCTGTGTTAACAACGTGTCATGATGGATTAATGGAGCTCTCAGTGAATCTGATTAAAGAGAAAGTGAGAAAATGTAATATAATAATATTATAATATATATAATCTCTTATTTAACTGGTAATTTAGGTTTTCTTCTTATTTGGTGATTTATTCACTTTACAAAACACGATCAATACATTCCTCTATATTTATTTATTCATCTGATCTTTGTTTCATTCATTTACTTTAATAGTGTGTTGTTTTGTTTACTGTTGATTGTTTACACTGTAAAAAATGTCTGTAGATTTTAGGGTGAAAAACTGTTAAACCAGACAGTAAAATACTGTCCTCCTCCTCCCCCCTCTCCTCCTCCTCCTCCTCCTCCTCTTCCTCCTCCTCCCCCTCCCTCTCCTCCTCCCTCTCCTGCTCCTCCTCCCCCTCCTCCTCTTCCTCTTCCTCCTCCCTCTCCTCCTCCTCCTCTTCCTCCTCCTCCTCCTCCTCTTCCTCCTCCTCCTCCTCCTGCGCCTCCTCCTCCTCCTCCTCCTGCGCCTCCTCCTCCTCCTCCTGCTCCTCCCCCCTCTCCTCCTCCTCCCCCCTCCTCCTCTCCTCCCTCTTCCCTCTCCTCCTCCTCCTCCCTCTCCTCCTCCTCCCTCTCCTCCTCCCTCTCCTCCTCTCCTCCTCCTCCCTCTCCTCCTCCTCCCCTCCCTCTCCTCCTCCCTCTCCTCCTCCTCCCCCCTCCTCCTCTCCTCCCTCTTCCCTCTCCTCCTCCTCTCCCCTCTCCTCCTCCCCCTCCTCCTCCTCCCTCTCCTCCTCTCCTCCTCCCTCTCCTCCTCCTCCTCCTCCTCCCTCTCCTCCATCTCCTCCTCTCCTCCTCCCTCTCCTCCTCCTCCTCCTCCTCCCTCTCCTCCATCTCCTCCTCTCCTCCTCCCTCTCCTGCTCCTCCTCCTCCTCCCTCCTCCTCCCTCTCCTCCCTCCTCTCCTCCTCCCTCTCCTCCTCCTCCTCCTCCCTCTCCTCCTCCTCCTCCCTCTCCCCCCCCCTGCGCCTCCTCCTCCTGCTCCTCCTCCCTCTCCTCCTCCTCCTCCTCCTCCTCCTCTCCTCCTCCTCCTCCCCTCTCCTCCTCCTCCTCCCTCTCCTCCCCCCCCCCTGCGCCTCCTCCTCCTGCTCCTCCTCCCTCTCCTCCTCCTCCTCCTCCTCTCCTCCTCCCCTCTCCTCCTCCTCCTCCTCCTCCTCCTCTCCTCCTCCTGCCCCCCCCCCCCCCCCCCGCGCCTCCTCCTCCCTCTCCTCCTGCGCCTCCTCCTCCTCCTCCTGGTCTCAGTAACATGTGTTTGCTAACACTGATGTCTCGATCGTCGTCTGTCCAAATATTTCTGTTTCCTGTTTCCATATTTGGCGTATCAGAGCTGAATCATTGGAATCTCTCAGCATCTCTTATTCATGGAGCCATGAATTATTCTCCCTGATATGAGCTCCAGTCACGTAAGGAGAAACACTCTGACGGAGAGAAGGAGGACCAGAGGAAGACGAGGAGACGAGGAGGGTCAGAGGAAGAGAAAGAGCCGAGGCAGCAGAAATAATGAAAGTGTTCCACTAGAGACAGACGAAGGGTTAAACGGTAAAGTGACTGTTTTCAGAGGTTTATCTCACTTCATTATGTATTCAGCAGAACGTATGAGGAGCAGCTGGTCAGCTCTTAAAACAAGAAAAAAAGGAGAAAAATTAGGTGTATTTAGCTTAAAAATATCACAATTATCTGCCAATGGAACAATAAAATGTGTCTTGTCAAGACTTTCCAAAACCAGTAAAAATATCTAATCTAATGAACCACAAATACCTTAGAATTAGTGTATTCACAATTAATACTAGTAATGTTATGATACTATATAATACACAAGGAGCACACCTACAACAAGCATTCCTTTACAAGTATTTATTTTAAGGCAATCAGATCAAAGCAATCAACAGAATTAACTGCAGCTGTAGAATGTTCCTGAACAGTGAAAGCAGCCAGAGGTGGACAGACTGGAATTTCTGTCCTCGAACAGAAAGCATTTTTGGCAAAACCATAATACCTATCATTGATCCGACTTCACTTTGAGCGTCCTGAGTTCTTCCTGAACGTCTACATATGGTTTTTTTAAAGAAATATGAAAAAACAGCTTTGTTAGAGCGATTTAAAAAAACTGTTACATCTCCCTTTTTCAGAAATCTCCCTGCGTTTTTAATATGGGAGCCAATGAGGCTGTTGGTGGCGTTGGTGGATCATCTGTGCGTCCTACGCCCAAACTATAACTCTGACAGCTTTACCAGAGGATTGTGAGGGAGAAGACTCATTTTCCTACGTTTCTATGTATAAATTATTTCTGTAGAGTGGAATTTGCAGCCTGGAGCGCAGTTTTCAAATTTATTTTTTGACAGTTTTTTCTCTCCCTCTACACTCTGGCGATGATGTCACACACTGTGACACGAACATTCCGTGCAATACACACCCATTATAATCTCAGAATTTCTCCAAAAATGATCATGGTCATTGAACAGGGATTGATAAAAAACTATATGACCTATCGAAACGTGGATTAATACACCGATACACAAGACTTGTGTCTACTGTTTAAAGTTTAAATGGAGTCTCTAGGTGAAATTATGCCGGAGAAGTAGACGTTTAAAAATCTACAATTATTGTTCTTTTTCACTCATTTTTTTTCAGCCGTCCCATTCATTTCAATGCAAAACTTTGGGCAGTTTTTCGTTATCCATAGAGAAAAGTAATAGCACACCGATCCCGAGTTTAACAATATATATATATATATATATATATATATATATATATATATTGTTAAAACAGACAGAGTCATGGCTAAAGTGAGTGACTGTGAATCAGATTTTGCTGAGTTTGCATCCAAGAACATTTGACTTTGTGCCGTTCTCGCCACTTATAATTAGAAAAAAAGATGGAGTCACACTTTGTGTTTGTGTTTGCTCTGCAGATTCTACAGCTACACACACACACACACACACACACACACACACTCACACACACACACACACACACACACACACACACACACACACACAGTGACTGTGTAGTCGTATTCATCAGAATCATTGTGTGAGGGAGTGTTATTACATTTCATTAACAGCTCCATTCAGAGAAGATGACACACACACACACACACACACACACACACACACACACACTCACTGTAAACACACTCAAGGTTATGTTCATACTGCCTGGTTTTCTGTCTTGTATTATTGTTGAACTGGACACTTAAAGCCTCTGATCCATGAAGAGAGCTGCTGGGAGTCACAGTGATGGATCTAGTCATTACCAGGTCCTCCTAGTCCTCCTAGTCTCTGGATCTAGCCATTACCAGGTCCTCCTAGTCCCTAGTCTCTGGATCTAGTCATTACCAGGTCCTCCTAGTCCCTAGTCTCTGGATCTAGTCATTACCAGGTCCTCCTAGTCCCTAGTCTCTGGATCTAGTCATTACCAGGTCCTCCTAGTCCCTAGTCTCTGGATCTAGTCATTACCAGGTCCTCCTAGTCCTCCTAGTCTCTGGATCCGTCCTTCTCTTATGCTTTCACTTCACATGTTCCTCAGCTCTTCTTCTGTGGAGCAAATAAAGCTCAGACAGGAAGAATATTGATTTTAGAAACACAGAAATAAAAGTAGAGTCTATTCTGTGTGGTCGTTGATACTACACTGTAAAAAATATCTGTAGATTTTAGGGTGAAAAACTGCTAAACCATGACAGTAAAAGACGTAAAATGATAAATGAGTTAATTCAGTTTCAGTAACAATGAAACACTGTAAATGTTTATATCAGACAAAACAGGATTTTTTACAGTTTTGTTTTTTTGTTGAAAACATTTCCCCACTGTAAAATACTCTGGCACTGTATTTGTAACAAATATAATATCTTGAATAAAGATGAAAGTGGCTAAAGACAAAAACTCAAATTTCTGAGAAAAATAAATCCGATATTCTTTGAGATTAAAACCGGTAAATTTACGAGTAAAAAAAAAAATATTTTCTGAGATCTTAGGTGCAAATTTAAGTGAAAGCAACTGATATTATGAGATAAAGTTTTAAATGTGAAAGAGACCACTGTAATTTTTGCATTTATCTTTTGTAAAAATCCTTTTTCTCACTGTTAAATGTACTAAACACCATATCTCTAACAGAAATATACTGTAATATTTAAAGGTAAAATCTTTAATTTATGCAGCATTTATAAAGTATTTTCTTGTCAATTATATGGCAGAACAGCATTTCTTTTAAGGTTTTTTTAATAAAAATAAAATAAACATTTTATAAATCAGATTGGCAATGAACATAAACAAAAACAAAAAAATATAAATAATCCATCACATGTTTAAATAAAAAGCAGTTTTATTTTATACAAATGTTTCTCAAACATGAGTTTATGGAGCATTTGTTGTTTTGTCAGCTGTGTTCGCCAGAACTTCACCGTGAAAATAACAGTGAGTGAGTTTACTACTGTACATTTAAATATAAATATCAGCAAAAACTGTAATTCAGACTGAGTAGTCCCTTTATTTTTAGGGTTATTTTGTCCGAGTGACATTATGGTATTTCTCCTTTAATGTTACATAAAATAGTGTGTTTGTACAGTTTAAAAGTGTTGTGTTATTTCTTGATTTATGGTAATTAAAAGTGTCTACTACGGTGATATTCAACATTTAATTTTACGCCCTATTTCTGATGCAATTTGACAGTGTTTTACTGTAATTTATACAACATTTTATTTTGTGCTGGTAGTACATTTTACATTTTATTTTATTTATTTTTATCCCATTTTTTATTTATTTTATCTCATTGCATCTTACTGTTCTATTGTTTACTCCATCTCTTTGTATTGTGTTATTTATTTATTGTTTGTGCAGCACTTTGGAAACCTTGTGTTTGATCAAATTGTGCTCTATAAATAAAGTGGATTGTATTGGATTGGATACAAACATTTTTTTACAGCGTGCAGCTCTGGTTCAGAGGGTTTTCATGGTGTTTCAGGATAAATCTGAACATTACGGTTCAGTGTTGCTATCAGCTTTCACACCACAGAGAGGAGAAACACCATCACAAGGTGTAAAACCAGCCCAGGGCTCCCAGTCATCTCCCAGTGATCCCAGCAGTGATCTCCCAGTGATCCCAGTGATCCCACAGCTTCCTGCTGTTGTGGAACATTTATTGTCTAACACGTCTGAGAATTAGTTTCCTCTCGACTGCACACAGAGAAAGAAAGAGAAAAAAAGAGGAGCATGGAGGAGGAGGAGTATTGACCAGGAGACGCTAATGATCTCTACAGGGAGACACACACACACACACACACACACACCTCAATCCAGTTAGTCCTGGATACACACTGTAAAAAATGTCTGTAGATTTTAGGGTGAAAAACTGCTAAACCATGACAGTAAAAGACGTAAAATGATAAATGAGTTAATTCAGTTTCAGTAACAATGAAACACTGTAAATGTTTATATCAGAGAAAACAGGATTTTTTACAGTTTTATTTGTTGAAAAACACATTACTCCACTGTAAAATACACTGTTATATGTATTTAATGTAATAAATATATACAAGCCACCACCGTTTTTGCATTTATCTTTTGTAAAAAATAATACTTTTTCTCACTGTTAAATGTACTAAACACCATATCTCTAACAGAAATATACTGTAATATATAAACAAATTTGAATATCATGAATAAAGATGAAAGTGGCAAAAGACAAAAACTCAAATTTTTGAGACAAATAAATCCGATATTCTTTGAGATTGAAACTGGTAAAATTACGAGTAAAAAAAATTATATTTTCTGAGATTTTAGATGCATGTTTAAGTGAAAACTGATATTCTGAGATAAAGTTTTAAATGTGAGATTGCATATATTATTTGTAAAAATACATTTTCTCACTGTTAAGTGTACTAAACACCATATCTGTAACAGAAATATACTGTAATATTTAATGGTAAAATCTTTATAAATGCTGCATAAATTACATTTACCATTTTAAAAGTATTTTCTTGTTAATTATATGGCAGAACAGCGTTTCTTTTGATGGAAAAACTTATTTATACAGTAAAAAACTGAATAAAATGTCAATCTTAAACATGAAATCAACAGTGCTAACATCATTTTACAGTAATATTATAAAAAGTTGCAGCGTATTTATTACGGTAAAGTTCTGGCAACCACAGCTGCTGGTTTTTACCGTAGAAACAACAAGTTGTTTTGTTTTACAGTGTAGCCAAAGATGATGATTGATCTGTAAAACTCTGCTATCACACATATCAGGAGCGTCTCCAGCTCATAAATCAGCTTTAAGGCTCCTTCAGCTGCTGGAAATATCCAGTGATCCATATTTAGTAAAGCAGTGAAGGTGTTTCAGCTCTCTGAGACTCTCTGAGGAGGAAAAAACACAGAGAGAGTCTACCTAGAGACCAAACACAGACACTCTACTGGTTTTATCCACTTTAATGGATTTATTTTATGAATTAGAATCAGGTTTCTCTCTCCTGTCTGGAGGATTATTGTGGACATGTTACACTATAAACCTGCCAACTGAAGCATCTATAACATTAACGATCAATTAATCTATTAATCGCTGCATGCATGTTATAAATAATCTGTTTTCTGTCTCTGTTTTCTGTCTCTGTGCATGAGGATCATTGTTATTGTTATTATTATTATAGGTCACTGTCTGTGCTGCAGCATTCACTAACTGCACTCAAAAAAATGATTTTTGGCCCTAATAAACATGAAACAATGTTTTTAAGTAAAATGTAACTGAAATATACAAAATCTAAATTTAAATAAAGAAAAATAAATAAACATAATGTGAATGTACTTAGTATAAACTGAATGTAAACAAATTGAATAAACTTTATGTGACTGATCACGTAACGGTGTGTTCAGACAGTTGATCGCGCGAATATTTCGCCAAAGTTGAATTTATTGAACTCACGCCAATTCGCGTTGTTTCATTCCGCGATTGAACCCGCGATTCGCGCCGCCGGCAAAAATTTGCGTCTATTCGCGTGTTTGCATTGACTTTGTATGTAATCTTGTCGCGCAAAAATATTCGCTACGCGTCCGGTCTAAACACACCGTAAGGCAGCTATGTGCATCACACTCCTGCACAGTAGGTGGCGGTAGTGCTGGAAGGGGTAGAGAAAGACCGACGCGTTTTGACTTTTTGAATTGTTTTGTTTGGGCAGAGTTGAAAAATCACCCAGTCAAACAAAAAATTATAAATACTTCTCTGCACATGGGATATAGGCTTCAACACATTATCTCAGGACAGCAAGTTATTCAGAAATTATAGCCTCAATTCTTCATCCTACTTACACATGTGGCTAGGCCTAATTTATGGTTGTTATTGGTACTTGATTACATTTCATTGCATTCATTCAGTGCTACAGCACAGATTTTTTTTGTACCTCTGGCTGAAGTTTCTGTTACACTGAATGGCTGTTCAGTCTTGCTGGAACCTGGTCTCACAGGAATCCGTGAAATAGCCACGGATTTCGCTTAACTCAAAATCCGTGGAATAGCCACGGAATCACTCAAATTTCCGTGAAACTGACACGGATTTCGCTACAATGCAAGTTAATGACATCATATCCCGTGGCTATTTCATGGATATTTGTTCCTATTGGTTTGTTCCAAGTCACGTGACTTTCAAGGTTCCGGCGGTCAGAACAAAAAACATGGCGGACAGTTCTCTCATTTTTAGTGAAAAAAATCAATATTTTGACTTGAAAAAATGGATTTTGATCACATTTCTAGCGAGAAATATATGTTTTATTTTCTAAATCTTCACTCAGTGAATGTACATAATCACTTTGTATGTTGGAATAGCCACGGGATATGACATTATGTCATTAACTTGCATTGTAGCGAAATCCATGTCAGTTTCACGGAAATTTGAGCGAAATCCGTGGCTATTTCACGGATTTCTGTGAGACCAGGTTGCTTGCTGAGATCTATAATATTTTTAGCCTGAGTCTTTTAGCATCATTGTCTTCAGATGGTCAGAAATGGTGTGCATGCATAGTTGTTCCCATTCCCTATCAGTTTAACAATTGGTGTGTGAATTGTTAATATAATATCAAACAGGTGGCAGTTTCAGGATGAACTCCTCTGTCATGTCCTATGTGCAGACAGGTGAGAGGTACAGATACACACCAGTAGCCTCTTGCTTAATTGTACTATTTTGTTTTTACATATTTACACATATTGCCCATCAATGTTACACATAAATGAATGCCAGTCATGTTCAAGCAATTGACAAACGAGGTGACTCAATCCTGATTAAGCCCATCAGCTCCACATAACTATGTCGCAGCATAGAAGTGTTATGAATGTCATGTCGTCCGTTGACATTGGTGCACAGGAAGCGGTTTGTTTGACTTTTTATTTCAGTCTTGAGGTAAAACAAACCACTTCCTGATGTGTTGCCAATGCGCTGATGTCAACAGACAACGTGAGTGTCAACTCATTTGTCAAGTTTGGGAACTGTAGACTTCAATGTAACAGACGTTCTTTTAAGTGACATTCAGGTATGTGATGTATCTTCTGTAGTGTGAATGTCTAAAGATGTTTTAATGTCTAATTTTAAACTGTATTCTGTGGCCCCAATCTGGTACTTAATTTGAATAAAGAAACTTTTGCTTAACTGCTTGCGTATGAGATGCTTGAATAAACACAAGGTTTATGTAAAATTTACCTTCATATGTAATGCTAAATAATCTCATAAGGTTTATGTAAAAATATACATAAACTTTAATTGAATTTACACATTAAGTTTATGTAGAAATTTGCATAAACGTTATTTAATTTATTTTGCATAAACGTTATTTAATTTATTTATATTACTTTTAAATGAAAGAATAACATTGCACTTAACTTGACCTTTTACATTCAACTTATGTAACACAATTACATGGAAAATTTACATGTTATTAAATTAAGTAAAGTCCACGTTTTTGGCTTCATTATTTTTTTGAGTGTGTGTGTGTGTGTGTTCTCTCTCTGTGCATTTATAGATTAATCATGTAAGATGCAATGATCATCTACTAACATTGTTTGATTGATATGATTTCTCTAGATACAATTATTATATCTGCCTAAACTTTCTGTGTCCTGTTTAGAGTAAGATTCTATCATCACAAAAATATTTTTGTGATGATAGAATCTTTAATTTCTGCTTTTACCCTAAATAAAATATCATCATATACATATATATATATATATATATATATATATATATATATATATATATAGTACTACACTGTAAAAAGGAGGTTAGTCTAAAAACCAGAACAAACAGTAAATCTGAGGGAAATGATCTTGCTGCATGGACAGATAATTTACCTTGACAAGATTTATTAAATCAAGATTATTAAATCTAGAAATAAGCATGTTGAACACTTAAAATAATAAATGAACTCTTAAAACCAGATAAAGTAAAGCTGCCAGCAGTGATGAACTGGCCCGAGCAGAGTGACCTGATGATTATTTGGTTCTTACCAAGATAAAAAAAAAAAAATTAGATTTAGAAGTATTAGATCATTTATCTGGTTTTAAGAGTTTATTTCTTATTTCAAGTGTTCAACATGCTTATTTCTAGATTTAATAAAAAACAGAAAAAATAACTCAGAAAAACTGAAAAAAAAATCTGAAAAACTGAAAAAAATTGTCCTTAAAAAGAGAAATTAACTCTTTAAACAAGATAAATGATCTAACACTTCTAAATCTAAGAGTTAATTTCTTATTTTAAGCGTTCAACATGCTTATTTCTAGATTTAATAATCTGAATTTAATAAATCTTGTCAAGGTAAATTATCTGTCCATGCAGCAAGATCATTTCCCTCAGATTTACTGTTTGATCTCGTTTTCAGACCTTTTTTTATTAGTGTCCGGCTGCAAATACGTGCATGTTTTCAGAATCAGCCCCTTAGGTCCAATGTAATCTGTCCATGCAGCAAGATCATTTCCCTCAGATTTACTGTTTGATCTGGTTTTAGACTAAACACATTTGTTGCAGTGCACCAAACCATCAGTAAACACATGAAGTGAACAATATCACCTCTCCAGACTGTACTAACCTTTGTGAAAAGTGTCCATCACTACCTGTTGACTCACTAGCTGTAATTATAACCACTGATAGAGATAAATGTCTCTGAGGGATCCTGACCAGACGGATCAGACCTCTACCTGGTTCCTGACGTCCACTGTGAAGAAACGTCCTGAAGTCCTTAAAAACCATGATATGAATAATGTTCCTGCGTTATAAAAGCAGCTGTCCAGAGTCAAGCCGTCTGCAGAGTATTTATGAGACTGTTGACTGGGAGGAAACTCTAGAAGCTGCTCTGTAGCAGCTGAGTCGTGATGTCACGCCTCACATTCTGCTGCTAGAAGACACACATATTGGTTTCATGGGCATCAGAGGACCTGGACAGAGACGTGACAGGCTGCAGGACCAGCTGGGACGTCCTCAGGACCACGAACAATAAGGACCCTGTAGCATCCACATGCACCATCACTCACTGTATGAATTATGGAAGATAAATGCAATAAATCGGCTCGTTGATCCAGATCCTGATCCTGATCCAGATCCGGAGGAACGGATGATTCTCACATCAGTTCAACAGGAAAAAATACTGGAGTCCCTTTTTACACAAAACTCAACATAATGACAATCATTTAGATCAATATATACCAAATATACATTTTAATCTTTAACCCTTTGATGCACACATGGGTTAAAATGACCCTCATTCATCCCCCATGTTATTTAATAACTTTATTTAATAATTATATTATGTTATTTAATGCTGCTGTGTGTTTCTGTGCTCTATCTTTTGATATCAACTTATTTTAAGATTGAATATTCCAAGTATTCTTTAAATATCTTGGTTTTGATAACAACAAATCATTATTTCCATTTTGCTTCTCATACTTTAGGAAGAAAAAACGTTTTTGTATTATTACCTAGCTAACTACTTAGCTTGCTAAGAAACATAGCCAAGAAGTTAGCTAAGAAATTAGCTTAGCAAGCTACTTAGCTAACTTCTTGGCTAAGTATTTAGCTCAGCAATCTCCTTAGCTAAATACTTAGCCAAGAAGTTAGCTAAGTATGTAGCTTAACAAGCTACTTAGCTAAATACTTAGCCAAGAAGTTAGCTAAGTATGTAGCTTAACAAGCTACTTAGCTAAATACTTAGCCAAGAAGTTAGCTAAGTATTTAGCTTAGCAAGCTACTTAGCTAAATACTTAGCCAAGAAGTTAGCTAAGTATGTAGCTTAACAAGCTACATACTTAGCTAAAAATGGATACAGGTCATTTTTGACCCATGTTGTGCATTAGAAGAGTAGTGACACAAAAAGGGATTTTATTAAAAAATGAATAAAGGAAAACATAAAATGAAAAGCAAGAAATTAAAACAAAAAAATAAGATGTATGATGATCAAAAACAAACTAATTGAGGAAAACCTGGAATACTGAATGATGAAAATAATTTATTGCAAAGATAAAGAACATAAAAACTCTGTCGGGTCACTTTAGACCATGTTGTGCATCAAAGGAAGAATCTATAAGTATCAACACCTACATTTATATTTTGGATGTTTTCTTTTAGTCTGAAACAAGAAATATTATGGAAGCAAAATAGCCCAAAATCTTAAAATAGACTAGTGTATGCAAATATTATCATTATTATAAGTGTTTCACTATAAAGGATTCACTTAATAGACAAACACATATAATTGTATCATGAAGAACAATATTATACTATAAAATATATCGTTATGAAACGTCTCTAGTTGATTACTTACATTTACACAATTATTGTTTTCTATTACAAGTTTTCTTAAATGTTATATTTAATCCTCTGGGCTCTGTGATCGTACCGTGATCAGATCATGTGACATTTTCAAATCGGCGTGAAAAAAAAAAGAGGTGACGTGGAGCGATGTTGTTAACTTCACTCTAAACTACAGACTGTAAACTTTCATCAGTTTTGTGTTTGATGCTCCTCGGTCATATAAAACCAAATATATGATAGTTTAAATCTGATAGAACAAAAATATTTATTGAAGTGTAAAAGTAGGATAAGACGAGGCAGGCAGAGCATTTTACACAATCAGCTAACACTGTTCTTATTAATATACATGTTTTTATGGGAATTTATTCTATATAGTTGTATTATATTTGAATTCCATCTTTATATGTTCATTTTTGCAACTTATGTTTACATTTACAGGTCCAAAACAGTTCATTGAGCATATTTGTGGTTTTTATTGTAATTCATAGTATAATTTTATTTGAGATTTCATGATTTTAATGTATTTTTGGGCTCAATATGTTAATAAAGTAGGTTAAAGTGAAAAAAAAGGCAGATCAGTTCACACACACACACACACACACACACAGCACACACACACACACATATACACACACACACAGCACACACACAGACACAGACACACACACACACGCACACAGACACACACACACACACAGCACACACACACACACACAGAGCACACGCACACACCTAAAAACCTGCAGAGCTCTGCTGTTAGACACATTCTCACCACAATATTTCTCCTTTCTTAGAAAACACGAATGACTTAATTAGTGCCAAGATAGAATGAGGAATCAAGATACAATCTTCAGACATTAAACTTCCTCTATTGACGCCCAAGACGTTATCTCCTGTTAACATTAAACTGTGTTCATTTTAAGAAGCAGCTGGTCAGAGACTTTGACAGTTGAGAGCGAGACACCAAGAGAGAAGCACGATGGCTGAATTCAGATGGATTATAATGTCTTCATTTGTGATGCTGCTGTTCAGCTTTAGAGGTAAGAACACAAGTTTAGTTAGTAACGTGGTGAGTTTAGTGAACTCTTGGAGCCAAAGATGAGACACAGTGCTGCTTCTGGTGCTTTAATGTCTATTTCATGTCTTTAATGTGTATGAATGGTGCTATACAACTAAATCTGCCTTGAAACCAAAGAAACACAAACTTATCTCAAACTATCATCACACTACTTATGAACATAACAGACAAATTACTATTTTAGTTCATTTTTTATATTTTCTCAACAGAAGCAGCTGGGAAATCTTCCGATGTCACTGTCAGAGTTGGAGATGAAGCTACTTTGCCTTGTGTCAATATGGGACATGATCAGAAGAAGTGTGACAAAGTTACCTGGTGGTTCAGAGATTCAAGGAAGACAGTCACACTGTTTGATGGTGGACAGATTCACAAAGATGCTGCAACTGAATCAGACAGACTGAGTGTTACAGAACAATGTTCTCTGGTTATAAAGAATGTCACAGTGGAGGATGGTGGTCGTTACACCTGCAGAAAGAACGGATCAGGACAACGTGATTATGTTTCCCTCTCTGTTGTCAGCAGTGAGTATTTAAGTCATAAAGTTTAACTGTCTTGTTAGAACAAAATACTGAAATATTACAATGATTCTGATTCCAGTGATGAAGTTAATTTTACTCTTGTTGTCTTTCTCTCACAATATCTCCATCTTCACCAGCCACTGAACAGGAGAACGCTGGTACAGTCAGCTTGTTGTGTTCTGTGAAAGGTTGGTGTTCCCACTCAGTGAAGTGGCTGCATGAGGGAAATGATGTCACAGACAGAGAGACATCACAGTATCGCTGTTCAGCCAGAGCGACATTTACAACATCTGACTTCAATCAGAAGTCAAAGAACGACTCATTGAAATGTGAATTGACAGATGTTTTCAGTGGACAGGTGCTTCTGTTCCCCTTCAGCCCTCCTCAGTCCTCAGGTGAGAAACCAGGTGAGAATATGATGAGCTGTTTAAACTCACTTCACACTGATGTGGATGATTGTTGCATCTGTTGCTTATTGTTTTTGTATTCCATAAGGTGACGAAGAGACAAACAACGATGGAAGAAAACAACAACAAGGTAGAGATTGAACAGAACAGAATTATATGTTCATAGACTGTTCATATTTTTAAGAGCAAACTTTAGACTCATCTTTTAATTTGGCTTTTACTTGAACCCTTTTTAGAGATTTTTCTGTTCATGCATCTTAGTGTTATAACATCTTCTCTTTTATGTATTTATTTGCTACTATTTATTAGTATATATATACATATATATATATCATGCTCTACTTCGTAATTATTTATTCATTGTTTTATCTTTTTTATGTATTTTTAAAAACTTTTTATTGTTATTATTATTTGCTTTTATTTTTTTGAATCTTATTTTATTTTTTTCTTGCCTTTGTCGTGGCAATTCTGGTCAATTGCACTAAGTTAGTGGGTGAGCTGGCCAAGAACAAAGCACTCAATACTCTGTTTAGTTAAGATTTATTAGTACATTCGTATTCCATACACCGCAAAATCCCGAATGACTCTTTTACAATACAACAAAGTCCCGTACACCGCTCGACTTATGTCTGTTGCAGTTCCCAGCATTGATTCTTTAGTAAGCCTCAATGTGGCCCTATCTTCCTCCCCTAAACATCACATCAGGACAGAGCCCACTGGTCAACACGTTCCCCTCAGTCATGGTGTTAGAATTGTTAAGTTCACAGAGTCAGTTCCCACAATGCCTTGTGTCTTGAATACCAAGTAGGTCGCCGCCTACTTCATGTCCCACCATGCAGGAAAACCCAAATTCCCCCCCCCCCCCCTTTTTGACTAACATATGTGTAGTCAACTACAAACTAGAAATTTGGTTGCAGGCCAAGGGGGAACTGTATCACTGAACTTAACCTAGTTACACCATGATTGAGTGGGAAGAGGACAACAATGCAACAGTAATTTTAATAGGTGCATGTGAGATAAACAAAATTCAGAAACAGTGAGAAAAAGCATGGTGATGTTTCAAAATAAACAATGTAAACAATGAAAGTTGAAAATGGTGTACAGGTAAACATTCTAAAAAGTCAATAAAACATTCTAAAAGTCAATAAAAAAAGTCAATAAAACATTCTAAAAGTCAATAAAAAAGTCAATAAAACATTCTTAAAAAAGTCAATGAAACATTCTAAAAATGACAATGTAAGCCTAAAACTCAAAACGGCGATATATACAGCATGGCCACCCAGTACAATGTTTTGCTTTGCTTGTTTTACTGAGTGGTATAAGGTGTCTAGGGTTGTTACCATATCATCGTTTTTGGTATCTTATTGTGACCCCAGGACTCCCCCTCTCTGAGACTTGGGAGTGGGTCAGTAGGTGGCCTGTGGGTCAGCCTGCCAATGTCCTTGTTGTTGTGCATTTGGCCAGTCTCTTGCTAAGTAGACAGGCCGTTGTGCTTCGTGAATCCATGTCACCTTGTGACATCTCCTGCTACCTCTGAACAGTCCACATATCAGGTGTAGTTTTCCCTGAACAGTCCTGAAGTCTCTGGTGTTAGACCTGTAGTGTCCAACCAGCTGCAGCAAGGCCTTTGAGAACTCCTTGGATAGATCTGGAAGGTCAGGCATTGCGTGTCTCTCCTCTGGGCTCCATGGCGTGAAAGCAGACGCTGGCTGGCCTCCATGGTCCTGTCCCTGAATCAAATAATCCTTTTGATGTGTCGATTGGCCACCCTGCAGTGTCGATGGAGTCTCAATCCTCGGCGTTGATGGCTGGTGGCAGGGGCAGTGGCCAGACATGGGGGAAGTCACAGGCAGATCCCTCTTTGCATCACTGCAAGTATCCACTGCTGGTGCAGAAGGTGGAGATGTGTTGAGTCCATCTCCTTGTTTGAGGAGGGTAGCTGTTCTGGCACACCCATCACCCTTGGGTTGTGGACAAGCTGGCTGTGACGTGGTGGTGGGGGTTCTCGGCCAGGAGTCATCACTGCTTGGCTGTTGGGGAGACAGTCCAGGGCTGGCTCCAGACTTCTCTCTGTCTCTGGAACTGCTGCAACAGCTTGGACAACATTAGAAGCTCTTTGTCTGGCCCTCGCCTCTGCCTCTATCACCCACAGATCAAGTTCTTCCCAGTCAACTTCAACCTTCCTTAATTTCTTGGATTTCTCATACTGCTCTAATCAAAATTTTAAGATTGCAAGTTGGTTAGTGCTGAAGCTACCCCCAGTTGGAAATCCCCATTTATCCCACAGATCAAGCTGTTCACATGTCCATTCACCATATTTTTCATACATAACTCTTGCTGGCCCAGCTAATGGAATTAGTTTTTTCTTTTTCCCCAGTGAACAACCCATTTTCTTTTTACTTAATTTAATCAATGCTAGGGTTTTCACTTAAAATGCAAGACAAAAGAGAAGCCTTCAAGGCTTCACCCAAGGTGAGAAAAAGCAATGGACAGTCAACACCTCCCTTCCCCTCTTTGTTAACGTAGTTAACATAACCAACACCTAATTTAAATTGAAAGAGGCATTGATCTAAAAACTAATAATAATCACACGGCGACTAGGAATGCATTTTGTAAATGTAACTAGTAGCTAAAATAATTACATTTAATTTAGTAGAACTGAGTATTGGCTCACCCATGTCCGGTAAAATCACGCATTGAGTAGTTCCAGATCATTCAGCAGGCGCTCAAACCTCTCACCCCCACCGGAGTCCAACAGCCTGTTCCCAGGGGAAGGTACTGAGTTCCAGGATCCGATCCTCACCTGCAGAATAATCCTGGTTCAACTCAAGTGGTGATCCCGGACGAGCCCCCAAACTGTCGTGGCAATTCTGGTCAATTGCACTAAGTTAGTGGGTGAGCTGGCCAAGAACAAAGCACTCAATACTCTGTTCAGCAAGATTTATTAGTACATTCGTATTCCATACACCGCAAAATCCCGAATGACTCTTTCACAATACAAAGGAGTCCCGTACACCGCTCGACTTATGTCTGTTGCAGTTCCCAGCATTGATTCTTTAGTAAGCCTCAATGCGGCCCTATCTTCCTGCCCTATGCATCACATCAGGACAGAGCCCACTGGTCAACACGTTCCCCTCAGTCATGGTGTTATCATTGTTAAGTTCACAGAGTCAGTTCCCACAATGCCTTGTGTCTTGAATATCAAGTAGGTCGCCGCCTACTTCATGTCCCACCATGCAGGAAAACCCAAATTTCCTTCACACCTTACTTTATTTTTTATCTAATTAATTTCTAGTCTGCCTCCAGTGTTTCCTCTCTGCTCCATGTTGAGATGGAGCTTCCTCAGTTTGTGCTTTGTTTTTAACAGGATGGAGGGTGTTTGCTTGTTTCTGTGTTTTCTTATTTTTAATATTGATATTATTATTATTACTTTCTCCTTTTTTATGTAAAGCACTTTGTGCTGCATCTCTCTTGTATGGAAGGTGACATACAAATAAAGTCTGATTGATCAATTGATTGATTGATGTATGGAAAGAAAACACTTTAGTCACTTTCAGAGACACGGAGAGCACAAGAACACGCTAACAAATGTGTGATGATGATGAAACCTGCGACTATATTGAACATTTCTAACTTCTCTCTCCAGGCTGGTGGAGGATCATCTATGTGCCGCTGGGTTTAGCAGCTCTCATCATAACTGTTGTTGCAGTCAACATGTGGACAAGAACTAAAGGTGACAACGTTCACAGAAGACACTTTTAAAAACAGGAAGTTTGAATTCACCTGGATTTTTATGCTGGAAGCTAAAGTTGACTCTTTTATTTTGTCTTTTCAGGGAACAGAGCACAGATGGGAGACAACAACGTGAGTTTAAACAACAAATTATGACTTTTTTCAGTGTAATATTTGTTTTCATGCAGAATCTGAAGTGTGTTGTTTTTGTTTCTCCCAGCAGCGTAATGATGAAGATGAAGATGAAGGTACGGTGCACTATGAAAACGTTGGAGAGCCTTCTGCCTCCATCAGACTCCACTGATCAACAACATCAACTCAGCACAGAGTCCACTGCTGGTAGATATCAGCTCAACATATGTAGGAAACAGAAATAATGAAATATTGTCTTTCTTGTTCCACTGTATTAGTTTTTAACTTAGATGAAACTTAGTTTACGTCATTGTTTAACTCTCAGCTACCCATAAATATTAAGTCAAGTCAAGTCAAAGTTTAATTATAGACATTTAAAAACAACCTCAGTTGACCAAAGTGCTGTACAGTTATTAAAATAGAATAAAAATCATACACAAATATAGTTATAAATAAAAACAATGAAAACAATAAAATACTAACAACAGTAAAACAATAAAATATTAATAAAAACTCAATCTAAAAACAGAGTTAGAGATAGAAAAGAAAAATAAAAGGGTAAAAAAGTTAAAGAAAGCCAAGGATTCTTGCCTCGCTGGGACTGAACGCCAAGGAGAATAAATAAAAGGTTTTTAATAATGTTTTAAAGTGCTCAACAGACTGGTTGACACAGAGATTTAAGGCTACCAATCGAGCTGTCATAGCCATCTAAAAGATTTTGTTGGCCAAATAAAATGATCTCAGTCTTGTTTTTATTAATTGAGAGAAAGTTTGCTTCCATCCATGACTGGGTGTCTTTCAGGCAGTCTAATAAGACCTGCACATATATTAGTACATCGTCTGCATAGCGATGAAATGAGACGTTATGCTTTTGAAATATGGATCCAAATGGCAACATGTAAATAGAAAATGGGGAAAAGGAAGGAAGGAAGATCCAGAAGGACCAGGACCGCAGGGTTACCAGAGTCCACTGTTAAAAGAAGGTCGTTTAAAACCCTTAAAAGCTCCGTTTCTGTGCTATGGCGTGACTTAAAACCAGACTGGAGCTTCTCAGAGACGCCATTAAGATCAATAAAAGACTGCAGCTGTTCATTGACCACCTTCTCCAAAACCTTAGAAAGAAAAGGAAGTTTAGAGATGGGCCTAGAATGAGATCAAACTGAGGGATCTAGATGATGTTTCTTGAGGAGGGGCTGGACCACAGCATGTTTAAAGGCAGCTGGGACACATCCAGACATCAGAGATGAATGAATCAGATCCGTAACACAAGGAGGGCCCAATAACATTAAAACATCCTTCAAGAGACGGGGAGGGATGCTGTCAAGAGGACAATAAGAAGGCCTGAGACGCTTCATACTTCTTGTCCTCACTGTATATATCTCATCTATAGTCTATACACAGTATTCATATCATGCAGTTTATTCTCTATAGCAGCTGTTCTCAACCTTGGGGTCGGGACTCAAGTTGGGGTCACGAGATGATTTCTGGGGGTCGCCAAATTATTTTGGAAGCCAGCTCTGTCTCCACTGTGTTAAAGTGTTCATATGTTTTAATCTTTTTGTGTCTTTTTTGGTAATTTTGTCCTTTTTTGTCATTTTGTGTCTTTTTTTTTTGTCATTTTGTGGGGGTTTTTTGTCATTTTGTGTCTTTTTTTGTCTATTTGAGTCTTTTTTTGTAATTTTGTGTCTTTTTTATCATTTTGTGGTGAATTTTTGTCTTTTTTGTAATTTTGTGTCTTTTTCTCGGTCAATTTGTTTCTTTTTTTTAATAATTTTGTGGTGAATTTGTGCCTTTTTTGGTCATTTTTTAGTATTTTTTTGGTCATTTTTTAGTATTTTTTTTTATCACTTTGTGTCTTTTTTGGTAATTTTATGTCTTTTTTGGTCATTTGTCTTTTTTAAGTCATTTTGTGTCTTTTTTGGTCAATTTGTGTCTTTTTTTTGGTCATTTTGTGTCTTTTTTTAGTCATTTTGTGTCTTTTTGTGGTCATTTTGTGTCTTTTTTGGGTGATCTAAACTGTGTGTGTGAGATTGTGTTCAGTGAGTGGGGGTCGTGGACAACATGCATGTTAAATTGGGGGTCACGACTCAAAAAGGTTGAGAACTACTGCTCTATATAATGTGTCAATATGAACATATCTTGTACTCATACCTGTTTGATATATTTTATACTTATACCTGCACTGCCTGCTGTAACTGCTGCACATGTTCATGCTGTTTATAACTTGGTGTGTTCATATCCACCACCTACTGTTATATAATAATATATGTACATTAATCTGCATGTTGCTAGTTGTTGCACTGAACAATAAAGTTGAATTGAACCAACAATCTAAAGTGGATTCCTGTTGCTTTTAGTCTCAGATTTACTGGTTCTCTTTAAAGCTGCAGCAGACTAACTTCATTATTTTAGGGAATTATTTTATATACATAATAATACTTCCTGTTGATATTGTTTATATCCGATCAAGCATGAAGGTGAACATGTAAAGTGCTCTACATACAAACATTTTATGTTTACAGAAAAACAGAAGGCTGTATCCTGATATCTATGTTCTATTTTTAATCTTCACCATCACACTAAATGCCTAACTGAACCCTAACCACCTCACCTAAACCTACTTATAACCTGCACCTTAAAACCAAGTCTGAACCCTCAAACAGGCCTCAGGAGAAAGAATGTCCTCGCTTTGTCCTTTAAAGCCCTGGTCCTCATATGACGGAAAGACCTGAATACACAAACACACATGCGTTTAGTTCTATCTTTGTGAGGACACTTCATTAACACATTAGCCACGAACCAAAATATAGACACACACACACGCACACACACACACACACACACACACACACATTTCTACACTTTGGTTTTATTTTACTTTATTTACTTTTGTTTTTCTTTATTATTATATTTTTTCTTTATTTGTATGGTAATTATTTTTTTCCTATTTAATAGTTACTTGTTTTTAATTTAACTACTGAATTTAAATACATGTAGAGGCTCTTATAATATTCTTCCTTCCGTTGTTATTTCTTTATCCTTTTCTTTTTGTCTTATTATAATACATTTATAATAATACATTTTTTTGTAAAGCACTTTTCATAAAGAAATCTCAAAGTGCTACAGAAACCAGAAACAGAATAAACAAAAAACTAAGAGATAAATCAGACACGTTAAAATCAGCAGTAGATAAAAAGAGACAGGTAATAAATTAAAGAAAACAGCTAAAAGAGATTAATAACAATAAAACATCTAGGGACAAACTAAAAATGCCTTTAAGCCCCTTTTTATTTAATTAGTGTGCAAAATAAAATAAAAACTACTTCTAAATACTTCTAAATCCTGGAGTCTTCTGAATAACGTTACAGTCCTCTACAGCAGCTATTCTCAACCTTGGGGACGGGACCCCAGTTGGGGTCGCGAGATGATTTCTGGGGGTCGCCAAATCATTTTGGAAGTCAGCTCTGTCTCCACTGTGTTAAAGTGTTCATGTGTTTTAGTCTTTTTGGTCATTTAATGTCTTTTTTTGGTCATTTTATGTCTATTTTGGTCATTTTGTGTCTTTTTTTGGTGATTTTGTGTCTTTTTTGGTCATTTTGTTTCCTTTTTTTAGTCTTTTTGTGGTCATTTTGTGGTCAATTTGATTCTTCTTTGAGTAATTTTGTGTCTTTTCTGACAAATCCCAAAGTATCAAGTTATTACTTTCCAAGGAGTCTCTGGCTTGAAGCTGACTGTTACACACTCAGGAGGTCAGAATGGACCTTTAAACTAATAGCAAAGGACTTAGATTAAAACGAACAATAAAATATAAAAAAAGATATAAATGCTCAGACAGAGAGATGTTTTAGTTGTTGTCTGCTTCATTATTTGTCCAAAATTCATCGTATCAACTGAGTTTGTCTGATCTGAACTGTGAGATTGTGTTCAGTGAGGGGGGGTCACGGACAACATGCATGTTAAATTGGGGGTCGCGACTCAAAAAGGTTGAGAACTACTGGTCTAGACCGTCCAGTTTTGATCCCAGACTCCATCCAGTCTGTGAATCTGATCCTCCTGATCTCCAGCTGATAATAATCCAGTCGGAGGTGTAAATCTGAATCTAAACGTCTTCTCACGTTTCAATGGAGAGAAATATTTAACTACCACCTGCTGTTAGCTCGACACAAACAGGCAACTCTACATGCTAACTGAAGGTTTATACACTGTAAAAAATGTCTGTAGGAATTACAGTAAAACTGTCAAATTGCATGAGAAATAGGGCGTAAAATAAAAAATTGCATATCACCATAATATACACTTTTAATTAACGTAAATCAAGGAATAATACTAAACATTTGAAAAACTTCTGAAAACACACAGTTTTACTGTAAACATATAAACATTTTCATGTAAAATTAAAGGAGAAATACCATATTTTCACTAGGACACAATTACCCTAAAAATAAAGGGACTACTCAGTCTAAATTAGTTTTTGCTGATATTTACATTTAAATTTACAGTCGAAAACCCACTTACTGTAAAAAAAAAAAAACATGCATGATTGGCCACATTATTTTTTCATTTTTTCAGTTTAGCTTGATTGCAGACTTTCCCACAACTGCCTGCAACTGTTTTTAGCTTTTGAATAGCATTTTAGTTTTCTTTTTTTTGTCTATTATCTGTATTTTGAATTAATTTTAATTTTGACAAAATCAACATCGCTCCTAATCACTATATAGATTATATAGATGAGATTATATAGATTATATATAGATATATTGACTGTGTCTGGAGAGGAAATAAAACATGATTTTCTCTGCTGTGATGTTATGTAAAGAAACTGGAATTTAAAGGGTCAAAGTCCAAAATTTAATAAAAAATTTGGGAGTTATGATCAGGAGTGATTTTGGTTAAAATATTTCACTCAGGGAAAGTGGAAAACATTTTTTGCAGAGCCACAATAGTTGAAAGTTAAAGTTTATGTGAAATTAATTTGTCTTTGTAAATCTTGATATAGTTTCCCTTTAATTTTCCGAGTTTATACATTTCTAAGAGTCTCTGTCTGACTGTTCTCCTCACTGAGAAGTCATTCACTTCCCTTTTCATTATAAATCATCTCTGTGTGTTTAAATGGAGAATATTTAGAGACGATAGTGAGCTTCAGCCTGACATTAACAGACGTTCAGTGAACCAGCCGACCAATGGAAGTGGTAATAAAAAATAAAAAGACTAATCATGAATACATTTTCCCTCCTCCACGTGGCCAGATATTCTATTTACAACACATTTCTTTGGCTCTTTATATCCAGTTAATGAGATTTCAAATAAATGTGAAGTGAACGGCATTTAGATTGCTATTCAGTCTGGAAAAGGAGGATTCCTCCAGACGACAGGAGATATTACCGTTCAATGGACAGAAGAGTTATTACTGGAGACGATGCGTTCAATGAACAGGAGAGTTCTGGGAAATGTAATCAGCGTCAGACGCTGGTGGAGAAGACTGGAGAAGGTCTGAGACTTTAATGTGGTGGAGAAGAACAGAGGAGATGATATTAACCCTTTAGAGTTTGGGGATATTTTATTGTTTTTGACTCCATTTTTCATTCTGTCTGTTTATATAAACCAGTTAAACATCTTCACCATGACGTGTTGGTATCATTGTTTTTCAGCACAACCTATAACCTATATGAGCTGATTATTATTTTTTTCATTTTGACATACTGGATCAACATTTTGAACACAAAAAATAAAAACACACATAAAAACACACACAAAAAACAACAAAAATACAAAAAAATACAAAAAACACACCAAAAACACACAAAATTATAAAAAACACACAAAAAACACACCAAAACATAAAAATAATTACAAAAAACACACATAAAAACACACACAAAAAACACAAAGAAATGACAAAAAACACACATTAGAAAAAGATTACATCAAAAATGCTGAATGCAAACTGCCCAAAATTTTGCATTGAAATGAATGGGACGGCCAAAAGAAAATGAGCGAAAAAGAACAATAATTGGAGATTTTTAAACGTCTACTTCTCCGGCATAATTTCACCTAGAGACTCCATTTAAACTTTAAACAGTAGACACAAGTCTTGTGTATCGGTGTATTAATCCACGTTTCGATAGGTCATATAGTTTTTTATCAATCCCTGTTCAATGACCATGATCATTTTTGTAGAAATTCTGAGATTATAATGGGTGTGTATTGCACGGAATGTTCGTGTCACAGTGTGTGACATCATCACCAGAGTGTAGAGGGAGAGAAAAAACTGTCAAAAAATAAATTTGAAAACTGCGCTCCAGGCCGCAAATTCCACTCTACAGAAATAATTTATACATAGAAACGTAGGAAAATTAGTCTTCTCCCTCACAATCCTCTGGTAAAGCTGTCAGAGTTATAGTTTGGGCGTAGGACGCACAGATGATCCACCAACACCACCAACAGCCTCATTGGCTCCCATATTAAAAACACAGGAAGATTTCTGAAAAAGGAAGATGGAACAGTTTTTTTAGATTGCTCTAACAAAGCTATTTCTTCATTTTTCTTAAAAAAAAAACATATGTAGACGTTCAGGAAGAACTCAGGACGCTCAAAGTGAAGTCGGA
Organism: Centropristis striata; assembly: GCF_030273125.1. NCBI lineage: Eukaryota > Metazoa > Chordata > Actinopteri > Perciformes > Serranidae > Centropristis > Centropristis striata. The sequence goes on along the minus strand of NC_081526.1, from coordinate 846,519 downwards.
TCAATGATAGGTATTATGGTTTTGCCAAAAATGCTTTCTGTTGGAGGACAGAAATTTCACTCTGTCCACCTCTGGCTGCTGTCACTGTGCCAGAAGATTCCACAGCTGTTAATTCTGTTGATTGCTCTGCTCTGATTGGTCGACCCCAACGCTTTGATGGTTTGATGTGATGACAGTTACACACACACACACACACACTCCTCCAGATACACATGTTTCACACACACACAGACACATTTTGAGGTTAAAGGTCATAGGTTGCTGGATAAATAAATACTTGTAAAGGAATGCTTGTTGTAGGTGTGCTCCTTGTATTTTATATAGTATCATAACATTACTAGTATTAATTGTTATAAATCTCTGAAGAATCTCATCATAGTGTACACACACCGGCAGTAGCCCCCGTGGCCCTTTCACTATTTACCCAGAGGAAATTTTCTAGTTATTATTATTATTATTATTATTATATACATATACTGTTGCTGCCATTACTATTATTACTATATACTGTGATATGCTACTATTATTATAAAATATAATATAAGTAAAATTACCTCAAAATTGTACTGAAGTAAAGTACTTGAGTAAATTTACTTAGTTCACAATCCACCACTGATTAAATATCAGCATATTTTCCGTATATTTTTTCCAGAGCTTTATTATGTTATTATTTTGACCTTGTTTTATGGCTGACCAGCTATTAAGACCAATGACCGTCTGTTCAGTCTGTTCAGTCTGAGGAGCAGAAACCTGATCAGACTCCTCCTGCTCCTCCTGCTCCTCCTGCTCCTCCTGCTCCTCCTGCTCCTCCTGCTCATTGATTAGATGGCTCCCTGAGCTCATAATGTGATTATCTCTATTGGATAACCGTGTGGGGAAACAGCAACGTTAAGTGCATTCAGCACAATTTCTGCTTTCATAATCAAAAGTGGAAAGTTGTGTGTCTGTTCTACCGTCAGCTGCTGACATCAACACACATTATAAATAAACTGAGTCTGTTCAAATGAATAAAGACGGTCTAGACTTCACCAGAACTGGGTTTATATTAAAACTTACACTGTAAAAATAATCTGTTTAATTTAGGGTAAAATACCAGCAGCTGGGAGGGTTTTCTACTGTAAATATAAATGTAAATATCAACTAAAACTGTAATTTAGACTGAGTTTTAGGGTAATTGTGTACTTGTCACATTATGGTATTCCTCCTTTAATTTTACATGAAGAAAACTGTTTTCTACAGTTCAGATTTTTTGTTCTCTTCTTTGATTTCTTCTTTGACTTTGATTTTGTAAATTTGTCACTTTTCTTGTAAATTTGTCTTGATTTTCTCGTAAATTTAACAATTTTTTCCCGTAAATTTGTCACTTTTTCTGGTGAATTTGTCACTTTTTTCTCATTAATTTGTCACTTTTTTCATGTAAATTTACGGTAAAATTCCAGCAGCTGTGGTTGCCAGAATTTCACTGTAAAAAATACAGTGAGTTGGTTTTCTACTGTAACTTTAAATGTAAATATCAGCAAAAACTGTAATTTAGATTGAGTTTTAGGGTGATTGTGTCCTTGTCACATTATGGTATTTCTCCTTTAATTTTACATGAAAAAAACTGTTTTCTACAGTTTAGATTTTTTTGTTCTATTCTTTGATTTACGGTAATTAAAAGCATCTATTACGGTGATATTACATTTTTTGATGCCCTTTTTCTGACACAATTTGACAGAGTTTTACTGTAATTTCAGATTTTAGGGTGAAAAACTGCTAAACCATGACAGTAAAAGACGTAAAATGATAAATGAGTTAATTCAGTTTCAGTAACAATGAAACACTGTAAATGTTTATATCAGACAAAACAGGATTTTTTAAAACATTTTTTTAAATACTTCACTCCACTGTAAAATATACTTTAATATGTATTTAATGTAATATATATACAAGCCATCACTGTAATTTTTGCATTCATTTTTTGTAAAAATACTTTTTCTCACTGTTAAATGTACTAAACACCATATCTCTAACAGAAATATACTGTAATATTTAATGGTAAAATCTTTAATTCATGCAGCATTTATAAAGTATTTTCTTGTCAATTATGTGGCAGAACAGTGTTTCTTTTGATGGAAAAACGTTTTATATTTTGACAGTAAAATATAGAATAAAATGTCAATCTGAAACGTGAAACCAACAGTGTTAATATCATTTTACTGTAATATTATAAAAAGTTGCACCGTATTTATTACGGTAAAGTTCTGCTGGTTTTTACCGTAAAAACAACAAGTTTTTTGTTATAAATTTGTCAGATTTTTGCAGAAAAGTGTCTCTGTTTTTTATGAAATCCTTTGATTTGGCCTTCAAAATAAATATATTCTAATGTTTTATTAATGTTTTAGCATAATGATAAATTCTGCCGTCGTGTGTAAATGATCAGAAAGTTTCCGTCTCTGTATTTTATTTTATTTCTCCTGGTGAATGATCGACTGATGAAGCGTTTCTTTCTAACAGGAAGTCACATGTGGCTTTTCATTTGAAGTGAACAACAATAAATGTCAGAAAGCGTCAGAGTTTCTGCATCGCAGCGCCGTTCCTCTGCACAAACATCTGTGTTTCTGCTGATTTCTGCATCTGTTGAATCTGCTCCCATCATCAATCTGCTGCTGACACACAAGAGTTTCTATCTTCTGACTGAGGAGAAGCTGCAGAACTTTACTGGATGAAATGATGACGGAGGAGAAGAAACGTGATTTATTTAAACACTAAAACACATCAGACTCTCATATCAGTTTACACTCTAATATAGTTAACACTTTGGCTCTATCTCCTGATTATTATTATGTCATTTTGACTCACTGGGTCAACATTTTGAAATACGAAAGAAACAGAAAAAAAATTCAAAAAAACACACAGAACACACACATAAAAACACAAGAAAACACAGAAAAAACTGCAAAAATTCACAAAAAAACACAGAAAAACACAGAAAACACACACAGAAAAACAAAAAAAACACAGAAAAAAATGCAAAAAACACACCAAAAATGCACATAAAACACACATAAAAACATAGAGAACACACACATAAAAACACAAGAAAATACAGGCAAAAAAAGCAAAAAACACACCAACAATTCACAAAAAAACACACAGAAAACACACAGAACACAGAAAAAAATGCAAAAAAACACACCAAAAATTCACAAAAAACACACATAAAAATACAAAAAACACAGAAAGAAATGCAAAAAAACAGAAAAACACACAAACTGAAAAAAACAAATAAATGACAAAAAACAAACAAAAAATAAACAAAAATCACACAAAAAACCCCAGTAAACACAGAAGATTGCATAAAAAATTTTGGAACAAGCAGTGCAAAATTTGAAAAATCACAGCAAAAACAGTAAAATCCTGTTAGACGTATTATTATTGGTCCTGGTGATTTTTTTTACCTTTGCTGAAAACAGTTGAGGCACTAAACTGGAAACTTGAGGACTTGTGACTCCAGAAGGTTAAACATTAGAATTATTTGCATACATTTTAATATTTTGGTTTTTTTTGCTTTCATAACGTGTCTTTTAAAAAAAAAAAACTTGTCTTAAAACCTGTTTTTATTCCTTGGTTTCAACCACATGAGATTGTTTTAGTGTTTTATGGTTTGCTTTTATTTATTGTTTTTTAAATTGTTTTTTAAAAAGCAATGAAACTATTTATTTTAGTGTTATATATATTTCCTGTTTTATTCATTTTATTGTCCTTGTTTGTTTGTTTATGAACAGCACTTTGTTGCGGCTGTTGTTGTTTTTAAAGTGTTTCACAAATAAAGTTGAGTTGAGATTTGAGTTTCAGATTAGTGGAAATAAAACATCCAAAATATACATTTTGCTGTTTATACTTATAGATTTTTCCTAAATGTACCAAAACGTAGTATTTAATAATACCTCATTTGCATATGTAAACATAACATTTAAGAAAACTTGTAATAGAAAAAAATGAATTGTCTTAATGTAAGTAATCTAGAGCTGCAACAATTATTCGATTATTAATATATTTTGATAATCCAATAATTGGTTTGATCAGTTTTTTTTTTATAGACAATAAGTCCAAACTCTCTGATTTCAGCTTCTTCAATGTGAATATTTCTGGTTTCTTTGTTCCTTTATGACAATAAACTGAATATCTCTTTGGTTTGTGGACAAAACAAGAGATTTGAGGACAAAATCTGGTGGTTTGGAAACACTCATTGATATTTTAATACATTTTGTGTCTTTTTTTAGCCATTTTGTATCTTTTTGTGTCTCTTTTTGGTCTATTTGTGTCTTTTTTAAGTCATTTTGTCTCTTTTTTTAGTCATTTTGTCTCTTTTTTGGTTCATTTTGTGTCTTTTATTGTGTCTTTTTTAGTCATTTTGTGTCTTTTTTAGTCATTTTGTGTCTTTTTTTTTGCCATTTTGTGTCTTTTGACGTCATCTTGTGGTTTGGGAAACACTCATTGATATTTTTATACATTTTATTCACCAAACAACTAATCGATTAATCGTTTAAATAATCGATAGATTAATCCATAATGATAATAATGGTTAGTTGCAGCTCTAATATTTGACAGTGGAGGATATTTTACTCATGCAAAAAAAGCAGAATGAGGATTATTGGTCCAGCTGTTTGCTTATGACTGTGTTGAAGTGTGTGTGTGTGTGTGTGTGTGTGTCTGTTTGTGTGTGTGTGTGTGTGTGTGTGTGAGGATTAACCATCAGGGGCTCCTGGTTCCTCTGACAGTAAAACAAGCCTCCGTCTTTTATTCTTTTATTCTCCACGTCTCACTTCATTTTCACCTCCTCCTCCCTCCTGATGTGTGTGTGTGTGTGTGTGTGGTTGTGTGTGTGTGTGTGTGTGTGTGTGTGTGTGTGTGTGTGTGTGTCCTCCCACTGCTCAGCCTTTTGTTGTTGAGTGTGTTAATCAATAGGAGCAGGAGGAGGTGCTGAGGAGGTGATGCAGCACCAGGTGGGATGTTTGAGGAGGTGATGAACATTAAAACTGAGATAATAATAATAATAATAATAATAATAATAATAATAATAATAATAATACATTTTATTTGTAATGCACTTTACATTACAGGAAATCTCAAAGTGCTACAGATTAAAAGCATAACATTCTAATTATAAAAAGGACAAAAAAAGGAAAAAAAACTGCTAAAAACAGAAAACATACATAGATAATCTAAAAACCATGTAGATGGGAGGAACCAAAGGTTTTATTAAAAAGGAAAGTTTTTAGTCCTTTTTTATTCAGAGAGGAGAGAAGAGGAGAATCTGATCTGAAGCTGTTTTAGTTCTTTAGGAGGAGAGGAGAAAGTTCTCTCAGAGTGAATCTGAGTTATTAAACTCTAGTTGTATCTCAGCTCCCTCTGCTGGAGGCTCTGCGCCTCCCTGAGGAGCAGAAACTCATTATTACTCATTAACTGTTTGGAGTTACAGGATGTTTTGACTCCTTTTACTTCTGTCTGTATAAACACAACCTCTCCTATATGATCTGATCATTTTTTCATTCTGACTTACTGGATCAACATTTTGAACACAAAAAAACACACCAAAAACAAACAAAAATTAAAAAAAAAACACACAAAAATTACAAAAAACACACACAAAAACACATTTTTTTTTTTTTTTTTTTTACAAAAAAGACACAAACAGTTACAAAAAACCCACCTAAAATGACAAAAACCCACTTATAAAAACACACATAAAACACATAAAGAAGACACGATAAATGACAAAAAACACACATAAAATGCAAAAACACACGCAAAACACTCAAAAACACTTTTTTTTATATAAAAACCACACAAAAAATTACAAAACACACACATAAAACACAAACAAAAACACACAACAAGTTGAGAAAAACCCACATATAAAAACCCACAACAAACCCACATAAAAAACATAAAAATGACAAAAAAACACACAAAAATTGACAAAAAAAACCACATGAAAAACACAGAAAATACAAAAACACACGTAAAACACATTTTTTCTTACAAAAAATACACAATCAAAAAATACATAAACACACCGAAAACAAATACATTTTTTTAACAAAAACCACACAAAAAATTACAAAAAACACACATAAAAAACACAAAAAAACACAAAAAACACACGAAAAACACACAACAAAATACAAAAAACAAACGTAAAACACAAAATATCACAAAAAACATTAAACATAAAACACTACATTAAAAATGGAAAGTGTCTGAATGGACACTCAATATGAAAATCTGCAAAATAAAAAAAAGGGAAAATAACACTTTTCACTTGGTCGAGGTGTTGTTTTTTTTTACCTTTGCTGAAAAAGAGTTGATGCATTTAATGTGACATGGAAACTTTAGAGTTGAGCTGCAGCAGGAAAACATGCAATAATCTGAATCTAATAAATCTTGTCAAGGTGAATTATCTGTCCATGCAGCAGATTTACTGTTTTATCTGGTTTTAGATCTTTTTACAGTGTGGTCTTTAGTTTTTATGCCCTCAGGTTGTTTATTCTACTGACTCTCCTCCTCCTCCATCCTTCGTTTCTCCTCCAGATGAAGTTGTGATGTTGACAGATGCTATATAGATATTAACAGCGACATGAAGAAGACGAAGATGATGAAGATGATGATGAAGGCTTCCTCCAGCTGCAGCTGAATCAAACCTGTAATCAAGCTGCCAATCAGAGCGCTGAGCCGAGGAAACACCACGCTGCTGCTTTCTTTCTTTCTGTTTCTGCTGAAAACTAAACAGAAGAGATTCTTCAGATCATCTTTTGAGACGATGAAATGACTAAAACCGTCACATCAACAGCTCCAGTAGATTTAAAAGGAACGAAGGAAATTAAACCAATTTAGACGTTAAACTTCTACATTTGATGAATTCCCTTCACGACATCTGACTCATTGTATTTAGCTTGAAACGTCTTAATAATCATCTATTAAATATTATATTCCCTTCTCATGCAATGCATGCTCTGCATGAGATTGCAGATTTATTTATGATCATGAAGATGTTGAAGGCAAAAGAAAATAAGTCATATGTCAATATTATTTTTTCATTTTGACTTACTGGATCAACATTTTGAATACAAAAAATTACCAAAAACACACATAAAACACACAAAAAAATGACAAAAAAACCCACCAAAAACAATAAAAAAAACACAAAAAACACACCAAAGACATACATTTTTTCTACAAAAACCACAATTTTTTTTTTTTTTTTACAAAAAACACAGATAAAACGCACACAAAAAACACACAATAATGACAAAAAAACATAAAAAACACAAAAACACATAAAACACGTAAAAAACACACAAAAATGACAAAACACACATAAAAAACACAAAAACACATAAAAAACACAAAACACACATAAAAAACACAAAAAATGACAAAAAACACATAAAAACACACTAAAACACATAAAAAAACACACAAAAGTGACAAAAAACACATAAAAAACACACAAATAATGACAAAAAACCCACATACAAAACCCCACAAAAACACAAGAAAAAACACAAAAAATTACAAAATAACACAAATAAAATACAAAAACACACAAAAATGATTAAAAACACAATCATCATGCTGCTGCATGGACAGAACATTTACCTTGTTTTTCCCTCAGATTTACTGTTTTATCTGGTTTAAGACAGACTTTTTTTGCAGTGAGGGACCTGATAGAGGTGCAGTGTGACAGTGTGGATATAATAAACCATAATATTATTCTGTTTCTATATAAACCAGATTATTTTGACCATAACAGCAGAATGTGTGACAGTCGCTGACAAACCTTAAAGTGTTCTCTTTGTTTTACACCAGTTCACCATGTGGAGAGCATTAAATCCTCTTCATTCATTCACACAGCTGTCACTGAACATGAAAACATACTTACACACACACACACACACACACACACACACACACACACACACACACACACGCTGCGACCTTCCCACAGCTCTGATTCCTGCAGCTCATCTATCACTCTGACATCATATTTAAGTTTCAACATTTATCCTTCGATAGGTGATAAATTACAGACGACTTCTGACACCAGCTGCTTATAAAGCGGAGCTGCTGTTTACCTTTTCTTCTGCTATTAAGAGTTATAGAGACGAAAACAAAGTCACAGTTGGCAGGAAAGTGTAAAAGTCAGACGGAGCAGAGAGGTGGAGGTGCTGTTGGTACGTTTCTGAGGCCTTAATGCAGCTTTATTATTTAATTATTTATTTATTTATTATTTATTACTAAATCTCCTGATGAACAATCATTTCCAAGAAGATTTTTAAAAGCCAGAAACAGTCTGATATTAACCCTTTGGTGTTTGGGGATATTCTGACTTCTTTTCATTCTGCCTGTTTATTTAAAACACTTAAAAAGTGTTCAACATGTTGCTGTTATTTTTTTCCAGCACCTTTATACTGGATCAACATTTTGAACATAAAAAGCATATAAAAACAAACACAAAATGACAAAAAACACACAAAAACTCACATAAAAACACATGAAAAAACAAACAAAAACACATTGTTCTTTTTTTTTTTTTTTTTTTACAAAAAAGACATAAAAACACACTCAAAACACACAAAAACACACTGGAAACATATATATATATATATATATATATATATATATATATATATATATTACAAAAACCACACAAAAAATAAAAAAAAACACACATAATAAACACACAAAAACACATTTTCTTTTTTCACAAAAAAGACATAAAAAGACACTCAAAACATACAAAAATGCACCGAAAAAATTATTCATTTTTTTTTACAAAAACCACATAAAAAATTACAAAAAATACAATAACACACATATAAAACCCACTAAAAACACACCAAAAACATATATATATATATTTTTTTTTAGAAAAAACACACAAAAAATTACAAAAACACACATAAAGCACACATAATAAACACACAAAAAACCACATAAAAAACACACAAAAGACACACAAAAAACTCACAAAAAAACAAAAAATACAAAAACACACATAAAAATACACAAAAACACCAAAATACCCCATTAAACCTTGAAGATTACATTAGATTGCTGAATGCAGAATTTGAAAATATCTGCAGAAAAAAGTGAAGATAATAACTGATAGTATTCCCATTATTCATGTGTTCATGTGTTCAGCTCTACACTCTCTCTCTATTTGTATTCAGTTAGAAGGCCACAGATTCCCCATATATACACATTTTTCCATTGATTTCCACAGATATTTATTTATGTATTTGTGGCCCCACCAGGAACATTGGTGACCTTCAGCAGTGGAAATGCTCCAGGTGGAGAATTAACTGATTTTATTTCAACACTGGGAGATACTGAGGTTTATTTTAGAACTCCTCTTTATAAATACGGTCGCCCATAAAGATGGAATAACTTTATTATTTTCAGACACGATTCTCTGTTAATAGTGGTTTAATTTTCATTCTGATATGTTTGGCAGAATTTAAATAATAAAGTTTTGAGAAGATATTCACTTTATCTGCCAATAATAAATCACATTGTCACAATCATTTCATGGAAAGAGGTAAAAACATATTTTATTACAACTTTTTGAGCGACCTAGTATTTTTTAGATTATTTTAGAATAATTATTCTTTAGAGAATCCTTCAGAGGAATCACTTTGTTACAGTAATGATATTTTGGGTCATTTGTTGCTTCTGCCAGAATCAACCAGCATCTAAAAGAATCTGAGATCAACTTCAGCGTCGTACCGCTCCCTTAACTTACTACTACTAATACTCAAATATGTTGATTGAAGTTTAGATAAAGTGTGATTGTGTGAGTGGCTCTAACTCAGTCTGGTCCTCTCCAGACGGTTCCTGCTGGTGATTTATGAGGTGGTGAGGGTCCTGAGATCTCTCTCCTCACAGTTTGATGGCCGTGATAAAACCAGGCAGTAAAGTCACGTCAGCTCTCTAGAAACAGAGCAGCTTTCAGGGTTCTGGATCCTCTCTGAGTGACAGGACAGAAACAGAGACGTCACTCTGTCAGACATAATCAGCACCGTAAACCCTTATGTGTTCACATCATCCTCATGTGTTCACATCATCCTTATGTGTTCACATCATCGTTATATGTTCACATCAATCTTATGTGTTCACATCATCCTTATGTGTTCACATCATCCTCATGTATTCACATCATCCTTATGTGTTCACATCATCCTCATGTGTTCACATCATCATTATGTGTTCACATCATCCTCATGTGTTCACATCATCCTTATGTGTTCACATCATCGTTATGTGTCCACATCATCCTCATGTGTTCACATCATCGTAATGTGTTCACATCATCGTAATGTGTTCACATCATCATAATGTGTTCACATCATCGTTATGTGTTCACATCATCGTTATGTGTTCACATCGTTATGTGTTCACATCATCCTCATGTGTTCACATCATCCTCATGTGTTCACATCATCCTCATGTGTTCACATCATCCTTATGTGTTCACATCAATCTTATGTGTTCACATCATCCTTATGTGTTCACATCATCCTCATGTGTTCACATCATCCTCATGTGTTCACATCATCCTCATGTGTTCACATCATCGTTATGTGTTCACATCATCATTATGTGTTCACATCATCCTTATGTGTTCACATCATCGTTATGTGTTCACATCATTGTTATGTGTTTACATCATCCTCATTTGTTCACATCATCCTCATGTGTTCACATCATCGTTATGTGTTCACATCATCGTTATGTGTTCACATCATCGTTATGTGTTCACATCATCCTCATGTGTTCACATCATCGTTATGTGTTCACATCATCGTTATGTGTTCACATCATCGTTATGTGTTCACATCATCCTCATGTGTTCACATCATCGTTATGTGTTCACATCATCCTCATGTGTTCACATCATCATGTGTTCACATCATCCTTATGTGTTCACATCATCGTTATGTGTTCACATCAATCTTATGTGTTCACATCATCCTTATGTGTTCAAATCATCCTCATGTGTTCACATCATCCTTATGTGTTCACATCATCCTCATGTGTTCACATCATCGTTATGTGTTCACATCATCCTCATCTGTTCACATCATCGTTATGTGTTCACATCATCGTTAAGTGTTCACATCATCGTTATGTGTTCACATCATCCTCATGTGTTCACATCATCGTTATGTGTTCACATCATCCTTATGTGTTCACATCATCGTTATGTGTTCACATCATCGTTATGTGTTCATATCATCCTCATGTGTTCACATCATCATTATGTGTTCACATCATCCTTGTGTTCACATCATCCTTATGTGTTCACATCATCCTCATGTGTTCACATCATCCTCATGTGTTCACATCATCCTTATGTGTTCACATCATCATTATGTGTTCACATCAATCTTATGTGTTCACATCATCCTTATGTGTTCACATCATCCTCATGTGTTCACATCATCCTTATGTGTTCACATCATCCTCATGTGTTCACATCATCATTATGTGTTCACATCATCCTCATGTGTTCACATCATCGTTATGTGTTCACATCATCGTTATGTGTTCACATCATCTTTATATGTTCACATCATCGTTATGTGTTCACATCATCCTCATGTGTTCACATCATCGTTATGTGTTCACATCATCCTCATGTGTTCACATCATCATTATGTGTTCACATAATCCTCATGTGTTCACATCATCGTTATGTGTTGACATCATCGTTATGTGTTCACATCATCCTCATGTGTTCACATCATCGTTATGTGTTCACATCATCGTTATGTGTTCACATCATCGTTATGTGTTCACATCATCGTTATGTGTTCACATCATCCTCATGTGTTCACATCATCCTCATGTGTTCACATCATCGTAATGTGTTCACATCATCCTCATGTGTTCACATCATCGTTATGTGTTCACATCATCATTATGTGTTCACATCATCCTTATGTGTTCACATCATCGTTATGTGTCCACATCATCCTCATGTGTTCACATCATCGTAATGTGTTCACATCATCGTAATGTGTTCACATCATCATAATGTGTTCACATCATCGTTATGTGTTCACATCATCGTTATGTGTTCACATCGTTATGTGTTCACATCATCCTCATGTGTTCACATCATCCTCATGTGTTCACATCATCCTCATGTGTTCACATCATCCTCATGTGTTCACATCATCCTTATGTGTTCACATCAATCTTATGTGTTCACATCATCCTTATGTGTTCACATCATCCTCATGTGTTCACATCATCCTCATGTGTTCACATCATCCTCATGTGTTCACATCATCGTTATGTGTTCACATCATCATTATGTGTTCACATCATCCTTATGTGTTCACATCATCGTTATGTGTTCACATCATTGTTATGTGTTTACATCATCCTCATTTGTTCACATCATCCTCATGTGTTCACATCATCGTTATGTGTTCACATCATCGTTATGTGTTCACATCATCGTTATGTGTTCACATCATCCTCATGTGTTCACATCATCGTTATGTGTTCACATCATCGTTATGTGTTCACATCATCCTCATGTGTTCACATCATCGTTATGTGTTCACATCATCCTCATGTGTTCACATCATCATGTGTTCACATCATCCTTATGTGTTCACATCATCGTTATGTGTTCACATCAATCTTATGTGTTCACATCATCCTTATGTGTTCAAATCATCCTCATGTGTTCACATCATCCTTATGTGTTCACATCATCCTCATGTGTTCACATCATCGTTATGTGTTCACATCATCCTCATCTGTTCACATCATCGTTATGTGTTCACATCATCGTTAAGTGTTCACATCATCGTTATGTGTTCACATCATCCTCATGTGTTCACATCATCGTTATGTGTTCACATCATCCTTATGTGTTCACATCATCGTTATGTGTTCACATCATCGTTATGTGTTCATATCATCCTCATGTGTTCACATCATCATTATGTGTTCACATCATCCTTGTGTTCACATCATCCTTATGTGTTCACATCGTCCTCATGTGTTCACATCATCCTCATGTGTTCACATCATCCTTATGTGTTCACATCATCATTATGTGTTCACATCAATCTTATGTGTTCACATCATCCTTATGTGTTCACATCATCCTCATGTGTTCACATCATCCTTATGTGTTCACATCATCCTCATGTGTTCACATCATCATTATGTGTTCACATCATCCTCATGTGTTCACATCATCGTTTTGTGTTCACATCATCGTTATGTGTTCACATCATCTTTATATGTTCACATCATCGTTATGTGTTCACATCATCCTCATGTGTTCACATCATCGTTATGTGTTCACATCATCCTCATGTGTTCACATCATCATTATGTGTTCACATAATCCTCATGTGTTCACATCATCGTTATGTGTTGACATCATCGTTATGTGTTCACATCATCCTCATGTGTTCACATCATCGTTATGTGTTCACATCATCGTTATGTGTTCACATCATCGTTATGTGTTCACATCATCGTTATGTGTTCACATCATCGTTATGTGTTCACATCATCCTCATGTGTTCACATCATCCTCATGTGTTCACATCATCGTAATGTGTTCACATCATCCTTATGTGTTCACATCATCGTTATGTGTTCACATCATCGTTATGTGTTCGCATCATCGTTATGTGTTCACATCACCGTTATGTGTTCACATCATCCTCATGTGTTCACATCATCGTTATATGTTCACATCATCGTTATGTGTTCACATCATCCTTATGTGTTCAAATCATCCTTATGTGTTCAAATCATCCTCATGTGTTCACATCATCCTTATGTGTTCACATCATCCTCATGTGTTCACATCATCGTTATGTGTTCACATCATTGTTATGTGTTCACATCATCCTCATGTGTTCACATCATCGTTATGTGTTCACATCATTGTTATGTGTTCACATCATCGTTATGTGTTCACATCATCCTCATGTGTTCACATCATCATTATGTGTTCACATCATCGTTATGTGTTCACATCATCCTCATGTGTTCACATCATCATTATGTGTTCACATCATCCTCATGTGTTCACATCATCCTTATGTGTTCACATCATCCTCATGTGTTCACATCATCGTTATGTGTTCACATCATTGTTATGTGTTCACATCATCCTCATGTGTTCACATCATCGTTATGTGTTCACATCATCGTTATGTGTTCACATCATCGTTATGTGTTCACATCATCCTCATGTGTTCACATCATCATTATGTGTTCACATCATCGTTATGTGTTCACATCATCCTCATGTGTTCACATCATCATTATGTGTTCACATCATCCTTATGTGTTCACATCATCCTTATGTATTCACATCATCGTTATGTGTTCACATCATCCTCATGTGTTCACATCATCCTCATGTGTTCACATCATCATGTGTTCACATCATCCTTATGTGTTCACATCATCGTTATGTGTTCACATCAATCTTATGTGTTCACATCATCCTTATGTGTTCAAATCATCCTCATGTGTTCACATCATCCTTATGTGTTCACATCATCCTCATGTGTTCACATCATCGTTATGTGTTCACATCATCCTCATCTGTTCACATCATCGTTATGTGTTCACATCATCGTTAAGTGTTCACATCATCGTTATGTGTTCACATCATCCTCATGTGTTCACATCATCGTTATGTGTTCACATCATCCTTATGTGTTCACATCATCGTTATGTGTTCACATCATCGTTATGTGTTCATATCATCCTCATGTGTTCACATCATCATTATGTGTTCACATCATCCTTGTGTTCACATCATCCTTATGTGTTCACATCATCCTCATGTGTTCACATCATCCTCATGTGTTCACATCATCCTTATGTGTTCACATCATCATTATGTGTTCACATCAATCTTATGTGTTCACATCATCCTTATGTGTTCACATCATCCTCATGTGTTCACATCATCCTTATGTGTTCACATCATCCTCATGTGTTCACATCATCATTATGTGTTCACATCATCCTCATGTGTTCACATCATCGTTATGTGTTCACATCATCGTTATGTGTTCACATCATCTTTATATGTTCACATCATCGTTATGTGTTCACATCATCCTCATGTGTTCACATCATCGTTATGTGTTCACATCATCCTCATGTGTTCACATCATCATTATGTGTTCACATGATCCTCATGTGTTCACATCATCGTTATGTGTTGACATCATCGTTATGTGTTCACATCATCCTCATGTGTTCACATCATCGTTATGTGTTCACATCATCGTTATGTGTTCACATCATCGTTATGTGTTCACATCATCGTTATGTGTTCACATCATCCTCATGTGTTCACATCATCCTCATGTGTTCACATCATCGTAATGTGTTCACATCATCCTTATGTGTTCACATCATTGTTATGTGTTCACATCATCGTTATGTGTTCGCATCATCGTTATGTGTTCACATCACCGTTATGTGTTCACATCATCCTCATGTGTTCACATCATCGTTATATGTTCACATCATCGTTATGTGTTCACATCATCCTTATGTGTTCAAATCATCCTTATGTGTTCAAATCATCCTCATGTGTTCACATCATCCTTATGTGTTCACATCATCCTCATGTGTTCACATCATCGTTATGTGTTCACATCATTGTTATGTGTTCACATCATCCTCATGTGTTCACATCATCGTTATGTGTTCACATCATCGTTATGTGTTCACATCATCGTTATGTGTTCACATCATCCTCATGTGTTCACATCATCATTATGTGTTCACATCATCGTTATGTGTTCACATCATCCTCATGTGTTCACATCATCATTATGTGTTCACATCATCCTTATGTGTTCACATCATCCTTATGTATTCACATCATCGTTATGTGTTCACATCATCCTCATGTGTTCACATCATCGTAATGTGTTCACATCATCGTAATGTGTTCACATCATCATAATGTGTTCACATCATCGTTATGTGTTCACGTCATCGTTATGTGTTCACATCGTTATGTGTTCACATCATCCTCATGTGTTCACATCATCCTCATGTGTTCACATCATCCTCATGTGTTCACATCATCCTTATGTGTTCACATCAATCTTATGTGTTCACATCATCCTTATGTGTTCACATCATCCTCATGTGTTCACATCATCCTCATGTGTTCACATCATCCTCATGTGTTCACATCATCGTTATGTGTTCACATCATCATTATGTGTTCACATCATCCTTATGTGTTCACATCATCGTTATGTGTTCACATCATTGTTATGTGTTTACATCATCCTCATTTGTTCACATCATCCTCATGTGTTCACATCATCGTTATGTGTTCACATCATCGTTATGTGTTCACATCATCGTTATGTGTTCACATCATCCTCATGTGTTCACATCATCGTTATGTGTTCACATCATCGTTATGTGTTCACATCATCGTTATGTGTTCACATCATCCTCATGTGTTCACATCATCGTTATGTGTTCACATCATCCTCATGTGTTCACATCATCATGTGTTCACATCATCCTTATGTGTTCACATCATCGTTATGTGTTCACATCAATCTTATGTGTTCACATCATCCTTATGTGTTCAAATCATCCTCATGTGTTCACATCATCCTTATGTGTTCACATCATCCTCATGTGTTCACATCATCGTTATGTGTTCACATCATCCTCATCTGTTCACATCATCGTTATGTGTTCACATCATCGTTAAGTGTTCACATCATCGTTATGTGTTCACATCATCCTCATGTGTTCACATCATCGTTATGTGTTCACATCATCCTTATGTGTTCACATCATCGTTATGTGTTCACATCATCGTTATGTGTTCATATCATCCTCATGTGTTCACATCATCATTATGTGTTCACATCATCCTTGTGTTCACATCATCCTTATGTGTTCACATCATCCTCATGTGTTCACATCATCCTCATGTGTTCACATCATCCTTATGTGTTCACATCATCATTATGTGTTCACATCAATCTTATGTGTTCACATCATCCTTATGTGTTCACATCATCCTCATGTGTTCACATCATCCTTATTTGTTCACATCATCCTCATGTGTTCACATCATCATTATGTGTTCACATCATCCTCATGTGTTCACATCATCGTTTTGTGTTCACATCATCGTTATGTGTTCACATCATCTTTATATGTTCACATCATCGTTATGTGTTCACATCATCCTCATGTGTTCACATCATCGTTATGTGTTCACATCATCCTCATGTGTTCACATCATCATTATGTGTTCACATAATCCTCATGTGTTCACATCATCGTTATGTGTTGACATCATCGTTATGTGTTCACATCATCCTCATGTGTTCACATCATCGTTATGTGTTCACATCATCGTTATGTGTTCACATCATCGTTATGTGTTCACATCATCGTTATGTGTTCACATCATCCTCATGTGTTCACATCATCCTCATGTGTTCACATCATCGTAATGTGTTCACATCATCCTTATGTGTTCACATCATCGTTATGTGTTCACATCATCGTTATGTGTTTGCATCATCGTTATGTGTTCACATCACCGTTATGTGTTCACATCATCCTCATGTGTTCACATCATCGTTATATGTTCACATCATCGTTATGTGTTCACATCATCCTTATGTGTTCAAATCATCCTTATGTGTTCAAATCATCCTCATGTGTTCACATCATCCTTATGTGTTCACATCATCCTCATGTGTTCACATCATCGTTATGTGTTCACATCATTGTTATGTGTTCACATCATCCTCATGTGTTCACATCATCGTTATGTGTTCACATCATCGTTATGTGTTCACATCATCGTTATGTGTTCACATCATCCTCATGTGTTCACATCATCATTATGTGTTCACATCATCGTTATGTGTTCACATCATCCTCATGTGTTCACATCATCATTATGTGTTCACATCATCCTCATGTGTTCACATCATCCTTATGTGTTCACATCATCCTCATGTGTTCACATCATCGTTATGTGTTCACATCATTGTTATGTGTTCACATCATCCTCATGTGTTCACATCATCGTTATGTGTTCACATCATCGTTATGTGTTCACATCATCGTTATGTGTTCACATCATCCTCATGTGTTCACATCATCATTATGTGTTCACATCATCGTTATGTGTTCACATCATCCTCATGTGTTCACATCATCATTATGTGTTCACATCATCCTTATGTGTTCACATCATCCTTATGTATTCACATCATCGTTATGTGTTCACATCATCCTCATGTGTTCACATCATCCTCATGTGTTCACATCATCATGTGTTCACATCATCCTTATGTGTTCACATCATCGTTATGTGTTCACATCAATCTTATGTGTTCACATCATCCTTATGTGTTCAAATCATCCTCATGTGTTCACATCATCCTTATGTGTTCACATCATCCTCATGTGTTCACATCATCGTTATGTGTTCACATCATCCTCATCTGTTCACATCATCGTTATGTGTTCACATCATCGTTAAGTGTTCACATCATCGTTATGTGTTCACATCATCCTCATGTGTTCACATCATCGTTATGTGTTCACATCATCCTTATGTGTTCACATCATCGTTATGTGTTCACATCATCGTTATGTGTTCATATCATCCTCATGTGTTCACATCATCATTATGTGTTCACATCATCCTTGTGTTCACATCATCCTTATGTGTTCACATCATCCTCATGTGTTCACATCATCCTCATGTGTTCACATCATCCTTATGTGTTCACATCATCATTATGTGTTCACATCAATCTTATGTGTTCACATCATCCTTATGTGTTCACATCATCCTCATGTGTTCACATCATCCTTATGTGTTCACATCATCCTCATGTGTTCACATCATCATTATGTGTTCACATCATCATTATGTGTTCACATCATCCTCATGTGTTCACATCATCGTTATGTGTTCACATCATCGTTATGTGTTCACATCATCTTTATATGTTCACATCATCGTTATGTGTTCACATCATCCTCATGTGTTCACATCATCGTTATGTGTTCACATCATCCTTATGTGTTCAAATCATCCTTATGTGTTCAAATCATCCTCATGTGTTCACATCATCCTTATGTGTTCACATCATCCTCATGTGTTCACATCATCGTTATGTGTTCACATCATTGTTATGTGTTCACATCATCCTCATGTGTTCACATCATCGTTATGTGTTCACATCATCGTTATGTGTTCACATCATCGTTATGTGTTCACATCATCCTCATGTGTTCACATCATCATTATGTGTTCACATCATCGTTATGTGTTCACATCATCCTCATGTGTTCACATCATCATTATGTGTTCACATCATCCTTATGTGTTCACATCATCCTTATGTATTCACATCATCGTTATGTGTTCACATCATCCTCATGTGTTCACATCATCGTAATGTGTTCACATCATCGTAATGTGTTCACATCATCATAATGTGTTCACATCATCGTTATGTGTTCACGTCATCGTTATGTGTTCACATCGTTATGTGTTCACATCATCCTCATGTGTTCACATCATCCTCATGTGTTCACATCATCCTCATGTGTTCACATCATCCTTATGTGTTCACATCAATCTTATGTGTTCACATCATCCTTATGTGTTCACATCATCCTCATGTGTTCACATCATCCTCATGTGTTCACATCATCCTCATGTGTTCACATCATCGTTATGTGTTCACATCATCATTATGTGTTCACATCATCCTTATGTGTTCACATCATCGTTATGTGTTCACATCATTGTTATGTGTTTACATCATCCTCATTTGTTCACATCATCCTCATGTGTTCACATCATCGTTATGTGTTCACATCATCGTTATGTGTTCACATCATCGTTATGTGTTCACATCATCCTCATGTGTTCACATCATCGTTATGTGTTCACATCATCGTTATGTGTTCACATCATCGTTATGTGTTCACATCATCCTCATGTGTTCACATCATCGTTATGTGTTCACATCATCCTCATGTGTTCACATCATCATGTGTTCACATCATCCTTATGTGTTCACATCATCGTTATGTGTTCACATCAATCTTATGTGTTCACATCATCCTTATGTGTTCAAATCATCCTCATGTGTTCACATCATCCTTATGTGTTCACATCATCCTCATGTGTTCACATCATCGTTATGTGTTCACATCATCCTCATCTGTTCACATCATCGTTATGTGTTCACATCATCGTTAAGTGTTCACATCATCGTTATGTGTTCACATCATCCTCATGTGTTCACATCATCGTTATGTGTTCACATCATCCTTATGTGTTCACATCATCGTTATGTGTTCACATCATCGTTATGTGTTCATATCATCCTCATGTGTTCACATCATCATTATGTGTTCACATCATCCTTGTGTTCACATCATCCTTATGTGTTCACATCATCCTCATGTGTTCACATCATCCTCATGTGTTCACATCATCCTTATGTGTTCACATCATCATTATGTGTTCACATCAATCTTATGTGTTCACATCATCCTTATGTGTTCACATCATCCTCATGTGTTCACATCATCCTTATTTGTTCACATCATCCTCATGTGTTCACATCATCATTATGTGTTCACATCATCCTCATGTGTTCACATCATCGTTTTGTGTTCACATCATCGTTATGTGTTCACATCATCTTTATATGTTCACATCATCGTTATGTGTTCACATCATCCTCATGTGTTCACATCATCGTTATGTGTTCACATCATCCTCATGTGTTCACATCATCATTATGTGTTCACATAATCCTCATGTGTTCACATCATCGTTATGTGTTGACATCATCGTTATGTGTTCACATCATCCTCATGTGTTCACATCATCGTTATGTGTTCACATCATCGTTATGTGTTCACATCATCGTTATGTGTTCACATCATCGTTATGTGTTCACATCATCCTCATGTGTTCACATCATCCTCATGTGTTCACATCATCGTAATGTGTTCACATCATCCTTATGTGTTCACATCATCGTTATGTGTTCACATCATCGTTATGTGTTCGCATCATCGTTATGTGTTCACATCACCGTTATGTGTTCACATCATCCTCATGTGTTCACATCATCGTTATATGTTCACATCATCGTTATGTGTTCACATCATCCTTATGTGTTCAAATCATCCTTATGTGTTCAAATCATCCTCATGTGTTCACATCATCCTTATGTGTTCACATCATCCTCATGTGTTCACATCATCGTTATGTGTTCACATCATTGTTATGTGTTCACATCATCCTCATGTGTTCACATCATCGTTATGTGTTCACATCATCGTTATGTGTTCACATCATCGTTATGTGTTCACATCATCCTCATGTGTTCACATCATCATTATGTGTTCACATCATCGTTATGTGTTCACATCATCCTCATGTGTTCACATCATCATTATGTGTTCACATCATCCTCATGTGTTCACATCATCCTTATGTGTTCACATCATCCTCATGTGTTCACATCATCGTTATGTGTTCACATCATTGTTATGTGTTCACATCATCCTCATGTGTTCACATCATCGTTATGTGTTCACATCATCGTTATGTGTTCACATCATCGTTATGTGTTCACATCATCCTCATGTGTTCACATCATCATTATGTGTTCACATCATCGTTATGTGTTCACATCATCCTCATGTGTTCACATCATCATTATGTGTTCACATCATCCTTATGTGTTCACATCATCCTTATGTATTCACATCATCGTTATGTGTTCACATCATCCTCATGTGTTCACATCATCCTCATGTGTTCACATCATCATGTGTTCACATCATCCTTATGTGTTCACATCATCGTTATGTGTTCACATCAATCTTATGTGTTCACATCATCCTTATGTGTTCAAATCATCCTCATGTGTTCACATCATCCTTATGTGTTCACATCATCCTCATGTGTTCACATCATCGTTATGTGTTCACATCATCCTCATCTGTTCACATCATCGTTATGTGTTCACATCATCGTTAAGTGTTCACATCATCGTTATGTGTTCACATCATCCTCATGTGTTCACATCATCGTTATGTGTTCACATCATCCTTATGTGTTCACATCATCGTTATGTGTTCACATCATCGTTATGTGTTCATATCATCCTCATGTGTTCACATCATCATTATGTGTTCACATCATCCTTGTGTTCACATCATCCTTATGTGTTCACATCATCCTCATGTGTTCACATCATCCTCATGTGTTCACATCATCCTTATGTGTTCACATCATCATTATGTGTTCACATCAATCTTATGTGTTCACATCATCCTTATGTGTTCACATCATCCTCATGTGTTCACATCATCCTTATGTGTTCACATCATCCTCATGTGTTCACATCATCATTATGTGTTCACATCATCATTATGTGTTCACATCATCCTCATGTGTTCACATCATCGTTATGTGTTCACATCATCGTTATGTGTTCACATCATCTTTATATGTTCACATCATCGTTATGTGTTCACATCATCCTCATGTGTTCACATCATCGTTATGTGTTCACATCATCCTCATGTGTTCACATCATCATTATGTGTTCACATGATCCTCATGTGTTCACATCATCGTTATGTGTTGACATCATCGTTATGTGTTCACATCATCCTCATGTGTTCACATCATCGTTATGTGTTCACATCATCGTTATGTGTTCACATCATCGTTATGTGTTCACATCATCCTCATGTGTTCACATCATCCTCATGTGTTCACATCATCGTAATGTGTTCACATCATCCTTATGTGTTCACATCATCGTTATGTGTTCACATCATCGTTATGTGTTCGCATCATCGTTATGTGTTCACATCACCGTTATGTGTTCACATCATCCTCATGTGTTCACATCATCGTTATATGTTCACATCATCGTTATGTGTTCACATCATCCTTATGTGTTCAAATCATCCTTATGTGTTCAAATCATCCTCATGTGTTCACATCATCCTTATGTGTTCACATCATCCTCATGTGTTCACATCATCGTTATGTGTTCACATCATTGTTATGTGTTCACATCATCCTCATGTGTTCAAATCATCGTTATGTGTTCACATCATCGTTATGTGTTCACATCATCGTTATGTGTTCACATCATCCTCATGTGTTCACATCATCATTATGTGTTCACATCATCGTTATGTGTTCACATCATCCTCATGTGTTCACATCATCATTATGTGTTCACATCATCCTTATGTGTTCACATCATCCTTATGTATTCACATCATCGTTATGTGTTCACATCATCCTCATGTGTTCACATCATCCTCATGTGTTCACATCATCCTCATGTGTTCACATCATCCTTATGTGTTCACATCATCCTCATGTGTTCACATCATCCTCATGTGTTCACATCATCGTTATGTGTTCACATCATCCTCATCTGTTCACATCATCCTTATGTGTTCACATCATCCTTATGTATTCACATCATCATTATGTGTTCACATCAATCTTATGTGTTCACATCATCCTCATGTGTTCACATCATCCTCATGTGTTCACATCATCCTTATGTGTTCACATCATCCTCATGTGTTCACATCATCATTATGTGTTCACATCATCCTCATGTGTTCACATCATCGTTATGTGTTCACATCATCGTTATGTGTTCACATCATCCTCATGTGTTCACATCATCCTCATGTGTTCACATCATCGTTATGTGTTCACATCATCGTTATGTGTTCAAATCATCCTTATGTGTTCACATCATCGTTATGTGTTCACATCATCCTTATGTGTTCACATCATCCTCATGTGTTCACATCATCCTCATGTGTTCATATCATCATTATGTGTTCACATCATCATTATGTGTTCACATCATCCTTATGTGTTCACATCATCCTCATGTGTTCACATCATCCTCATGTGTTCATATCATCATTATGTGTTCACATCATCCTTGTGTGTTCACATCATCGTTATGTGTTCACATCATCGTTATGTGTTCACATCATCCTCATGTGTTCACATCATCCTCATGTGTTCACATCATCCTTATGTGTTCACATCATCGTTATGTGTTCGCATCATCCTTATGTGTTCACATCATCGTTATGTGTTCACATCATCGTTATGTGTTCACATCATCCTCATGTGTTCACATCATCCTTATGTGTTCAGATCATCCTCATGTGTTCACATCATCGTTACATCATGTGATTGATGAGCAGAGACGTCACCATGAATATACAAGTAGAGAAAGTGTTATAATTCAACTCTGCAGGACAGAAATATTTACTGATCCTGCATCAGCATACAGCATCATCTCAATAAATCACAATATTACATAAAAGTCCATTTCCATTAGTTCAATTCAACCAAGTATTGAGTCATATCGATGGAAACGATAACAGAAAGAGAGAACATTTAGAGAAATCTTTGGGAATTTTACGGGTTGTTTTTTTGTCTTTTTTTGTTTTGTTTTTGTGGTCATTTTTTTTTTTTTTTTGGGTATATTTTGTCATTTTTTGTTATATTGTGTCTTTTTTGGTCATTTTTCGTGTTTTTGTGGTCAACTTGTGTCTTTTGTGGTCAATTTGTATTTTTTTTGGCCATTTTGTGTCTTTTTGGATCATTTTGTGTCTTTTTTGGCTATACTTTGACTTTTTTTGGTCTTTTTTTGTAATTTTGTGTCTTTGTCTTATTTTGGTCATTTTGTGTCTTTTTGTGGTCAAAAACAAGTCTTTACACAATAAGATAATTATATAACACATAATAATAATACTAATAATTAAATGAGCACATAAAGCTATGGTCAGTAGGTAAATTATACTCAGAACAAGATAATTAAGATACTATTGATAGATAGAAGTTTTTACAGTGTATCTGGCATTTATTTGGGTCAAAAACAAGATATAAACTTTGTCAGAAAAACAAGAATGAAAGTTTAATGGATCTATTGTGGAGCTCTTCTGGATGTGCAGCTGGTAGAACAACAACAACGATGGTGTGAGGGTCAAAGGTTAAATCTGAGGAACAAACTCAAACTCTTCACATGAAATATCTGATAACAGTAGAGAACCGAGGTGAACAAGATGGATCCTCAGAGGAACATCTGAACATTAGAACAGAGACGCTGTCTGAATGAGAACCAGACTCACAGAGGTTTTCCTGCTCAGACCTCCACAAGGTTCCTGAACCGACCATACAGGGTCCTCCAGGGCCCCTGAGGGTCCTCCAGGGCCCCGGGGCCTCAAGGACGGACAGAGAAAACACCAGGAGCTGTAAGTCTGCAGACTCTCCGTCCCTACGCTGCAAAAACAAGGTTTAAAACCAGATCAAACAGTAAATCTGAGGGAAATGATCTTGCTGCATGGACAGATAATTTACCTTGACAAGATTTATTAAATTAAGATTATTAAATCTAGAAATAAGCATGTTGAACACTTAAAATAAGAAATGAAGTCTTAACCCTTTGGAGTTTGGGGCTATTTTGACTCCTTTTCATTCTGTCTGTATAAACCACTCGTGTTTTTGTTTTTTTCAGCACAACCTTTATGACCTGATCATATTTTCATTTTGACTTACTGGATCAACATTTTGAACACAAAAAACCCTCCAAAAACATACATAAAAATACAAAAACCACACATAAAACACACAAAAACACATGTAAAAAACACACAAAAATGACAAAAAATACACAAAAACACATAAAAACACAAACAAAAACAAACACAAAAACAAATTTTTTTTTTACAAAAAAGACAGAAAAACACACCAAAAACACATACTTTTTTTTTTTTTTTTACAAAAAACACACACAAAAATACAAACACACAAACATTTTAAAAACACACAACCAAATGCAAAAAACACATAAAAATACACAAAAAAAAAACAAAAACTAAACAAAAACTAATAACTAAAATTCAGTTAGTTTAGTAGAGTTAATTTCTTATTGTAAGTGTTCAACATGCTTATTTCTAGATTTAATAATCTTAATTTAATAAATCTTGTCAAGGTAAATTATCTGTCCATGCAGCAAGATCATTTCCCTCAGATTTACTGTTTGATCTGGTTTTTAAACACAACTTTTTGTGCATGATGCCATATTCTATGTGCTTATATCCCTTTAAACAGTTGAAACCTGAATGAATAATGTGTTTTATTAACTGTCAGTAATGTGAGTGAACACTGGAGGGCATTGTTGCTTCAGCAGCTCTGAGTCTGCAGCTCGGCTCTCGTTTCTTTCTGCTGAGACGAAGCTTCGCTGGGCTGCAGCCAATGAATGTTATTTGATTTATTCACATTTACATATTTGATGCATTTATGTCTTTGTTTCAAAATGCCATTTTAATCAGAAAGAGACTGGAGAAACAGCACACAATATCTGATTCAGGAGACTTTTACAGTCAGACACACACACACACACACACATATTCTTGTACGTCTATCTTTGTGAGGACCGTCATTGTAACAGTGAATTCCCTACCAAGGTTATAATAGTTTTGGATTTTTCATCAGTTTTAGTTTTTAGAGTGAGTTTGCTAGTTTTAGTTTAGTTTTCATTAGTTGTAGTTTTTTGTAATGGGGTATTTGTTGGGTGGGAGATTAAAAGAGTCTCGGACTATTTTGTCCATTTTTTAATCCTTTTCATGCATTTTTGTGTTTTTTTTTGGTCATCTTATGTCTGTTCTTGTGTCTTTTTTTGGTTTTTTGTGTCTTTTTTTGTCATTTTGTCTCTTTTTTTGTTATTTTCTGTCTTCTGTGTCTTTTTTGGTAATTTTGTGTCTTTTTTCTAGTTTTCACTGTAAAAAGAAAACAAAAAGAAAAAAAACTGTAAAAAAAATAGTCAAGCAGCAAATGTTGCAAAACACTGTCAAATAAGTAAGCAATTTAAGAGTAAATATAGTTTATAGTTATTTTGTGCCTTTTTTTGTCATTTTGTGTCGGTTTTTGTGTTTTTATTTTAGTTATTTTACGTCTTCTGTGTCTTTTTTGGTCATTTTGTGTATTTTTTTGTCATTTTGTGTCTTCTTTCTAGTCATTTTCTAGCCATTTTGTGTCTGTTGTTGTGTCTTGTTGTGTATTGTTGTGTTGGGTGGGAGATTAAAAGAGGTCACAGTAAATTTTGCCTTTATTTCCTTTGTCTGATCCATCTTCATTATGTATGAAAAAAGTTGACAAAGAGGAAAACGAAGGACATTTTCACTATAATTTTAGTTAGTTTTGTAACCACACAATACAGTTTCAGTTAATTATTATTATCATGTAACCTTTAACCCTTAAAACAAAGTCTGGAATCTCAAAAAAGCCTTTAAAGAAGTGAGGACCAGCCGAAATGTCCTCACTTTGGAAAAATGTCCTCACTCTGTTGGTTAAAAACGAGTTCCGGTCCTCACGTTGTAGGAAGTACAAGAACACACACACACACACACACACACACACACACACACCTGGCCCTCTGATCCTGCAGCAGCAGAGTAAATACTTGTTAACCTAACAAAGCTTCAGTGTCACATGACTTTTAACTCTTTCTTTGATGAACAACATGAGTCTAAAGTTTTTATGTTCTATATCTTTGCAATAAATTAATTTACGATACGAAAACTTTATTATCCACTGAGTGGAAATTCCTCTTTGGTTTCACCATAGACTGAAATAAATTATTCTGTAGTCATTTCATTTTACTTAATATATTTGATAAAATGTATTAAATATAAATGCGTCCTTGATTTTGAGGCAGTTGTTTAAGTAACTTTAATATAAAAATGTTTGAGATAGAATCTACTTATTCTGACCACATTAAATATAATCTTTATGTGTCTGTAATTCTAAATCAAGAGAATTTTGAATGAATCCAACACAATAGAATTAAAACACTAAATTACTTAAAAAAGACACAAAATGACCCAAAAATACACAAAATTACTATTAAAAAAAAGACACAAAATAATTAGAAAAAGACATAAAATTACCAAAAAAAAAGAGAGAGAGAGAATCAAGAGAATTTTGAATGAATCCAACACAATATAATTATAATATATATATATAATAGAATATAATAGAATTAGTCCGTTTTTAATTGACAGGCACTTCCTGTTAAGTTGTTATTAACTCAACTTGTAACGTAGTTAGATTTAATAATAATATTGCGTTCAATCTGTTGCCTAATTTTATTAGTAGTAGCTATTGTTCATCTTTTTTTCACAGTGTAGATTGAAAAAAGTGATTTTGACCCTTAGTAAATGTTACATATATTATTTAAGCATATTTTAATATAAATTATGTTATTTAACTCATTATAAAATACATGTAATTTCAACATATATTGTCATAATTATGACAATCTTATTTTATTAAATGTAGCTCGAAAAAATGATGTTCATCCAAATTTCAACATTTTTTGTCAGTTTAGACTCTTCATTCCATCTCTGTCATGTATGAGAGCTAAAACATATTTAATTAGAATCAACTTAATAAAAAAGGTACAATTTTAACATTTTAATTGATTTGAACGAGTACAATATATTTTTAAAAACCCACAATTTATTTAAGTTCATTTAAAGTGGCTTTAATTGGATTTAGAAGAAAATTTCAGTAAAATTAACTCAAAATAATTGAGAAAGAATTACATAATAGACTTTTTTTTAAATTTACTTAAAATGTATAAGTCCAGTCAACATAATAAAAATATCTAGATTCAGATAAAATGATTTTGTGCAACCACTTGTCATAATAAAATTATGTTCATTCAACAAAACATTTTTTTGAGTGTAGACAAACAGAATAAATAGTAAAACAATAAAGAAAAAACATGTCAAGGACAGAAAAAATATAAAATAGATATAATAATAATATAAAATTATATTATATAATAATAAATATAATATATCATTCAGTTTTGCAGCTTTTTCCTCAATCAACTTGTTTCTGATCATCAAACATCCTAATTTAATGTTTTCATTTCTTGCTTTTTGAATAAAATCCTTTTTTTTAATCACTTCGCTTCTAATGCACAATATGGGTCAAACATTTCATTATGGGGTATTGTGTGAATAATTTTAAGGAAAAATTAATTTAATGCATTTTGGAATACGGATGAAACATAAAAAAAACGTGGAAAAAGTGAAAATCTTCCAGATCCACTGTATTAGTGACAAAATGATACATAAACATGTTAAATATATTAAATATAAGAGTGTTTGGCCTCTCTTACTGCTAAAGTAACTATTTGAAACAAACTACTATTTTTTATAGGATTAGGTCATTTAATTTAAATCTAATTTGGATGAATGAGTCATTTTTTACCCTTGTTTTTCAGCAGTTTTACTCTAGTTTGAGTCATAATAAACTATGGTTTTAGTTCTCCAGCATTCCTCTTGTCTGATGTGTCCCAGTCTGATATTTGATCTCTAGCTGTGTTGACTCTGTTCCTTATACAAACTGTGTCAGGAGGTTATTGTGGATAAACCAGAGTTTCCAGTCCGGCTCCGGCTCGCCACTCCCAGTTACCTGTATTTATGTATTTAGTTTAGTCCCGGACACCAGAAACCAGAAACCAGACACCAGACACCAGAGAACATCCTGTCACTGTCACAACAAGTTTCTGTCCCCTGGATGAATGAATGACTGACTTCTTATATCTCAGTGTCCTGCAGAGAAAATGAGCTGTTATTTCCAACAATTCAAGGTGAAAGCAGAGATGATTATGAGTCAACAGCTGATCAGTTATAGAGCACAACCTGCAAAAAGCTCTTAAAAACAAGACAAAAAGGAGAAAAATTAGGTGTATTTTGCTTCAAAATATCAAAACTATCTGCCAATGGAACAATAAAATGTGTCTTGTGTTTTATTTGTTCACATTTGATTTGATTCAAATTCTTTATTGAGCATGATAGTGTTTTGAAAGTAAAAAAAGATTCAAAATCACATTTTATATTGAACTAAAGGACTAAAAAAGACACGAAAGGAGTAAAAAAAGACACAAAATGACTAAAAAAAGAAACAAAAAGACACAAAATGACCAAAAAAAGACAAAAAATAACTAAAAAAGACACAAAATGACCAAAAAAAGACACAAAATGACTAAAAAAAGACACAAAATGACTAAAAAGACACAAAATGACCAACAAAAGACACGTGATGAAAAGCATTGTGACTTTTTTTGCTAAATTTGTGTCTTTTTTGGTCATTTAGCATCTATTTTTGGCTATTTTGTGTGGGGTTTTTTTTGTCATTTTTTGTCATTTTTTGGTCATTTCTTGAAATAAGTCAAAAGCCGTGGAATCTTTATATCAAACAAGTGAAACAGTCCAAAATAAAAACTGCTGACTAAGAAGAACTATCTGATCAGACAGAAAATAAGCAGATATCCCCTTGATCTGAGATATTAATCTGACTTAGAGTTCAGTTTTTGCAGTATGAGAAGTTAGTTTATGTCCCCTGAATGAATGAATTACTGACTTTTTATATCTTAGTATCCTGCAGAGAAAAAGAGTTGTTATTTCCAACTCAAGGTGAAAGAGGAGACAATTATCAGTCAACATGTGCCGATTATATATATATATATATATATATATATATATATATATATATATATATTCTAGTTATAAGTATTTTAGTGCTGTTTTCTAGCAGTGATGAGCCACGGCTTTTGTGCAACAAAGTCTTTTTAATAATAATAATGATAATAATAATGATACATATGGTGCCAGCGAACAATGTAACAGTTCCAACAAATTCATAAAATTGAAGTTCTTCTCTGAAATAAAAAACATGTTGAGAAATTAAATATTTCCTGAAATGTACGACTTCAAATCTTTTCCACTTCAATGATTTTCTGAGTTTGGGAGGAAATATTTTGATCAAGGCTCGTTATTCAGAGTTCTTTCCTTGAATCCCGCCTCGGTGAATAAAGGAATAATATTTAGCTCACGGAACATGATCACACTTTGAAATGCTAATGAGAGCGCCGACTAATTGTGAAACAAGTTCATTTTTCATCAGCATGCGGACCAGAATGAAATTAATACATAACGGCTCCAGAATCTCTCAGAGTTTCTTTCTGCTGGTGAAGTTTGAGCCAAACAGGAACAAAGATAAAGAAAAGTGTTAAAGTGCTCGTTCTGTATAAAAAAATAAATGGTCATTAAAAAAGATCCTGCAGCACAAACAGAGGAGAGAGGAAGGCAGTGGTGGAGTCTAGATGGGTTTACTGTCTATACTGGTACTGAACCGTCACACAACAACAACAACAACAACAACAACAACAACAACCATCTGTGAGCAACACCTCATAAACATGAGGTGTTGCTCACAGATGGTTGTTGTTGTGTCTGATGCTGCATCTTAACATGTTGGTAACATTAAACCAGTCTGTCAGAATGCTTTCAACATGTATACTGAGGCTGTTGATTAGTGAATGTGATTCAGATTCAGATGGTTTTTAGTTTGGTTTTTAGCGTGGCCGCTTCGGAAAACACTGAAAAAGTGTTCTTTTTCATCTCGTTGTAATTCACTCTCTGATTTTCTCCTCTGTGGTGAGAATGCCGCGAAATAAACCTGTTGCTGTTTTCATCAACGGAAGCCTCAGAGGTCTAAACATCATGTAAAAACACAGACTGGGATGGTTTGATGAATTAATCAACATGTGAAAACTCACAAAATGATGTTGTTTCTTATGCATCAAGTGGAAATATGAAAAAACAATCTAGCTAGTATGTAGTTCGTATACCGGAGTATCACACAGAATAAACCAGTGATCTGATCTGGACAACAACTTCTATTGACGTCTGTCCGTCCTGGAGATGGATCCTCCTCTGTCTCTCCCTGAGCTTTCTTCTTCTTTTTCCCCTGCTAAAAGGGTTTTTAAGGAGTTTTCCCCTGTTAAAAGGGTTTTTTAAGGAGTTTTTTCCCTGTTAAAAGGGTTTTTTAAGTAGTTTTTCCCTCTTAAAAGGGTTTTTTAAGTAGTTTTTCCCTCTTAAAAGGGTTTTTTAAGGAGTTTTTCCCTGTTAAAAGGGTTTTTTGAGGAGTTTTTCCTGGCCGATGTAAAGGTCTAAGCACAGAGGGTGTCCTACCATGTACAGTATGTAAAGCCCTTTGAGGCAAATCTGTGATTTTGGGCTATATAAATAAAATTGACTTGACTTGAAATTACTA
This sequence comes from Centropristis striata, assembly GCF_030273125.1. Classification (NCBI taxonomy): domain Eukaryota; kingdom Metazoa; phylum Chordata; class Actinopteri; order Perciformes; family Serranidae; genus Centropristis; species Centropristis striata. The sequence continues at coordinate 814,226 of NC_081526.1, read as the reverse complement.
TACGCAAATCACTCCCGTTTTCCACTGAGTATACGGCAAATACCTGCTATCACATAGACTACACCACTGATAGGAGGGGGGGGGGTATAAAGTGTGTGTTGCTGGTGTGTGTGTTGTGTCTTGTTGGTGACTGTCAGATGATGGTGAAAGTCTCCAAGAAGCAGCATGATGGCAGTGATCTGTCTCCTGCAGCAGCATCAGACCTCCTCACATCCTCCTCAAAGAAAAAACTAGAGACTCTAATACCATCCTGGTTCTCCTCTAACTGTTTCTCTGCTGATCGGTTTCTCTCAGGCTGCGTTCAGACTGCAGGAGAATCTGATTCAGATCAGATTCCTACTCAAATCTGATTTTTAGGGCTGACTGTCCACACTGTTTTTAGCAAGTGTCCAAATCAGATATGGCTCTGTTCAGACTGGGCCACATCACTGACTGATCTGACAGGTTGCCATAGTAACGGCGTCAGAGCGTCTGACGTCATATAATTGCGACAGCGACAAGAACAACAACGACATACCAACATGGTCTCACAGGAATCCGTGAAATAGCCACGGATTCTCTTAACTCACATACATACAAAGTGATTATGTACATTCACTGAGTGAATATTTACAAAATAAAACATATATTTCTCGCTAGAAATGTGATCAAAATCCATTTTTATGCAGAAACTAAGTCAAAATATTGATTTTTCATTAAAAATGAGAGAACTGTCCGCCATGTTTTTTGTTCTGACCGCTGGGACCTTGAAAGTCACGTGACTTGGAACAGGCCAATAGGAACAAATATCCATGGAATAGCCACGGGATATGATGTCATTAACTTGCATTGTAGCCAAATCCGTGTCAGTTTCACGGAAATTTGAGTGATTCCGTGGCTATTCCACGGATTCCTGTGAGACCAGGTTCCAACAATCATGATGGAGGCAGGTCTCCTCAGTATATCGGCCTCATCACTGTCCAGTAGAGGTAAGAACATCTCAGATCACCAGGAGAGAAACCGGACGGATGGCGCCCCCGTCGGGCCGCATGAGTCTCCGTAGTGACGTCACGGACAGTGATGTTATGATAAAATGTTATGTTGTCATGTTGTATTTTTTCTTAATTGTATCGTAAGTGTTTGTATATGTATTTTGTATATTGTACGTGTATTTTTTTTGTATTTTTTTTGTTTGTTTGTTTTTTGTTTTGTGCTTTTTTTCCATCATGGCCAGGGGACTACAGATGAAAACTAGCCTCCCGGCTAACTCTGGCTTTTTTAACCATGTGTAATCATGTGTTTTATGAAATTGCACTGTCCCCTTTTAAATAAACTAATAAAAAAATAAAAATAAAAAAACGATCTGAGTGTTTGGAGGTTCAGACTGAGAAACATCTGTCCAAATACGATCTGAAACTACCTCCTGAAGGTGGTTTAGATCCGGTCTGCAAAAATCTGATTTGATGTGATTTGTGACTGTTCAGACTTCTAAAGAGATCCAGATTGGAACTGGATGGGCTGAAAATCAGATTGTGTCTGTCAGTCTGAAGGAGGCCTTAGAGCTCTGACCTGCTGGGATCCAGAGCTGCTCTCCACCTGAAGGTACCAGAGCCTGTAGATGAAATGTTGGTGGCTTCCTGTTTTATAAGCAGCACCTCCAGGGAGGACAGCAGCAGCAGCACAGCTGCCTCAGAGGGTTCTTCTTCTTGTATCTGGCCGCCAGCTTGAACTTCTCGTTGGAAGCAGCCACGTAGTCCTGAGTGCGCTCCACGTTGGTCTGGATGTGCTCCAGGTGGGCCCCCTGCTCCTCCACCAGCATGAAGATGTCCATGAACAGGTCCCGCAGCTCCTTCATGTTGTTCTCCAGACTCAACAGCTCCTGGAGGAGCAGAACAATGCTGGATTAATGCAGCAGATAGGAGAACATTAGTCAGAGCTGGAGGAGGAGGAGGAGGCAATAAAAGAGGCAAAGAGCCCCGAGTTTCTACAGCAGCTCTTCTATTTATCAACCAGAAGGTTTCTGTGTGAGATATTAACCGGAGAGATGTCCCATAAAGTTGGAATAACATGTTTTACCTCTTCCCATGAAATGATTGTTACAATGTGAGTTATTCTGACAGATAAAGTGTTTGTCTTCTCAACATGTATCAATCAGTAACTTCCAAAATAAAGACACAAAATGACTAAAAAAGACACAAAATGACAAAAAGACACAAAATGACAAAAAATAGACACAAAATGACAAAAGAAAGACGCAAAATGACCAAAAAGATATAAAATGACTAAAACAAGACAGAAAATGACTAAAAAAAGACACAAAATCACCAAAAAAAGACAGAAAATGACAAAAAAGGACACAAAATGACCAAAGAAAGACACGAAATGACTAAAAATAGACACAAAATGACAAAAGAAAGACGCAAAATGACCAAAAAGATATAAAATGACTAAAACAAGACACAAAATGACTAAAAAAAGACACAAAATGACCAAAAAAAGACACAAAATGACAAAAAGAGACACAAAATGACTAAAAAAAGACACAAAATGACAAAAAAAGGACACAAAATGACCAAAGAAAGACACGAAATGACTAAAAAAAGACACATAATGACAAAAAAAAGACACAAAATGACTAACAAAAGACACAAAATCACCAAAAAGACACAAAATGACAAAAAAAAGACACAAAATGACTAAAAAAAGACACAAAATGACAAAAAAATAGACACAAAATGACAAAAGAAAGACACGAAATGACTAAAAAAAGACACAAAATTATGGGACTTCTCCAGAACTTATAAATCATGGTGAAGACGACTTTAGCGGAGGGAGCTCAGATATAACAGCTATAAGCTCTCAGATACTTTTTGAATTTCATTTCTATCTGCTACAGAGGCTGAAAAATCTATTATTTAGTAGGAAGAGTTGACACTTTTACAAAGTTTTGATCTATCAACGACAATCCCCACAAGGACCAGTCTGGCTAAACCCTATTAGCTTAGCCGCTAACGGGGCTAGTTGGTAGATTAGCCAGGCTACAGAAACACAGTAAAGTCTATTTTCAGGATCGTGACACGGTGACTCAAGATAATCCACTGACCTGGTTGTGAACAGTTTTATTTATGAACTATTTTCTCTCTATTGTCTTTCTAAACTCCATCCACCAACCAGAACATAGAATCAGAAGTGAACATCTCCTCTTCTCCTCATGGATCAGATGGAAACATCAATGACATCCTGTAACCATATCGAGCTGCTTCTTTTCTTCCTGTTCTAATATTTTAACCCTGGTTTGACTCTCTGATGTCCTGCTTCATTCTGACATCTTGTATTCAGCAGAGGTTCATTCTTATTATTATTACCAGTTATATATTATTTTTCCTCCCAGAGAGTTAATTTTATTCAACATTTTTTGAGCCAAGACATTAGTAATAATATTATTTCTTCTCCAGTTAGAGCCTCTTACTGATTCACTTCCAATTTCCTCTTCCATTTATTCCCGTTAGTGTCTCTCGCTGTAGAAATGTTCATGTGTGAGACTTTATTCTGTCTGTGACAGACGGAGCTGATGGAGACTCTTTACAGCGTTCTGCTATCAGAGAACTCAGGATGAAAGCTGTAATAGGTGTAATGACAGCAATTTACACATGGAATGAACAGTTATTAGCAATAAGCAACCGTTATATGATAATAAACATGTGTGCATTGAGCATTAATGTGGAGTTATTCAGCTTTAATGAGACATTTCAGCTCATTTGTGCCACTGAAGGATGTTTATTTTCCACCTTATTTAGCTCCTACTTCAATAAATTAGAGCTTTTTAACCCTCTGGGCTCTGAGTCTATTAACCCTTTATAAACCACATACAGAATGTTTACTATAACCATGTTGGGTTTCTATTTTTTCAGCACAACTTCACCATGATCTGACTTTTTTTTTTCACTTAAACCTACTTTATTAACATATTGAGCCCAAAAATATACAAAAATCATGAAATCTGAAATAAAATTATACCATTAATTACAATAAAAAACCACAAATATGCTCAATGAACTGTTTTGGACCTGTAAATGTAAACATAGTACTCTGAAAAAACCAACTTACAAAAAATACAAAAAAAATAAGTAGAATTAAGCAAATACATGCTTGAAACAAGTCAAATTATCTGCCAGTGCAGTTAGTAAATGTTTCTTTGTATTCTTTGAATTTCTTTGAATTATTTAAATAAGTAAAAAATATCTAAGAACTGGAAAAACAATGATGTCTTAAAATAAATCCAAATATTCTTATTTTGTGCAATTGGGGCTTGAAAAGCCCGACTGTAGTAACATTAAAATAAGCCAGAAATACTTGAAACGAGCACGTTTTGGTGATAGAAAATGCTTTGAAATAAAATTCAACCTACATGCAACTAAAACTCTCAACTGGAGCCAATATTTTAGGCAAAAACTCACCATATTCAACAGTTGAATAGATTGAAAAGCATGAAAAAGCTCACAATGTCAATCCTAAAAACAAGACTTTACACAATAAGGACATAATAATCCATCCATTTTCCTCCGCTTATCCGGGGCCGGGTCGCGGGGGCAGCACATTAAGCCATGGTCAGTAGGTAAATTATACTCAAAACAATATAATTATTGCTAGATATTAGAAGAAAATACTTTCTAAGCTTCATGTTCTTTGCAGTGTAAAGAGAGATTTCCTTCATGATCCAGATCTAACAGATGTTTTGATGTTTACCTTGTGTCTCTGTTCTATCTCTGATAGTTGTCTTTACCTTGTGTCTCTGTTCTATCTCTGATAGTTGTCTTTACCTTGTGTCTCTGTTCTATCTCTGATAGTTGTGATCGTGTGATTTTAGCGTCGTTGAGCAGGTTCTCGTTGAAGACCTCCCATTGTCCGTTGGACACCATCTCGTCCACCTCGTCCTCCGTCACGTCGCGTCCAGAAACCTCCAGCTGGCGGATGATGAAGTGCTTACAGCGGTCCTGCTTACTCAGCAGACCTTCATTATACTGCAGCATCACCTGGACACCAGCAGTCACAGAGAGGACATGAAGTCAGAGGGAGGAAACATGAGTTAGAATCCATTATTTTGGCTTCAGTGTAATTTATGTTTGGTTCCTCCACGCTCATGCATTCACTGTAACCTTTAGCATGGAGAGACAGGCAGAAATTAACGGCAGTGCTATGATTTCTGTTAGAAAATCTAGTTATTTTTAATAAGTATTGTGTTACTACACTGCAAAAACCAACTGACAAAAAAAATAAGAAATAAATAACTAGAATTGAGCAAATACATGCTAGAAACCAGTCAAATTATCTGCCAGCGCAGTAAGTTAATGTTTCTTTGTAAGAATTCTTTAAATAAGTAAAAATATCTAGAAACTGGAAAAAACAATGATAGCTTGAAATAAATACAAATATACTTATTTTGAACTGTAGAAACATTAAAATAACGCAAACGTGTTGTAGTTTTCTTTCTTTCTTTTTTTGCACTCTGCACATTCTTCACTTAATTTGTACTATGTTGTATATAGTATAGTATATTATTATATGTCTTTTTATGTTAGATTGATTATTTTTTATCTTTATCTAAAAGGGAAATTATTTTGTGTGCAATTTTTGTGGTCGGCTGTAACAAAGAAATTTCCTTGCTGTGAGATTAATAAAATAGAATCTAATCTAATCTAATCTAATCTGATCTAATCTAAAATAAGCCATTGATACTTGAGACGAGCACGTTTTGGTGATTGATTTGGGGTGATGAGTCGCCCCCTGCTGGCCGTTAGAAAGAATGCAGGTTTAAGGCACTTCCACGTTGGCTTTATTCCTCAACACCTGGAGGTTTCTGCTGTGAACTAAATGATCTTTCAGAGTTAGAAATAAAATGTTCAGTGTTTTATAGCAGAGTGTTGGGATTATTTCCCAACCTGTTGGAACTTGCGGTGCAGCGCTGCATGCTGGGAGCGTTGTATCCTGGTGGTGACAGCAGTGGGTCCCTGCTGCTCCTCCGTCCTCTGGACCTGTTTTAACAGAGCGTCTAAGCGTCGATGGAGGCTCTCGGCCTTCAGCTTGATGTCTCTGGTGATGCTGCTCTCCTTCTTCATCACACTGAAGCGCCGCATGGTGGCCACCAGACTCTTCTGCTGCTGGCTGAACTTCAGGACCTGTTAGAGGTTGAAGACAGACACAATGTTCTGTTCACTGTCACCTCTGACTGAAGTTATACCACAAACTACGGCTGCACGATTATGGCCAAAATGATAATCACGATTATTCATCATGTTAGAGAAAACATCTGTATTTTTATTGCACTACTTTTAAACAAACAATAGGGAAAGTTTTTAGTTTCCGGTGGCTTCAAAAGTCTCCAATAACACCAGAAAAAAGTATCCAATTACACCAGAAAAAAGTCTCAAAAACACGTGAAAAGTCTCAAATTACATTATTCGAGACTTTTTTCTCCAATAACACCAGAAAAAAGTCTCCAAGAGCACCAGAAAAAAGTCTTGAATAATACCCAAAAAAGTCTCCAATAACACCAGAAAAGTCTCCAATAACACCAGAAAAAAGTCTCCAATAACACCACAAAAAGTCTCCAATTACACCAGAAAAAAGTCTCCAATAACACCAGAAAAAGTATCCAATAACACCCAAAAAAGTCTCCAATTACACCAGAAAAAAGTCTCTAACAACACCAGAAAAAAAGTCTCCAATTACACCAGCAAAAAGTCTCCAATAACACCAGAAAAAAGTCTCCAATAACACCAGAACAAAGTCTCCAATAACACCAGATAAGTCTCCAATAACACTAGAAAAAAAGTCTCCAATAACACCAGAAAAAAGTCTCCAATAACACCAGAAAAAAGTATCCAATAACAACAACAAAACGTCTCCAATAACACCAGTAAAAGTCTCCAATATACCGGAAAAAAGTCTCCAATAACACCAGAAAAAACTCACTGGATTTGTCGCAAGTTGCTTTCTTGAAAAATAGTCTCTAAGGGGGTCTGAAAAGTCGCTTAATATAGCAACAAAGTCTCTAAGTTGCCAACACTGCTTCACCGGCTTTTACAAATGTTGCGTGTTGTTGTGGCGTCCAGTACTACGTCACATCCTGCTTAGTGTTCTATCCAATCAGCAACCAGGCTGTTTACAGGGGAGAAACACGGCCCCGCCCCCTGGTGGTTGGAGGACTACTGGGGTAGAAAGTGTTGATTAGATATGCAGGAGAGACGCATTTTAAAATGGAAATATCACCGACGATCAGGTTAATTTAATCGTGACGGCCAAAATCGTGATCACGATAATTGTGCAGCCGTTCCACAAACTGTACGATCGTTCTGTCTACCTCGATGTCCAGCGCTGTGATGTCATCTCGGATCTGCTGAGCCTCAGACAGGAAGTTGTCAATGATTGGCTCTTCCTCGAACATGACGGCCTGCGGCGTGATGACCGCCACAGAGTCGTCGTTATCTCCGTCTGCTGAGAACGGGTTGGTAGTTTCATTCCCCTCCTCCTGGTACTCCTGGGCCCTCTGGTGCAGCTCCGCCAGACGGTCCCTCATCCTGGAAGAGCTTCTCTTCAGGACACGATTATTACAGAATATACTGTTTTCTGTTGTCAGTGCTGGAAAAGAAACAACATCAAACTTTAATGATTCCTGTCAGCCAGCCGGGTTGTTGCAGAACATAACAACAATCAGAATAAATCAGAGAAAACGGAGAATATTGACGTTAAAGTGGAGGATGAAAAGGAATACATCAACTCAGGTGTGAAGGAAAAACTATTAACTTGTAAACAAGAGCAAAATATTGTGATAACTTATGGTTTCCTTCTATCTTTATGCATGAGATTTAACTTTACAGAAGTAGTTCTAATTAACCCTTTGTGTATCAGGTTGGTCATTTCACCATTGACAAATAATTAAAATACATAAAAGTTTCCATCATATTGAGGGAAGCCCGGAACAGTGACAGCAGCCAGAGGTGGACAGACTGGAATTTCTGGCCTCGAACAGAAAGCATTTTTGGCAAAACCATAATACCTATCATTGATCCGACTTCACTTTGAGCGTCCTGAGTTCTTCCTGAACCTCTACATATGATTTTTTTTAAGAAAAATTAAAAAATAGCTTTGTTAGAGTGATCTAAATAAACTGTTGCATCTCCCCTTTTCAGAAATCTTCCTGTGTTTTTAATATGGGACCCAATGAGGCTGTTGGTGGTGTTGGTGGATCATCTGTGCGTCCTACGCCCAAACTATAACTCTGACAGCTTTACCAGAGGATTGTGAGGGAGAAGACTAATTTTCCTACGTTTCTATGTATAAATTATTTCTGTAGAGTGGAATTTGCGGCCTGGAGCGCAGTTTTCAAATTTATTTTTTGACAGTTTTTTCTCTCCCTCTACACTCTGGTGATGATGTCACACACTGTGACACGAACATTCCGTGCAATACACACCCATTATAATCTCACAAATCATTTCCCTCAGATTTAGTGTTTTATCTGGTTTTAGACCTTTTTGCAGTGTATTTTATGATTAATATAATATATGTGAGTGATTCCAGGTTGGTGCAGTGACCTTTGAACTCTGGTGAGTCAAGCTTGAGTCAAAGTTTGTTTACATCATTATAAATTCATCTGTCCTGATATGATGATAACTGATGAGCCCAATCTGCTCTCTGCTGAACACACAGAAATATATTTTTAACTGTAAGAAAAACAACATGAGCAGGAAGTTTATCAGCGACATCAGTCACATCGACTGGAGTCTCTTTTCCCACGAGAACCAGCGAGAGGCTTGTTGTGTTCAACAACACTCAGCAAAAACACAACACAAGAGAAGGGAAACAGAAACTAGTGACCTTCATAAACATTAACTAAAACTACATGAAACACATAGACACACAGGCTGTTTACTGAATATTTAGTGGAATAAAATATCTATTTTTATTTCTATATCTATCTCAGAAACTACTAAAGAATAATAATAAGGATCGGCAAGATGTCAAATGGTGTAACCACAAAAAAATGATAAATATTAAATACTTCATCCACCTACATTGCATTTTATATTATTTTTTATATATTAATGGACTTATACATATAATTACTTCATTTAAAAAAAATATCTTTTATTTTTTTAACATTTCTCCATTTACACATTTTCGTCAATATTGAGCAGAACATTTTCGAAATGCAACCATTTTTTTCTAAAGTTTTGGCAAATTATGTAAAATTTGTTATAAACCATAGTGTTGCAATGTAAACGTGGATTGTATATTTTTTTCCTCATTCTAATTCACATTTATTCTCCTGTATATAATCAGATTTTTATGGGAAGAAATTTACTGGGTACATCAAACCCCAAAATGGCCAAAATGAGACACAAAATGACCAAAAAACGACACCAAATGACAAAAAAAAAAGACAAAATGACAAAAAAAACACAAAATGACCAATAAAAAGACACAAAATTACCAAAAAAAGACACAAAATGACCAAAAAAGACACAAAATGACCCAAAAAAAGACACAAAATGACCAAAAAAGACACAAAATGACCCAAAAAAAGACACAAAATGACAAAAAAAGACACAAAATGACAAATATATATATTTATTCATTTATCTATTTTTACTCCGTCCATTAGTGTCTGTATATGTTTGTCTCTGTTGGGCTGTTTGGCCAGTTGTTTGTGTTGTTTGTGTTGTTTGTGTTGTTTGTTTGTGCCGTGGTGGATGTTTGTACAATAAATCTAACATTTTCTTCCTGTCCAGTGATTGTCTTACACTCTCGTCTTGCTTTATCATCAATAAAAAGACGTCATTGACCCAAAGATATTCACTTCCTACTCTGTAACTCCATCATGAAGTAAACACGTGAATGCTTTTGACATACGAAGTGAGATTCAAACACGAATTCATTTCTGTTCAGACGGACTCATTTAAAGTAAACATTTAAAGAGCCTTATAGCAACAGCAGGATTTGTGTTTTAGAGGCCCTGAAGATAATCTGTTAGCAGCTCATGATGAGTGGAGGAAACAGAGAAATCTCATCCTGGACACATCTCAAACAGGAAACACCTCATTATGTGTGAGGGGGAGAAGAACTATTACAGACATCAGAGCTACAAGAATACACTGCAAAAAACATGAAGTTACCAAGTATTTTCTTCTTATATCCATCAATAGTATGTTAATTATGTTGTTCTGAGTGTAATTTACCTACTGACCATAGCTTTATGTGCTTATTTAATTATCAGTATTATTATTATGTGCTTATTTAATTATCGTATTGTTTAAAGACTTGTTTTTAGGATTGACATTGTGAGCTTTTTCATGTTTTTCAATCTCTTCAACTGTTGAATATGGTGAGTTTTTACCTCAAATATTGGCTCCAGTTGAGTTTAGTTTGAATGTTATTTCAGAAGTATTTTCTACCACTAAAACGTGCTTGTTTCCAGTATTTCTGGCAGGGGATTTGTGATGTAATGTGTAATTCTATGTTAGTTTTCAAGAAGACTTTAAAGTCTAAAATGATCAAGGGTTACAATGAAATTTGATTGAATTTGATTTTTCAGTTGAAGCTATTATGTGTTTTGTAACAATGTGAATTATTCAGTAAATGTGATATATATAATGTATATAATGTATATAATATATATAATGTATATAATGTAAACATGTAGATGGTACAGGAGAGGCAGAAATCAGCCTTTAGAGGGGCTTCAACCTGTTCCTTTTCCAGTTGCTGTCTGATGGATTCTTTTGTAAAAACATGGTTTTATTTTATTTTTATTTTTTTTTACCAAAATAAAGGATTCATTCATTCATTAATTTTAATGTTACTACAGTCTGGCTTTTCAAGCCACAATTGCTCAAAAATAAGTATTTTTGGACTTATTTTAAGACATCATTGTTTTCCAGTTTCTAGATATTTTTACTTACTTAAAGAATTCTTACAAAGAAACATTTACTTACTGCACTGGCAGATAATTTGACTTGTTTCTAGCATGTATTTGTTTAATTCTAGTTATTTATTTATCATTTTTTTGTCAGTTGGTTTTTGCAGCGTGTAAAAGCATCCTTTACTTTCGTGGCTGAACTCTCTCTCTCTCTCTACCTGATAGATAGATAGATAGATAGACACAAATGACAAAAAAAGAAACAAAATGACCAAAAACGACACAAAATGACCAGAAAAAGAAACAAAATGACTAAAAAAAGACACAAAATGACCAAAAACGACACAAATTACAAAAAAAGAAACAAAATGACCAAAAACAACACAAAATGACCAGAAAAAGAAACAAAATGACTAAAAAAAGACACAAAATGACCAAAAACGACACAAAATGACCAAAAAAAGACACAAAATGACCAAAAACGACACAAAATGACCAAAAAAAGAAACAAAATGACCAAAAAAAGATACAAAATGACTAAAAAAGACACAAAATGACCAATAACAGACACAATATGACCCAAAAAAGAAACAAAATGACCAAAAAACGACACAAAAGGATCATAAAAGGCACAAAATGACTGAAAAAAAGATACAAAATGACTAAAAAAAGATACAAAATGACCAAAAAAAGACACAAAATGACAAAAAAAGAAACAAAATGACCAAAAACGACACAAAATGACCAATAAAAGGCATAAATTGGCCAAAAAAATACTAGCTTTCTACTTTCTTGGCTGAACTCTTTCCTCTCTCTTTCTCTCTCTCTCACTCTCTCTCTCTCTCTCTCTCTCCCTCTCTCTCTCTCTCCCTCTCCCTCTCTCTCTCTCTCCCTCTCTCTCTCTCTCTCTCTCTAGCAGATTAAAACATTTCTGGGAGGATTTGCAGCACATTCTCTGTGTGTTGATCCTATAAACTGTAGAAGTGGAGCAGGGTTCATGTAGAAGTCCAGCCTTCTGATCTCTGAAACAACACAATGTTGTCTTCTTTCTTCCGTTCTTTGTCTCTAACTAAATAACTAAATGTTGTTTGGTTATTCTCTCTGCAGGAGCTGATCAAACACTTTCTCTCTTCCTGTTTCTCTTTACCAAAAGGAATTAAACCGGCTTCAAATACTCCAAAGGTTGTAGATGGTGGAGCAGAAGCAGGACTCCTTGCTGAGGATATTCTGTTTATTAACCCTGTGGAGTCTCTAAAGCTCCAAATAATCAGACTTGTTGCCTCCATCAGAGTATAAAACAAAGCAGCGTGGAGCCCTACTGTACATTTACCTCTAAAGTTCTGGCTGTAAACTCCATGAGGCCAGTTTCAGTTTGATGATGATATACCAAGTAAAACTGGAGACAAGCTCAAATAGATTTAGTATCAAATGATAGAACTGGATGGAACCCTCTTATATGGTAGATTTGACACCTTTGGTCACATTTGACACATTTACAATTCTTTATTGAGCATGATAGTGTTTTGAAAGTTAAAAAAAGATTCAAAATCACATTTTATGTTGGACTAAAGGACTAAAAAAGACACAAAACGACTAAAAAAGACACAACATGACAAAAAAAAGACACAAGATGACTATAAAAACACACAAAAAGACACAAAATGACTAAAAAAGATACAAAATGACTATAAAAAACACAAAAAGTCACAAAATGAACTAAAAAAAGACACAAAATGACTAAGAAAGATACAAAATGACTTATAAACACATAAAAAGGCCAAAAAAGGACACAAAATGACTATAAAAACACACAAAAAGACACCAAATGACCAAAAAACCCCACAGAAGACACAAAATGACTAAAAAAGACACAAAATGACCAAAAAAAGACACTAAATAACTAAAATAAAAGACACAAAAAAGACACAAAAAGACACAAAATGACTAAAATTGTTCCTCTAAACACAAAGAGACAAATCAAATGGAGTCCCACTAGAATAAAACCAGAGTTGATGACAGGATCACACACAATCACAAGATCACATTTATGTTGGTTTTTCTTTGTTTCTTTTTGGTTCTAAATGTTGATCCAGTAAGTCAGAATAAAAAATCAGTTATTATTATTATCAGGTCATATAGGTGGAAAATATACCAACATGGTATTTAAACATGTTTTAAGGTGAATACAGGCAGGATGGAAGGAGTCAGACATGGAGGAAACAGAACAAAACTACAGAGAGTTAATAAATAAATAAATAAATAAGATAAAACAAAGGAAAACTTCCACATACTTGCTCTTAGTTTTGCACATTCACAGTGTGAGTGTGTAGAAAAGAGTGTGAAAGAGTTATTTATTTTACCTTGTTGTTAGTTTCCATCATGTTCCCATTCACAGTTAACAGGAATATAATCCACATTCTCCAGCCCACCAGCTGAGTCCAGCTCTGATCCTGTGGAGGAGTTCAGCTAGAGGGGAAAGTTTTGATAAAGTCTGGTTGAGTCACACTGAAGCCCCGCCCTCCTCCTGAAGAGCAGCCAATAGGAGAGCAGCAGGCTGAGGCCTATTAGCTTATCTAAAGAAATAAGAGGTGACGTGATGAAGAGAATGAGGAGAGAGAAAAGCTGCCTGAGGCTCATTCCTGACACCAAACATGCAGCAGAGCAAACACAAAGAGGATTATGGGTCAAACAATGAGGTTAGAGGGTCAGAAAACATGGAGCTCACCAAGTGTTTTCTTCTTCTATCTATCAATAGTATCTTCATTATAAAGTTCTGAGTATAATTTACCTACTGACCATAGCATTATGTGCTTATATAAGTATTTTGGGTTTAGCATTTTGTGTCTTTTTTGGCAATTTGTGTCATTTTTTGGTCATTTTATGTCTTTTTTGGTCTTTTTTTTTGGTAATTGTGTCATTTTTTTGGTCACGCGAGCATTTTGTGTGTGTGTGTGTAGCGAAAATCACATAAAGTTACCTGTGTGTGTGTGTGTGTGTGTGTGTGCGTGCGTGCGTGTGTTTGAAGCATGTGTATGCATGCTTACGCGCATGTGTGTGTGTGTATCTGTAACTGTAATCACATCAAAGATCAAAGGCAATCAGATCAAAGCAATACACAGAATTAACTGACACCTGTTCCTGAACAGTGACAGCAGAGGTGGACAGATTGAAATTTCTGGCCTCGAACAGAAAGCATTTTTGTTAAAACCATAATACCTATCATTGATCCGACTTCACTTTGAGCGTCCTGAGTTCTTCCTGAACCTCTACATATGTTTGTTTTAAAGAAATATGAAAAAATAGCTTTGTTAGAGTGATCTAAAAAAAACTGTTCCATCTTCCTTTTTTCAGAAATCTTCCTGTGTTTTTAATATGGGAGCCAATGAGGCTGTTGGTGGTGTTGGTGGATCATCTGTGCGTCCTACGCCCAAACTATAACTCTGACAGCTTTACCAGAGGATTGTGAGGGAGAAGACTAATTTTCCTACGTTTCTATGTATAAATTATTTCTGTAGAGTGGAATTTGCGGCCTGGAGCGCAGTTTTAAAATTTATTTTTTGACAGTTTTTTCTCTCCCTCTACACTCTGGCGATGATGTCACACACTGTGACACGAACATTCCGTGCAATACACACCCATTATAATCTCAGAATTTCTCCAAAAATGATCATGGTCATTGAACAGGGATTGATAAAAAACTATATGACCTATCGAAACGTGGATTAATACACCGATACACAAGACTTGTGTCTACTGTTTAAAGTTTAAATGGAGTCTCTAGGTGAAATTATGCCGGAGAAGTAGATGTTTAAAAATCTCCAATTATTGTTCTTTTTCGTTCATTTTTTGTGGGCCGTCCCATTCATTTCAATGCAAAATTTGGGGCAGTTTTTACGTTTTGATATATAATTTGTCCTACAACTCTTCAAGTTGTAGGACTAGTAGCGGGACGAAATTGCGTCCGGAAGAGGAAAAAGAAGAAATCCACAGTATAACAGTAGTGCAGCACTGGTCCCTACAGATATTGGGGGGTAAACCTCTGGGTCTGGGGGTTTTCGGCCCCAGTGACTCAGCACTTTTGACAGATTTCTCCTGACGAGCTCTGAAGACCCAGACTCCTTTTCAACACGAGGAGGACGAGTCGGTCTTTGCTCTGCAGCAGAACACGCTGAGAGGAGCTGTTTGAAGTGAGAGAGCAAAGACGAGGAGGAGGAGGAGGAGGAGGAGGAGGAGGAGTTCGGAGGGGACAAGAGTTCACTCTTCGTCACTGTAAACTTTGGAGGCTGGTTCAGTATTTCTCTCATTTCTCTCCTTCAGCTTCAGACCGGAGCATCATGTTGTTGGCCAGTCATGTATGGAAAGGTACACTGTAAAAAATGTCTGTAGATTTTAGGGTGAAAATCTGCTTTTTAACGTAAAATGATAAGTGAGTTAATTCAGTTTCAGTAACAATGAAACACTGTAAATGTTTAAAACTTGTTTTAAAACCTGTTTTTATTCCTTGGCTTTTAACCAGCATGAGACTCTGCTCTTGTTTTAGTGTTTTATAGTTTGCTTTTATTTATTGTTTTTTTAATTGTTTTTATAAAAGCAATGAAACTATTTATTTTAGTGTTATATATATTTCCTGTTTTATTTATTTTATTGTCTCTTGTTCTGTTTGTTTATGTGCAGCACTTTGTTGTGGCTGTGGTTGTTTTAAAGTGTTTTACAAATAAAGTTGAGTTGACTAAATATATATATCAACTTTTTTTAAACACATTACTCCACTGTAAAATACTCTGTAATATGTATTTAATGAAATATATATACAAGCATCACTGTAATCTTTGCATTCATCTTTTATAAAAAAAATATACTTTTTCTCACTGTTAAATGTGCTAAACACCATATCTCTAACAGAAATATACTGTCATATTTAATAGGAGAATCTTTAATTTGTGCTTCATTTATTAAGTATTTTATTGTCTTTTTTGGGTCAATTTGTGTCTTTTTTGGGTCAATATTTGCAACCTATGTTAACATTTACAGGTCAAAAACAGTTCATTGAGCATATTTGTGGTTTTTATTGTAATTAATAGTATAATTTTATTTCAGATTTCATGATTTTTGTGTATTTTTGGGGCTCAATATGTTAAAAAAGTAGGTTAAAGTGAAAAAAAGTCAGATCATGGTGAAGTTGTGCTGAAAAAATGTAAACCAAACATGGTTATAGTAAACATTCTGTATGTGGTTTATAAAGGGTTAATAGGCTCAGAGCCCAGAGGGTTAAAATAAAGTTTCAAAATCACCAAAAACTGTAAAAACCAGATCCCTCATTACTTAATAAGACCTGCCACTCATCTCCTCCAGTGGTGGTGTTTGTTTTTTTTGCTTCAGTAGAAATGAAAAGCACATGAACCATTGATGACGATGCAGAAACTGAAGTTTTATCTTGTTGTAGCAGATGCTGCTCTTCTCTCTAATATTAACTGTGACTCATCTCCCTGATGGAAGATATTATGACAACAGAGCAGAACCGGTTTCCTGGTGTCAGATTCACCTCCATCAGCAGCAGGAACAGGTTTCTGTCCTGGAGGAAGCTGCTTCCTGTTTCTATCGGATACTTCAGGGTTCTCTGCTCGGATCACTCATTGAGGAGAACACGTTCTCTAACACAGCTATTCTCAACCTTGGGGTCGGGACCCCAATTGGGGTCGCGAGATGATTTCTGGGGGTCGCCAAATCATTTTGGAAGTCAGCTCTGTCTCCACTGTGTTAAAGTGTTCATGTGTTCATGTGTTTTAGTCTTCACTTAGTTTTAGTGGTCACTTAATGTCTTTTTTTTTGGGTCATTTTGTGTTTTTTTTTGGTCATTTTGTGTTTTTTTTGTCATTTTGTGTCTTTTCTGGTCATTTTGTGTCTTTTTTTTTTGTCATTTTGTGGTCAATTTGTGTCTTTTTTGGTAATTTTGTTTCCTTTTGTTGGTAATTTTGTGTCTTTTTTTGGTAATTTTATTTCTTTTTGGGTTATTTTGTTTCTTTTTTTGGTCATTTTGAGTATTTTTTTGGTCAATTTGTGTCTTTTTTTTATTATTTTGCATCCTTTTGGTCAATTTGTGTCTTTTTTAGGTCATTTTGTGTCTTTTCTGGTTATTTTGTGTCTTTTTTGGTCATTTTGTTTCCTTTTTTTGGTCATTTTGTTTCTTTTTTGGGTGATCTGAACTGTGCGTGTGAGATTGTGTTCAGTGAGCGGGGGTCACGGACAACATGCATGTTAAATTGGGGGTCGCGACTCAAAAAGGTTGAGAACTACTGATCTAACGGAACCTCCTGAGACCTGGAGAAAAGCTGATATAATCTACACTTTTTTAATTATTTCCTCTCCATCTGTAGGATTAACATGTGACAAAATAATAACACTGCAAAAGAAATATCAACTAAATAGCTGAAGTTTGGCGTGTTTCACTGGCTGAAAACTACAAATTAAAGCATGAGACCAATTTTAAGACGAGCTGAAACTTAATCCAATTTTAATCGTGATCACAATTTTGGTCGCCACGATTAAATTAACCTGATCGTCGGTGATATTTCCATTTTAAAATGCGTCTCTCCTGCAGATCTGATGAACACTTTCTACACCAGTAGTCCACCAACCACCAGGGGGCGGGGCCGTGTTTCTCCCCTGAAAACAGTCTGGTTGCTGATTGGATAGAACACTAAGCAGGATGTGACGTAGTACTGGACGCCACAACAACAAGCAACATTTGTAAAAGCTGGTGAAGCAGTGTTGCAACTTAGCAACTTTGTTGCTATATTTAGAGACTTTTCAGACCCCTTCCAGATCCAGTGACTTTTTCTGGTGTTACTGGAGACTTTTTCCGGTGTTATTGGAGACTTTTTTCTTGTGTTTTGGAGACTTTTTCTGGTGTAATTCAAGACTTTTTCTGGTGTTATTGGGGACTTTTTTCCTGGTGTAATTCAAGACTTTTTCTGGTGTCCTTGGAGACTTTTTCTGGTGTTACTGGAGACTTTTTTCTGGTGTTATTGGATACTTTTTCCGGTGTTATTGGATACTTTTTTCTTGTGTTTTGGAGACTTTTTCTGGTGTAATTCAAGACTTTTTCCGGTGTTATTGGAGACTTTTTTCTTGTGTTTTGGAGACTTTTTCTGGTGTAATTCAAGACTTTTTCTGGTGTTATTGGAGACTTTTTTCCTGGTGTAATTCAAGACTTTTTCTGGTGTCCTTGGAGACTTTTTCTGGTGTTACTGGAGACTTTTTTCTGGTGTTATTGGATACTTTTTCCGGTGTTATTGGATACTTTTTTCTTGTGTTTTGGAGACTTTTTCTGGTGTAATTCAAGACTTTTTCTGGTGCTATTGGAGACTTTTTCTGGTGTAATTCAAGTCTTTTTATAGTGTCATTTGAGACTTTTTCTGGTGTTATTGGAGACTTTTTTCTTGTGTTTTGGAGACTTTTTCTTGTGTTTTGGAGACTTTTTCTGGTGTTATTGGAGACTTTTTTTCTGGTGTTATTGGATACTTTTTTCTGGTGTAATTCAAGACTTTTTCCGGTATTATTGGATACTTTTTTCTGGTGTTATTGGAGACTTTTTCTTGTTTTTTGGAGACTTTTTCTGATGTAATTCAAGACTTTTTCTGGTGTTATTGGAGAATTTTTTGTGGTGTTATTGGAGGCTTTTTTCTGGTGTAATTCAAGACTTTTTATGGTGTCATTGTAGACTTTTTCTGGTGTTATTGGAGATTTTTTTCTGGTATTATTGGAGACTTTTTCTGGTGTTATTGGAGACTTTTTCTGGTGTTATTGGAGACTTTTTTCTGTTATTATTGGAGACTTTTTTCTGGTATTATTGGAAACTTTTTTCTGGTGTTATTGGATACTTTTTTCTGGTGTAACTGAAGACTTTTTTCTGGTGTTATTGGAAACTTTTTTCTGGTGTTATTGGATACTTTTTTCTGGTGTAACTGAAGACTTTTTTCTGGTGTTATTGGAGAATTTTTCTGGTGTAATTGGAGCCTTTTTTTTGGTGTTGTTGGAAACTTTTCGAAGCGGCACAGTCCTCCTGCAGCAGTCTCTCCAGCTGCAGAGCCGGAGGGGATGTTAACCCCTTAGCATATTGTGACTCGGGAAAAAATTTGCATCGTGGGGCTGATATGCTGATTCACACCTCTAGTAAACTTTAAAAACTTCAGTACATTAAAAAGTCTTTAAAATTGTTAATAGTAAATGTTTTGAAAGGAACACGATAAGTGTGATTTCTAATGGAGTTTATATAGAGAGAGGGAACTACCAGACAGACTGAATAGAAAAGAGTTCAAAGAACAGACAGTCCTTCAACATCAACCAGGAGAAGTTTAAGAAAGAAAATGTTAAAAAAGTAATGTGGTGTTTCACCCCAAATACTCCCAACATGAAAGAGCGTGTCAGGTTGTCTTGGTCACTGTATCTACAAGTGTTTGTCTCACTAATATATATATATATATATATATCTGGTGGAGAGTTTTCTGGGTATTACTGTAATTGAAGAGATCTCAGCAGCGGAGCTTTGATAGAGTTCAGAGAGATAAATGAAGGAACAACAAGTCCAAACAGCCTCTCAGACTCAACCTGAGAGGATATTTAAACACTGCAGAGGAAATATTCAGTGTTTTCTCTGTGATGGAGGAGAAAAGAGAGATTAGATGGAGCTGATATGAAACTGGAGGCCAGAACTGATACAACACAGTGATCCTGTTGACTTCACAGCATGGACAGAGTGTTTGAAGGAACTCAAAGTAAAAACCTCTGAAGGCAGAACGTGGTTCCCCCTTTCTCTCAGTGAGGAAATACCCTAAAACCAGTGATTTAACCAGGGGTTGTTTTCAATGTGACAAATGTTTTTCCATCTGATATCAAATGAACAATCATAAAATACATCCTGATCAAGCAGAAACTTCCAGGGCTGAAATGTAGCCACATCTGCAGGTCTCTGAATGGCCACTGAGGGCAAGACAATGGGAAAATTCCCTTTACAGCAGAAACGTATGAAACATGCACTGTAAACGAGGTGTTTAGTCTAAAAACAAGATAAAAATACTAAATCTGAGGGAAATGATCTCGCTGCATGAACACTTAAAATAAGAAGTTAACTCTTAAAACAAGGTAAATTATCTAACACTTCTAAATCTAGAAAAGTTTTTTTATTCAAATAATCATCAGGTCACTCTGCTCGGGTCAGTTCATCGCTGCTGGCAGCTTTAATTTATCTCTTTTGTACATTTTTTGTCTTTTTTGCTCATTTTGTGACCAAAAGAAGACGTAAAAAGACACGTGTCTGCTATACGGTGATATACAATTTTACATTTTCCGCCCTATTTCTGATGTAACTTGACAGTTTTCACTGTAATTTCTACAGATATTTTCTACAGTTCATGTCTCCTCTGTCTGTGTCCAGTTTGTCAGGTTTAGTGGATAAACTGCTGGCAGAAATGTGAACTGCTGTAGATTTGTGGTTCTTATAGAACACAGAGGGTTCTAGCAGGGTTAGTAATTAAAGTCTATCAGCTGTAGATTAAAACCTAAAAGGACCCCAGTCTCATACAGGAGAACATTTAATATCCATATAGTCTCATACAGGAGAACATTTAATATCCATATAGTCTCATACAGTAGAACATTTAATATCCATATAGTCTCATACAGGAGAACATTTAATATCCATATAGTCTCATACAGTAGAACATTTAATATCCATATAGTCTCATACAGGAACATTTAATATCCATATAGTCTCATACAGTAGAACATTTAATATCCATATAGTCTCATACAGGAACATTTAATATCCATATAGTCTCATACAGTAGAACATTTAATATCCATATAGTCTCATACAGGAACATTTAATATCCATATAGTCTCATACAGTAGAACATTTAATATCCATATAGTCTCATACAGGAACATTTAATATCTCTGATTGGCTCATTCCAGTCAGCAGGTCTGTGACCTCATCATCAATCTCTGTGATTGGCTTAATGACGACGTGGTGACCTCATTATCCTTGTTCCTCTGACCTCCTCTCTGCTCCCTCATTCATCTCCTCCTCCTCCTTTATTCTCTCTTTCTCTCCCAGTGTTGGACTGTATATCAGCTGATATGGAGATGTTTATAACTGGATATTACCCGTCATGTTCTCCTCCTCCAGTCTGATGGAGGTTACTGTGACTACAGCAGCTAGAACCAGTAATACTGTGGAAACAAGTATAAGAAACAGGATCTCCTGTCCGTCTACACCAGGGGTCTCAAACTGGCGGCCCGCGGGCCAATTGTGGCCCTCGTGATGATATTTTGTGGCCCCCACCTTGATATGAAAGTTTAATGTGAGTTTTATATGAATGGCACTTTACTGTGTTGTGTGTGGAAGGTCCCTTTAATTACTGTTTTTGGTGATTTTGTGTCTTTTTTTAATAATTTTGTGTCTTTTTTGGTAATTCTGTATCTTTTTTTGGTCATTTTGTTTCTTTTTTAAGTAATTTCGTTTTTTTTATGTCATTTTGTGTCTTTTTTAAATTTGTCTTTTTTGGTAATTCTGTGACTTTTTTGGTAATTTTGTGTCTTATTTAGTCATTTTGTGTCTTTTTTTTAAATGATTTTGTGTCTTTTTTAAATCATTTTGTGTCTTTTTTAAGTAATTTAGTTTTTTTCTGTCATTTGTTTATGGAGTCAAGTTCTGTATATTGACTGTTACTATTGTGGTATATTTCCTGTTACTTTTAATCATAAGTCTCTGCTTTACTAAAAGGTCTCAGTATGACCTCCTGATCATGTAACAGCCAGATTAAACCAGAATAACCTGCTGTCGGATCTGGCATTTGTCAGATATTGGAGGCGTTTGGAAGCAGAATATAAACAATATAAGTTTCTGTTCATTTTAACATGTTGCATTTTTCTTGTTAATAAAACTATTTCTGTTAAATTTTGGGGTCTTTTTTATCCTTGTGATACTAAAAATGGTATCGAGTATCGAATATTTTCCTGAGTATTGGTATTGAGTTGAACAGTTTAGTATGGTGACAACCCTAGTGGCTACATCTGTTTCTTTCATGCAGTTGTGATTTTACCTGGTAAAGGAGCTCTTTGAATAAACTTTATTTGATTACTTTCTGGGTGTGAGCAAACAGCTGGTAGAATAACTTGCGGCTGGTTTAAACACACAGTTCAACAGTTGAATAGTCAACAACACAGTTTAGTTTAGAGGAGAGAGATCTGGACGGAGGCCAGAGGAAACAAACACAAATACACAACGTGTAATCAACAGTGTTAATACCATTTTACCGTAATATTAGAAAAAGGTGCACCGTATTTATTACGGTAAAGTTCTGACAACCACAGCTGCTGGTTTTTACTGTAAAAACAACAGGTTTTTTTTGTTTTTTTTTACAGTGCAGGAAGACTAGCTGTCGTCTTGGCGATCCTTTAAATAAACAAATAAACAAACAAACAGTGGAGGATCCAGGAGGCTGGATGTGGAGCTTCTAGTCCTCTAGTCGTCCTCGTGTCTCTAGTCTCAGCTTGTCCTTGCTGAGGACGAACTGAATGACAGAAAGAACTTTATTAGAATTTTGACTTAAAATTGAATCCCAGATTTTGGTTTCATTACAAATGATGATAATTAATTTGATGGTTCTCAGGAGCTGCTGGTTTACAATCCCTGCAGCTAATTAATTATACTCTCTTATATTCCATATTTAAATCTCTCCCTGCTTTTGTTAAGTGTCTGGAATGGAAAGCAGGAAGTCTTTATCCTCACAGAGAGCTGCTGGAACCATCAGCACTATTAACCCTTTAATACCCAACATATAAACACCTTCTAATGCTCAACATGGTCTAAAATGATTCATCTCCATGTTATTAATGCTGCTGTGTGTTTGAATATCTTTTTTTATTGCAACAGATCATTATATCCATTTTTCCTTTCATACTTTATGAAGAAAAATAGTTTTTGTATTATTACATCAAGTTTACACACATGGGTCTAAAATGACCTTGTGCATTAGAAGAGTAGTGATACAAAAAGTGATTCACTAAATGAACAATGTGAGTATATGTGTAACTATGTTTGTCTTATTTTGAAGGTTTAATTTTAAAAGAGTTGTTAGAACCACCAGATTACATTGGAAAATCACATATTTTAACATTTGAGACGTATTAGAGCCACCAAATAATAATTTACATTGGAAAAAACACCAATTTAACAAACTAGGACAGTTAATATTTGTGTCTTCTTTGTCAGGTTTTAAATTGGTGACAACATATAAACACCTTCTAATGACCAACATGGGTCAGAAATCACCTTGTGCATTAGAAGAGTAGTGATAAAAAAAAAGGGTTTTATTCAAAAAGTAAGAAATGAAAACAAAACATTAGGATGTATGATGATCAAAAACAAGTTATTTGAGGAAAACCTGCAATACTGAATGATGCAATGAATTCATTGCAAAGATATAGAATATAAAAACTCATGGATATTGAAGAAAGACTCCTTGGTGTCAGTTTGTTTGCTTTAATGACAGCATGTGGAACAACAACACAACAAGTGAATGCTGTTTACATAAGCAAATGCAAAATAAAATCAGTAACTCAACATGAACATTGTAAGATAAACATACTTACATGAATTAAATGGTCACATGATAAATATGGAACACAGAAATGTGTCTGATATGTAAGCAGACATTCCCCAACATGGCCGCCACTCTCTCTTCCCTAACACTGTAGCAAAACTAATACTGCACTGCCCCTAGTGGACAGGAGGTATACAGGCTAAACCCTTCACATATCATGTCAATTTAGACCAGGGGTCTCAAACTGGCGGCCCGCGGGCCAATTGCGGCCCTCGTGATGATATTTTGTGGCCCCCACCTTGATATGAAAGTTTAATGTGAGTTTTATATGAATGGCACTTTACTGTGTTGTGTGGAAGGTCCCTTTAATTACTTTTTTTGTAATAATTTTGTGTCTTTTTTGGTAATTTATGTCTTTTTTGGGTCATTTTGTGTCTTTTTTATAAATAATTTTGTATCTTTTTTGGTAATTCTGTGTCTTTTTTTGGTCACTTTTGGTAATTCTGTGTCTTTTTTGGTCATTTTGTTTCTATTTTAAGTAATTTAGTTTTTTTCTGTCATTTTGTGTCTTTTTTTGGTCATTTTTGGTAATTCTGTGTCTTTTCTGTCATTTTGTGTCTTTTTTTTTTAGTAATTTTGTGTCTTTTTTAAGTAATTTTGTTTTTTTTTCTGTCATTTTCTGTCTTTTTTTGGTTATTTTATGTCTTTTTTAAATAAATGTGTGTCTTTTTTAGTAATTGTGTGTCTTTTTTAGTAATTGTGTGTCTTTTTTGTGTCTTTTTATGTCTTTTTTATAAATAATTTTGTGTCTTTTTTGGTAATTCTGTGTCTTTTTTTGGTCACTTTTGGTAATTCTGTGTCTTTTCTGTCATTTTGTGTCTTTTTATGTAATTTTGGGTCTTTTTTTAAGTAATTTAATTTTTTTTCTGTCATTTTGTGTCTTTTTTTGGTCATTGTGATACTGCCTCCAGCGGCCCCCAGGTAATTATAGTTTGAGACCCCTGATTTAGACCATGTTGTGCATCAAAGGGTTAATTGTGCCGTCAGGTTCTTATATCATATAACTTTTAACTCTGTAGCTGAAACCTGGCTAGAAGCAGCGCTGCAGGAGATAAAGCAGCTCTTATATGAACAGCTGATCAGACACAATGACACATAACCTGGTTTATTTTGTTCTCAGCTCTTGTTCATTTCTTTGGTTTCTCTCCATGTTGACTCTACCAACATTTACTGACTGGCTGTTGGTGTTTTCTACTTTAGTTCTTCTCTCTGAGTAAAGTAAAGAAACACTGTGACTGTAAAACCTGTCAGAGTAAAAACTGACACCACATCATTCATTATACACTCACTGTCACTTTTTATATTCTGTTCATCAAATAGTTCATCTTATAAAGTCTATACGAGGTTGTCTGCAGGATCCAAAATGAGGTCGACGGAAATATAAATAAATGAGGAATAAATACATTAAAACGCATTAAATATATCAAAAATAATATTAAATATTAATTGCTAATAATTGAAGAAATATAACATGAATTTATATTTCAATCTTAATTTGCTACCTTATTTATTTATATTAATTCTCAAATTTATTTCATTCATTATATTCCTGGACCCAGAAATAACTTGTATTGCTATAAAAAAACCCTGCCAAACTAAAAATTGTGAACAAATGTAAGTAATTATTGATTTATTAATTATAACTTATTATTTATTCATGAATTATATGCTGTCACGTTGAATTTTTTATAAACTGCGTGCTCTTACCATCTATCTATGTCTATACACAGCTGTCTGCAGTAACCAAAAAATAATTAACAAACAACAATATAAATAAATGATTAAATAAATAAATTAACATCCCATTTAATACAAGAAAAATAATATTGAAATATATATATAAAGATGCAAATTAAAAGATAAATATCAATTTATGTCGCATTTTATGATACTTTGACTTTATTTTTGGTACATTTAATTCTATATTAATTTATTTATCAAGTCATTTAACAGTTTTAACAGTTTTATGCAGTTAATAGTTAATAGTTCATCTTATAAAGTCTATACGAGGCTCTCTGCAGGATCCAAAATTAGGTTGACGGAAATATAAATAAATGACAAATAAATACATTAAAAAGCATTAAATATATCAAAAATAATATTAAATATTAATTGCTAATAATTGAAGAAATATAACATGAATTTATATTTCAGTCTTAATTTGCTACCTTATTTATTTATATTAATTCTCAAATTTATTTCATTCATTATATTCCTGGACCCAGAAATAACTTGTATTGCTATAAAAAACCCACCAAACTAAAAATTGGGAACAAATGTAATTAATTATTGATTAATTATTACTTATTATTTATTCATGAATTATATGCTGTCACATTGAATTTTTTATATCCTGCGTGCTCTTACCATCTATCTATGTCTATACACAGCTGTCTGCAGTAACCAAACAATTATTAACAAACAAAAATATAAATAAATGATTAAATAAATAAATTAACATCCCATTTAATACAAGAAAAATAATATTAAATTATATCTATAAAGATGCAAATTAAAAGATAAATGTCAATTTATTTAACATTTTATGGTACTTTGACTTCATTTTTGGTACATTTACTGCAATATTAATTTATTTATCAAGTCATTTAACAGTTTTAACAGTTTTATGCAGTTACTAGTTAATAGTTCATCTTATAAAGTCTATACGAGGTTGTCTGCAGGATCCAAAATGTGGTCGACGGAAATATAAATAAATGAGGAATAAATATATTAAAACGCATTAAATATATCAAAAATAATATTAAATTATAGATATAAAGATGCAAATTAAAAGATAAATGTCAATTTATGTCGCATTTTATGATACTTTGACTTTATTTTTGGTACATTTAATACTATATTAATGTATTTATTAAGTAGTTTTAACAGTTTTAACAGTTTTATGCAGTTCATGTTAGGTTACAAAAATGAAAAATGTGTGATAGATTCCTGTAGAACAGACTGAATGTGAAGGAGAGCAGCATGAACCAGCTGATGATTGATCCTGGACGGACTAGTGAGCCTCGAGTCCACCTGAAGAGACGAGCAAACACATTTAGTCAGGACAAACACAGTGTGTGTGTGTGTGTGTGTGAGAGTGTGTGTGTGTGTGTGTGTGTGTGTGTGTGTGTGTGTGTGTGTGCTCCAGCAGGGATTTAACAGAATGAATTAAACAAACATTGGCTACAGAAACAGACCATTTCTGTAAATCAACATTTATCCAGCAGCTCTAATAAACAGAGTGAGGAGGAAGAGGAGGAGGAGGTGATGAAGAGTCTCTGCTGATGGTTGTTACATGTGTGTGAACGTGCACACGAGTACACACACACACACACACACACACACACACACACACACAATATGTTGATGATGGAGTGAGTTCATTATGTCCACTATGTAATAAGACGTGTTGTAATTTGTGAGGATGTAGAGGATTTTATTTTTAGAGTAAATTGCAGTGTTCATTTAACAAAAATGTCAATAGATGCATATAATATAATACTAGAAGATTTCCTCTGGGTAAATTCTGAAAGGGCCACGGGGGCTACTGCCGGTGTGTGTACACTATGATGAGATTCTTCAGAGATTTATAACAATTAATACTAGTAATGTTATGATACTATATAATATACAAGGAGCACACCTACAACTACTTATGCACGCATTTGTGTGTGTAACAAAAATCGCATAAAGTTCCCTGACTGTGTGTGCGTCTGTAACTGTAATCAGAGCAAAGATCAAAGGACCAATCAGAGCAATCAACAGAATTAACTGACACCAACTGCCAATGTCCCGGAACAGAGGTAGACAGACTGGAATTTCTGGCCTCGAACAGAAAGCATTTTTGGTAAAACCATAATACCTATCATTGATCCGACTTCACTTTGAGCGTCCTGAGTTCTTCCTGAACGTCTACATATGTTTTTTTTAAAGAAAAATGAAAAAATAGCTTTGTTAGAGCGATCTAAAAAAACTTTTCTCCCTGCGTTTTTAATATGGGAGCCAATGAGGCTGTTGGTGGTGTTGGTGGATCATCTGTGCGTCCTACGCCCAAACTATAACTCTGACAGCTTTACCAGAGGATTGTGAGGGAGAAGACTAATTTTCCTACGTTTCTATGTATAAATTATTTCTGTAGAGTGGAATTTGCGGCCTGGAGCGCAGTTTTCAAATTTATTTTTTGACAGTTTTTTCTCTCCCTCTACACTCTGAGTGATGATGTCACACACTGTGACACGAACATTCCGTGCAATACACACCCATTATAATCTCAGAATTTCTCCAAAAATGATCATGGTCATTGAACAGGGATTGATAAAAAACTATATGACCTATCGAAACGTGGATTAATACACCGATACACAAGACTTGTGTCTACTGTTTAAAGTTTAAATGGAGTCTCTAGGTGAAATTATGCCGGAGAAGGAGACGTTTAAAAATCTACAATTATTGTTCTTTTAATTGTCATTGTGGAGGTGAAGCGTCCATGTTCTTCACATCCTCACCAGGACAAAGGCTTTGGCTTTGACAGGTGGATGACAGGGAGGAGGAGGAGGAGGATGTAGTTCAGCCTTAGACCACACACACACACACATACAGTTAACACAGTGACTCTCTCCTCTAATCGAGATGGAGGAGCTCTGTGGCAGATCGACGCCTGCAGGTGACGAGGTGGATGGTTGTCATGTTGCTCCATCTGCAGCACACAGAGAGCAAGACAGGTGGTTCTCCTGCAGGAGGAGGAGAGACAGACAGACAGACAGACAGACAGGTAGAAGGAGAAACACAATTAAAATCACATTAAACGAAAATTAAAATTGTATTTATTATTTTTTTTAATGTAAATTCAATCTGTTTTTGTGTTTTTTATATCTTTTTTGTAAAAAAAAAAAAGTGTTCTGGGTTTTTGGTTTTTTTTTTAAAAATGTGTCTTACGTGTGTTTTTTGTGTGTTTTTACATGTGTGTTTTTGTCATTTTTTGTGTGGTTTTTGTAAAAATAAATGTGTTTTTGTGCGGTTTTTTTGTGTGCGTCTTATTGTGTTTTTTGTAATTTGTGTTTTTTATGTGTGATTTTTGTGTGTTTTTATATGTGGGTTATTGTCATTTATTGTGTGTTTTCTGTACTGCTACAGAGCTAACTGTTAGCCTGTTAGCAATTTGCAGACTGGATGTTAAGGGGTTAACACCCCCTCCGGCTCTGCAGCTGAGAGAGACTGCTGCAGGAGGACTGTGCCGCTTCGACTCATTCTTACTCTACTTAATGAGCCTCCGGCCCCCGCGGCTCGTTAAGAAGAGTAAGAACGAGTCTCCAAAAGTCTGTTTTTATTTTAATGTGTTTTATGTGGGTTTTTTGTGGGTTTTTATATGTGGGTTTTTGTCATTTATTGTGTGTTTTTTGTCATTTTTTCGTGGGTTTTTTGTAAAAAATAAATGTGTGTTTTTGTGTGCTTTTTGTGTTTTTTTGTGTGTTTTTGTGTGTTTTTTTATATTTTGTGTGTGTTTTTGGTGTGTTTTTTTGTGTTCAAAATGTTAATCCAGTAAGTCAAAATGAAAAAATGATCAGGTCATATAGGTGAGGTTTTGCTGAAAAAAAACAAAAAAAAAAACGATAATGGTTTATACAGACAGAATGAAAAGGAGTCAAAACAGCCCCAAACTCCAAAGGGTTAAAAACCAGTACAAACAATAATACAATAATAAACTGTGTAAATGGAAATAAATAAAATTAAATGAAGTGAAATAAAGTAAAATAAAATAAAGAAACTGTGACTTTTTTTGCATTTTTTGGTCATTGCAGGTCTCCATCTGTTAACCAATATATCTTTTTGAAGTTATTTGTTCCTTGTGATACATTTCCCAGATCTTCTGAATCCACATATTGTATTTTGGAGGGTCGGGTTTAAAATTATATATATTTTTTAAAAATGGTCTGGGTACTAACGTATAATCTGTTATTCATTTGGAAACCAAAAATCAAAAATACAAATAAATGACTTGTTTCCTCAATATTCCTTTCCAAAAACCAAAATGAAAAAACGGATTATACTTTAGTACCCGGACCTAAAATAAATATATAATTCATATATCCATTCGGTGGAATATACACACCAGTATATTATCTGTGATTGGAGCATCTTTTCAGAGCCGACTCTGCTGTTGAAATCATTTAAATGTCTTGTTGGACCACATGTTCTCTCTGTTCTCATCCATTCCCCACATTAAGTCTCATTCTGTCCCAGATGTTTCCTTTACAAACTTTAGTTTTTACTAGAAACTTTAACACGGATAGGGAATTTACCCAGATGTACTTTTGCAACGCCAGCAGCTCCTCAAGGCTTCAGTCTAGTAAAAAACAAAACGTAGGGTAGAATAAAGATGAAATTGCACTTTAGTTTATGATGTAGTGAGGGAGGGGGAGGGGGGGCTCTGGGCTGAAACAGACTGACTGTAGTTAGAGTCAGAGAGTGTTTTCTGCTCTGCGGCCTCCAGGGACGGTAATGAGCCCATTATGGTTTGGCAAACGATGAAGAAACAAGGATAATGTTGCTTTCAACAAGCAACTCAAAGATGAGAATTATGCTCAAACACAAAGTGAAACCTGGAGGTAGATTTAGTCCCTTTTGTCCCTGAATGTGACATGAAATGTATTATATTTAATGTGCAGCTGTCCATTTATATAGCTGACAGTTACTCCTTCTACTGCTGCACACACTTTATAAGCATGGCGTCTGGCACAAACCTTGTATCTCCAGAATGTGGCTGTTTTTTCTTTCTTAGAGGGTAAAACGATGTTAACTTGTTAATGCAACGGGGAAAACTCATCAACTCTGGCTCAAATCTAAAGGAGCTGACTTTCTTTTCATATATGTGACGGATACACATACACACTGTACTGCTACAGAGCTAGCTGTTAGCCTGTTAGCACATACACACTGTACTGCAGCTAACTGTTAGCCTGTTAGCAATTAGCAGACTGGACACTAAGGGGTTAACATCCCCTCTGGCTCTGCAGCCGGGAGAGACTGCTGCAGGAGGACTGTTACGCTTCGACTCGTTCTTACTCTTCTTAACGAGCCTCTGGCCCCCGTGGCTCGTTAAGAAGAGCCTCCGGCCCCCCCGGCTCGTTAAGAAGAGCCTCCGGCCCCCGCGGCTCGTTAGGAAGAGCCTCCGGCCCCCGCGGCTCGTTAAGAAGAGTAAGAACGAGTCTCCAAAAGTCTCCAATAACACCAGAAAAAGTCTCTGGATTTGTCTCCAGTCCCTTTCTTGAAAAATAGTCTCTAAGGGGGTCTGAAAAGTTGTTACTAAGTTGGCAACACTGCTTCGCCGGCTTTTACAAATGTTGCGTGTTGTTGTGGTGTCCAGTACTACGTCACATCCTGCTTAGCGTTCTATCCAATCAGCAGCCAGGCTTTATTCAGGGGAGTAAAACGTCTTTTTGTTTTCCAGGCAGGTTACCAAAGCAAGTTGTAATTCCGTATCTTATAAGTGATTCAATTGCTGCTCAATAGAACAACAACATAATCTCCTTATTAACACCATGAAGTCGATGTAAAAAGAGCTGACGCTGACTTATTTCTGAGCTGTTTTTTCACACTCCTTTGTTGAATCTCTTGTGTAGAAATGACTTGTTAACATTAGTGAAGCCAGCTTCCTGCAGCTGAGCTTCTTTTTTTTATAACAGTGAGCATATCGCTGCCAAAGCCTCTGGTATCTAAAGTGGTGTAGGAGCTGGAAGGCATACTTACTGAGGATGTTACCCAATATCTACCTCCACACTCTCTGCTGCTGATTCCTTCTATCCCTGCAGCCTTTACAGGTCACTGATCTCCCATTACTGCTCACAGATCTGAACCAGGTTCCTAACAATCCTTCCTTCTTTAGCTGGAGTCAAGCACCACATAAAGCCTCAGTGTGAAGCCGTCTCATGAGGGGAATAGTACTATATTTACTGTAAAATAAAGATCATTCACAGTCTAAAGCTGACTACACTGTAAAAAATAATCTGTTTAATCTACAGTAAAATACCAGCAGCAGAACTTCATTGTAAGAAACACAGTGAGTGGGTTTTCTACTGTAAATTTAAATGTAAATATCTGTAATTTAGTCTGAATATTCCTGTTATTTTTAGGGTAATTGTGTCATTGTGACATCATGGTATTCCTCCATTAACTTTAAATGGAAATGTTATATTTCTACAGCAAAACTGTGTGCTTCCTACAGTTGATGAGAATAAAAGTTAAAGTTGTGTGCTATTCTTTGATTTACGGTAGTTAAGTGTCTGACTTTGGTGATATATAATTAGGGCCACGGGGCAATCGGGGCGAAAAACTGCCCAAAATGTTGCATTGAAATGAATGGGACGGCCGAAAAAAAATGACAGAAAAAGAACAGTAATTGGAGATTTTTAAACGTCTACTTCTCCGGCATAATTTCACCTAGAGACTCCATTTAAACTTTCAAAATTCCACTCTACAGAAATAATTTATACATAGAAACGTAGGAAAATTAGTCTTCTCCCTCACAATCCTCTGGTAAAGCTGTCAGAGTTATAGTTTGGGCGTAGGACGCACAGATGATCCACCAACACCACCAACAGCCTCATTGGCTCCCATATTAAAAACGCAGGAAGATTTCTGAAAAAGGGAGATGTAACAGTTTTTTTAGATTGCTCTAACAAAGCTATTTTTTCATTTTTCTTAAAAAAAACAACATATGTAGACGTTCAGGAAGAACTCAGGATGCTCAAAGTGAAGTCAGATCAATGATAGGTATTATGGTTTTGCCAAAAATGCTTTCTGTTCGAGGACAGAAATTCCGGTCTGTCCACCTCTGCTGTCACTGTGCCGGGACATTCTACAGCTGCAGTTAACTCTGTTGATTGCTCTGATTGCCTTTGATCTTTGATGTGATTACAGTTACAGATACACACACACACATGCGCATAAGCGCGCACACTCCTCCAGATACACGTTTCACACACACACACACACACACACACACACATTTTGAGGTTAAAGGGCATAGTTATAAATCTCTGAAGAATCTCATCATAGTGTACACACACCGGCAGTAGCCCCCGTGGCCCTTTCAGTATTTCCACGGAGGAAATTTTCTAGTTTTTACTGTAATTTCTACAAACATTTTTTACAGTGTAGCAGCTGAAATGATACACTGATCAAACAACTTCTGTCAGTACTGCAGCACATAGTTAATCCAGGTCAATCCTATTTATTTATGCAGTGAGCGAGGGAGGAGGCGGAGAAAACAGAGTTATCTTCGGATTTTTATTCAATTAATTCCAATTAAACTGCGTGACCCTGGTTCTGAGGACTCGGGGACTTGTCAGTCACTCGTCTGGTCTCGTGGTTCCTGGCGCTCCGGCTGGAGTCGAGGGCTGATGTTTTAATTAGTTGAAGGATTCTGTTGGAAATGCCACCGAGCTGGTGATCCAGCCTTTATGAGATAATACGGTGTTGGACTGTTGGTGTGTTTCTCCTCAGGTGCTGTGGTGGCAAACGCTCAGAGGCAGGTTAATGTTGTTTCCTCCCTGGAGGATTAATCAGCTGCTCTCATAACTACAGTAGCTGCCAACATAATCATCCTGCAGAGATAGAGAGTCTGTCTGTCTGCCAACAGCAGAGCTGGCAGACTGGCAGACAGACAGACAGACAGACAGACAGCAGAGAGGGAATTAACCACAGACATCCTGTCAAACCAACACAGAATATTTCTATCACTGTCTCTCTCTGTTTCTGTCTTTATCTGTTTCTGTCTTTATCTGTTTCTATCAACCTGGTCTCACAGGAATCCGTGAAATAGCCACGGATTTCGCTTAACTCAAAATCCGTGGAATAGTCACGGAATCGCTCAAATTTCCGTGAAACTGACACGGATTTGGCTACAATGCAAGTTAATGCCAGTCATATCCCGTGGCTATTCCAACATACAAAGTGATTATGTACATTCACTGAGTGAATATTTAGAAAATAAAACATATATTTCTCGCTAGAAATGTGATCAAAATCCATTTTTATGCAGAAACTAAGTCAAAATATTGATTTTTCACTAAAAACTGTCCGCCATGTTTTTTGTTCTGACCGCTGGGACCTTGAAAGTCACGTGACTTGGAACAAACCAATAGGAACAAATATCCATGGAATAGCCACGGGATATGATGTCATTAACTTGCATTGTAGCGAAATCCGTGTCAGTTTCGCAGAAATTTTAGCGATTCCGTGGCTATTCCACGGATTTTGAGTTAAGCGAAATCTGTGGCTATTTCACAGATTTCTGTGAGACCAGGTTGGTTTCTGTCTTCATCTGTTTCTGTCTTGTCTCAGTAAATATATTAAAATGCTTTTTTTTACCCGGTAAAATGAAATTACTGAATTGCTGCCGCTTCATTTATTTTTGCGACACACAGAATTACATATTGAATTGTCAGCATTTCTACACAACGTGAAGAACTCAACGTCTTTACTGTTTTTGATCATCATGGAGGTTTTGTTTTTATGTTTTATAATCTCTTCTCACGTGTCAGTGAGACAGGCTGCTGCTACCAGAGAATAAAGAGTGAAGCCAAACGGAGGAGAGCTTCCTAAGACAACGTGTCAAATTGAGATGGAATCCGTCCATTTGTTCCTGTTAGCTGGGCGTCTCTCATCGACATCTGCTGATGAGAGTTTGTCTTGGACGACGTCCTTCATTTCACCTCCCAAGGTTTCTCCTCCTCCTCCTCCTCCTCCTCCTCCTCCTCCTCCTCCTCCTCTAACACTCCCGTCTGCGTGTTGAGATCATAAATTGCTGAATATGAAGCCTTGTTTCCAGTCCGTTAGACGCGCCGTCCCACGCCAACGGCCTTCACATCCCGTTTTGCACCTCTGAAGGCACTTAGGTGGAGAAATCTTCCTCCGGCTGCGTACACGCTGTCTCTGATATGTGCATACATCATTCATAAAGCACACAACCCCCACAAGGCCGTGTTGTAACGCTGCCATTTATTGTAAAGGGACACTTTAGTAGAAAACCATAGATTAACAAATTGCTCCTACAAAAGCCAATATATATCTTTCCTGACTGTTTCTCCTGGAATGGCCCAGTGTCAGGCAGCTTCCTGATTAATGCTCAGACACATTCTGTTGAACTGACCAAATAAAATAAATGGAAACTATTCAGCAAAAGTCATTCTGTGGACGTTTCTGGAGCACTGGAAACTATACGCTGCAAAAATGATTTAATAATCTAATTTTAAGAATGTATTGCATCATATTTTTCCTGGTTTTGTTGTGTTTGAGACTCAGTCTTCCACACGATGATATAACACAGTTAGTGTGATAATCCTGGTCTCTTCAAGGCTCAAACATGAATCTACACCCACAATCCAAATGGATCCATCTATTATTGTAAAGAGGACCAGGAGCCATGCAAACCTCTTAATATCAGACAGCTATTAATAACAGACAGATGATTGCTATTAACCCTTTGATGCACAACATATTTTAACCCCTTCTAATGAACAACATGGTCTAAAATGACCCTCATTCATTCCCTTCATGTTATTGAAATGCTGCTGTGTGTTTCTGTGCTCTATCTTTTGATATCAACTTATTTTATTATTGAATATTCCAAGTATTCTTTAAATATCTTGTTTTTGATAACAACAGATCATTATTTACACTTTGCCTCTCATACTTTATGAAGAAATAAAGGTTTCATATCATTATATAGCTAACGTCTTGGCTAAGTAGCTTGCTAAGCTAACTACTTAGCCAATAGTTTAGCTAAGTAGTTAGCTTAGCAAGCCACTAAGCTAAATACTTAGCCAATAAGTTAGCTATGTAGTTAGCTTAGCAAGCTACTCAGCTAAATACTTAGCCGTGAACTTAACTAAGTAGTTAGCTCAGCAAGCTACTTAGCTAAATACTTAGCCAAGAAGTTAGCTAAGAAGTTAGCTTAGCAAGCTACTTAGCTAAAAAATGGACATGGGTCATTTTGACCTATGTTGTGCATTCGAAGAGTAGTGACACAAAAAGGGATTTTTATTAAAAAATGAATGCAGGAAAACATTAAATTAGGATGTATGATGATCAAAAATAAGTTAATTGAGGAAAACCTGGAATAGTGAATAATGAAAACAATTTATTGCAAAGATATAGAATATAAAAACTCTGACATATCAGGTCACTTTAGACCATGTTGTGCATCAAAGGGTTAACAAGTTTACCTTCATTTATGAACAAAACAAACCTTCATATTTTACCTGATGTAACATTAGAATCCTTCTCCTCTGTGTTTGGCTGTGATTCACTGGTTGAAACGTCTCGTTCTCTTGTTGTTTCATCTTAAAGTCTCCTATTGTCATTGTGACGGTGACAAATGTGACTCGTTTAGAATCAGCTTTGCCGTTTTATTGCTTCCAGCATAATGAAGATGAATCTGACTGTTTGCCCTTTTGAACTATAATAATGATTATTTGATGCCACGGCTGCTAACGTTAGCGTTGCTAATTTGCTATCAGCTGCTTTCTGTGTTCGACCCGCCTTCACTCTGCTCTGATGTCACTCAACTGGTTGTGCATCTTGTGTTGCACTTTCTCAACCTAATGTTTAAATGTTGCAAGTTACGCGCATACAAATATATATTACCAACAGTGAAATGTCACCCTTCCCTAACCAAGTACGGACTTCTACTGTTTCTGGTCATTCTGAAATAAAAAAACTGAACAGAAATTTTACATTTAAGGCTTTTCCTCATAATATTACTGAAAATCTGCTTTTTAATAGTTTTTATAGAAATTGTCAAGAGGGGACTTCTTGAGTGATCTTTGATTGATCTCTACCGATCTAATGGGGGACATCCATGGTCACTGACTGATCTCTGCTGGGTCTTCTTGGATCCACCCAGGTATTACAGGAGCATCTCAATAAATGAGAATATCATAGAACGTTTATTTATGTCAGTAAATCAATTCAAAAAGGTGAAATAACACATTTTATAGATCCATTACACACAGAATGAAACATTTCATGTCTTCATTAATTTAATTTATTCTCATTATAATGATTATGGCTTACATTTAATGAAGACCTTAAATTCAGTGTCTCAATTTTTAAAAGTATGTTTGATATGTAAATGTCCTCTGAACAGTTTGTCCATCTGTATGACTCAATACTTGGTTGGAGCTGTTTGACTTGAACTACTGAAATGGACTTTTCATCATGTTCTGATTTATTGAGATGCACCTGGACATATCATGTTAGACAGAACCGGGACCCGTGGTAGTAGAACGGGAACCATACCAGACCCGATTGACCGTGATGTTTCATGGATGTCATCGATTATTAATCACGATTATTAATCACGATTATTAATCACGATTATTCATGATGTTAGGGAAAACATCTGTATTTTTATTGCACTACTTTTAAACAAACAACAGTTTTTAGTGTCTGGTGCTTGTTGTAAACAAACAGAGATTGCTGCCCCCCCCCGGCTCCTTAGGAAGAGCCTCTGGCCCCGCGGCTCGTTAAGAACAGCCTCCGGCCCCCGCGGCTCGTTAAGAAGAGCCTCCTGTCCCTGCGGCTCATTAAGAAGAGCCTCTGGCCCCGCGGCTCGTTAAGAAGAGCCTCCGGCCCCGCAGCTCATTAAGAAGAGTAAGAACGCGTTTCCAAAAGTCTCCAATAACACCATCTATCTATTCATCTATCTATCTATCTATCTATCTATCTGTCTGTCTGTCTGTCTGTCTGTCTGTCTGTCTGTCTGTCTATCTATCTGTCTGTCTCTTACTCCTTTACTGGGAGTCACAACTCAGTGATTAAAACACGACTTGGATGTGTCCTGACTTCTCCTATAAACAGATTCCTGCACATGTAGAACATACAGATCACATCCATCTGATCCTGTATGAGTCTGTATGGTGAGAACAGTACACACAGCTGTAAGATTATAAACAGTTCAGTCTCACCTTGTAAAGACGACTCAAGTGTTTTTCATCTTGTGTTGGTGCGGTGAGATGTTTGAGCAGACTAGTGTCCTTGGTATTAAGCAAAGAGAGTAACAAGCTAGAATCTGAAGTGGAGTACGCTTCATTAGTTAAGACGGTTATTCAACCATATCGTTCAAAGTAGAAAATACATTCTTGCCTTTCAATGGATTATCAATGTTGAGATGGAGCCAGAGAGGTTAACAGCTTAATGGGCATCATAGCATTTCTGTCATCAACTCATTTTTTATCAGAAGGCTGCTAGATTATAAAAAAATGAGTCACCCATTTACATTTTCACTTCAGCTCAACAGGTGATCAGTCTCAGGTAGAGATGCTGCTCTGTCAGGAAGATCTCTGGTCATCTGTAACTTCTTTCCATTACTTTTTCATTTTAGGCATTTGTTTAAGTCCCGTTGGACGTTGTGGCTGGGGAGAGGGGCGCCTGGAAGGCCCTGCTTAGCCTGCTGCCCCCGCGACCCGGCCCCTGATAAGCGGACGAGAATGGATGAATGTTTAAGTCCCTTTATTGAGAGTCATCTCTAAAGACAGAGTCATTTTAGTGTGGTACGATAAGCAATGTCCATCACATGAACCAGTCTTGTTCTAGTGTCCATCATCCAAATATCCACCAGAACCCCAGAAGTAGCAAGACACATTTCAACTTTATTTTTCTTCTGATATTTCATTGCTAAATTTTCTGTTGAAGGCAATGTCCAAAAGTTAAACATGTTGGAATAAATACTGCAAAAAACCTAAAAACTATCTATAAAAACCTGGAAACAGGTGCAGTTTGAGTCGACTTGGATCCGTATCGTCAGGAGGCTGATCCTCTCTGAGCTATTCTGCTTCCAGTGAGTCTATAAATCATCTTTTTCAAAGTGTGTCTTCTTGTGTATCTTGTGCTCCTGCTTTGAATATTTTTGTAGTACCCGCTTGCTTTTGGAGAATGATCAAAACCTTCTTGACTCTCAGAACAGCAGCTCCAGAGGCTCTACAGCATTAAGCATCCTACCACCCCTATAGACATGCTGTCTGTCTGTCTGCTGCCAACACAGATGTCTGAAGGTTCACAAACAGAGCGAGAGGTGAAAAACAAATGTTGTGTAGCAGGCCTCGTTTAACCCAGGTAAAAAGGCTCATCAACTGCTGCCTTAAGGCTGTTTATAGCTGCTTTACCTTGGCAGAGGAATGTCTACAGTGTTACTGCACTTCTCTGATAGTTTGATGTGTTGTTTGTCTGGTGAGTTATCATGTCCTCTACCTGAACTCAGTACTGTCACTCACACAAACCAGTCTGTTGGGAGTTCTTTAGTTCTGCTGCTCAGTGTGTATGTAAACTTTGTGTAAGAGACAAATAACTCACAGTGAGATTTCTCTATATAGGAATGTAGAGGAAGGGCTCCATGGTGCTAGTCTGGGTTTATCCATCCTTGCATGCTCGATTTAGTTTTGAACTGCAAGGTGGCATGGTGCCCATAGGCGATTCTTAGCACAGCATGCTTTTGGTATCCAATCTCATCAGTTTGCTCACAGATCCAACATGGCTGCAGCAGACGCCAAGCTCTCTTTGGATCTAGCTGTAGACAGAGTTCTAGATAGTTTAGAGACAAAGTTGACTTTAAAAGAAGAACAACGGTTGGCTTTACACTCCTTTATCACCACCAAAAAGGATGTTTTAGCCTTGCTGAGAAACAGGATTTGGCAAAAGCCTAATCTACCAACTAGCCCCGTTAGCGGCTAAGCTAACGGGGTTTAGCCACTAGCGGTCGTTGGTGAACTATGATGCTCCAATACAGTTACAGTTTTAATCATGTGGAACACGTGGTCAATGTTGTGAATTCTAACAAAACTACATGGTTGTGTGATAAGATCATGGTTATTTAGGTTAAAAAAAGGACATTTGGTACAAAAATGTAAGTTATGCATATAAGTTAAGAGGGCTACATGGTGGTATAACGTTATATATAACTTTATTGACACGTTGCCACACCCCCTGCTGGAATTTTTGGTAGAATGCAGCTTAAGGCACTTCCTTGTTTGCCTCCCTGCTCAGACCCGGAGGTTGCCGCCTGTGCCTATCCCAATGATTTTAACAGTGCATGTCTCTATAGTGTCGTGGTTAGAGGTACAGCATGAGGTTCGGCGGTTCGACTCTGGCCTGCAGCTTTCCTGTGTGGAGTTCTCATGTTCTCCCCGTGTCAGCTTGGGTTCTCACCGGGTTCTCCGGCTTCCTCCCACAGTCCAAAAACATGCACTTAGGTTTAATTGGCGACTCTAAATTGCCCGTAGGAGTGAATGAGAGTGTGATTGTCTGTCTCTATGTGTTAGCCCTGTGATAGTCTGGAGACTTGTCATTTTTATGTGTCATTTTTTTTTCTATGTGATATTTTCTTGTTTTAATTCAACTTGTGAGTTTTAATATAGGTAGAGGCCCTGTAGAAGGCCGTTTGGGCTTCTTCTTGCTACCCTGCACCTTCCTTTTGTTGTTATCTCTTCATCCTTGTCTTTTGTCTTATTTGTGCAAAATAAAAAACTTCAGAAACTTCACTTCACCTGTCCAGGGTGGACCCGCCTCTCGCCCAGTGTCAGCTGATCAGCTCCAGACCAGAGTGTGGATAAGCAGTTAATGATAATGAATGAATGAAATGTAGAGAAAACATTTAACTCTCAGGTTTCTGAACTAAGATGTTCATGTTAGTGAAGCTAGCGTTGTGCTCCAGTGTTGATGTTCTACCTATATATTGACTTTCAGATCCCCTTTAATGTGTTAACAGAACCCTGACTGACCTCTGGTAACAAGGCAGTTAGGAGTTCTTGTGGGGTAAAATAAACTAGAGCAGCCGTCACTATAGAGTCACCTCATCTCCCCTTCCTCCTCCCATATAAAACGTCCTGCCGAGCTGCTCTACCACTTTAAAACGTTAAGGCTGTTTCATTTGCAATCCCAGAGGAATTACTCATTTCCTATCACCGTTAGCCCTTCTGCTGGCATAAACCCCGGCTCAGACTCTATTAAAGTCATGTAGGACACAGGTAATTTAATTCATAAGCCAAGATTACATCGCAGTAGTAATGGCCCTAATGATGAAGCATGATGTTTGAGTTTGGTTAATAGGATCGGCTAATAGATGACAGAGAGAGAGAGAGCGGCTAACATCAGATACTAGAGAGGACAACATACAGAAACAGGGTTTAGACAAGAATCATCCCTCTCTCTCTCTCTCTCTCCCTCTCTCTCTCTCTCTCTCTCTCTCTCTCTCTCTCTCTCTCTCTCTCTCTCTGCTGCTGGTGGACCTTGACATTCAAAATCCCATTGTAGGTTATAAAAATATTGTTTTTCATCTTTATTATTCCAGCTAGAGGACGGAGAGCAGAGCGCCTTCAACACTGCAAAAACATGAAGCTTCCCAAGTATTTTCTTCTTCTATCCACCAATAGTATCTTAATTATCTTGTTTGAGTATAATTTACCTGCTGACCATAGCTTTATCTGCTTCTTTTAATTATAAGTATTATTATTATGCGCTTCTGTAATTATCTTATTGTGTAAAGACTTGTTTTTAGGATTGACATTGTGAGTTTTTTCATGCTTTTCAATCTATTTCTAAAATATTAAAATTGTAAAAACAAGATAAAATCACTAGATCTGAGGGAAATGATCTTGCTGCATGGACAGATAATTTACCTTGAAAAGATTTATTAAATTAAGATTATTAAATCTAGAAATAAGCATGTTGAACACTTAAAATAAGAAACTAAATCTTAAAACCAGATAAATTAAAGCTGCAAGCAGCGATGAACTGGCCCTTTTTTGTTTTTGTGTCTTTTTATGTCTTTTTTGTCATTTTATGTCCTTTGCTTCTTTTTTGGTCTTTTTTTTGTCCTTTTGTGTCATTTTTCAGTCTTTTTTTGTTTTTTTTGTGTCTGTTTCGGTCTTTTTGTGTTTTTTTTGGTCATTTTGGGTCTTTTTACATCTTCATTTGGTCACAAAATGAACAAAAAATGTACAAAAGAGATAAAGTAAAGCTGCCAGCAGTGATGAACTGGCCCGAGCAGAGTGACCTGATGATTATTTGGTTCTTACCAAGATAAAAAAAACTTTAGATTTAGAAGTGTTAGATCATTTATCTTGTTTTAAGAGTTAATTTCTTATTTTAAGTGTTCAACATGTTTATTTCTAGATTTAATAATCTTAATTTAATAAATCTTGTCAAGGTAAATTATCTGTCCATGCAGCAAGATCATTTCCCTCAGATTTACTGTTTGATCTGGTTTTTTAACACCTTTATTTTTTACAGTGTACAACACATTTACACATTACAAGCCCAGCTTAATATTCTCAGCCCTGATAAGCCTTTCTGAAACACTAGTGGGCTCAGCTCAAGGGCATTTAGTCAGGAGGTGTTTAGGGAAGAAAGAGTGTCTTCCCACTTCCATTTCCCCCGGCCGGGGACTCGGATCGCAGTCTTCCATTTACGAGACCCCCGAGCCACTTTTGTTTGGCACAAAAGAGTATCTGAGTGTCTCGTTGAAATGTATCATAGCCAGATTTAGCACCTAATTGCATTTAATACAAATGGCTATTGTTAGAAGGGGCTGGATCCATAAGCTCTGCTCCTCTGGGAGAAATAAAAGTGGATTTGTGATTGACAGATTACATGTTGTCATCTTGTTCTCCTGCTTCTTTTTCTGCCTTTTATTCCTTCATCTTTCAGTGCAGACAGGTAAAGTTGTTTCAGGCTGAGGAGCTAGAGCTTAGATAACCCTGAGTTTCCACCCCGGAGGTGTAGGAAGAGAGGTGCTGACACACAGATTAATAACGCGCTTTCTCTCTTTTTTTTTTTTTTTTTTTCCTCCGCCTCGCTCTTTTTCTTCTCCCCCTCTTTCGGCTGGCTGCATATCAGCAGCTTCCCTTTCCTATTTGTCA
The DNA here is from genome assembly GCF_030273125.1 of Centropristis striata. Lineage (NCBI taxonomy): Eukaryota > Metazoa > Chordata > Actinopteri > Perciformes > Serranidae > Centropristis > Centropristis striata. The sequence continues at coordinate 771,750 of NC_081526.1, read as the reverse complement.
AACATATGAATAATAATTACACGCCGTGCTAATTCATTGTTTCTCTCTACCAGTATTCTTCGGAATTCATGCATACTTAAACTGCTATTATTCTGATATGGGTCATTTCATGGCAACAATAGGCTGCTGAGCGTCTGCAGCTCTCTGGTTTCTCTTTGGTCTCCGTGGACGTTTCAGCGCCTGCAGGACTCGTCTCGTTGTACAGAATCAGCACACAGGTTTGCAGAAATATGCATTTTTCACCCCCGAGAATGAAAAGCATTTTAGAAAATAGGCAATATTGCTGAAATTAACAAAATTGTATTGAGGTTTGCTCATAAATGACAGATTGGTATTCTTTGATCAAATATCTTTAGATTGTAACTTATAACAAACAGTATTTTACAACATAAGTAACAATAATACTATTTATTAACAACCAATAACAGCATTCAACTGCAACTTTAATAAAATCTTACTATGAAAACAAAACAAGTTATAACTGTATCATATTTAGGATGAGATTAAGATTTCCTTTATTAATCCCACAACGGAGGAATTTCAAGAGTTTCAGCAGCAAAGTGGATAAAAAAACAATAAATAGTAAACAGCCGTATAAACTAGAAATATAAACAAATAAACGTATTATAAAATATAATAAAGTATTAACAACTTACAATATAAACAAGTACAAATATAAAAAGTTTTAACAATTAAAACAAAAATGAAATAAAAACCTTTAGGAACATTATATACACAGTCAGCCTTTATGGATGATCATATTTTTAGAGCTGCAACAATTATTAGATTAATCAAACAATAATCAATTATTAAATTAATCGTCAACTATTTTGATAATCCAATAATTGGTTTGAACAGTTTTTTTTAAAGACAATAAGTCCAAATTCTCTGATTTCAGCTTCTTCAATGTGAATATTTCTGGTTTCTTTGTTCCTTTATGACAATAAACTGAATATCTCTTTGGTTTGTGGACAAAACAAGAGATTTGAGGACGTCATCTTGTGGTTTGGAAACACTCATTGATATTTTTATACATTATTTTCACCAAACAACTAATCGATGAATCGTTTAAATAATCGACAGATTCATCAACAATGAAAATAATCGTTAGTTGCAGCAGTAAATATTTTGTTCTGCCAAATATCTCCCCATGCTGAAACAGAGACGCTGCAGAGAAAAGCTTCTAAATGGTCATTTAACTTTAATTGTGGCAATTTCCCTCCATTGGATAATTGGCTTTTAAGACTGGACATTGCATCATCACCGGCATTTACAGGACGGAAAAAAAACATTTAGCATAAACGGAAGTTGAGCAGCACTCAGAGCTCATCCAGCAGACCTCCACATGGAGGTTAGGGTAACCAGCTCCAGCATCCCTTTACCCTCCCTGGGTTCATAAACCGCTCTGTCATTAAGAGCCTTCGGGTAATTGTTTCCACAGAGAGTTCAAATTTGACAGGAAAGTTGGCTACGTGGTCAAAAGTGCCTTTTTTCCAGCTGCGACTTCTGTCCAGAGTCAAACCATTCCTCTCTCTGGAGAAGGTTATACATCAGGGGTCTCAAACTCAAATTACCTGGGCAGTATCAAAATAACCAAAAAAAGAACTAAATTACTAAAAAAAAGGCACAAAATGACCCAAAAAAATACACAAAATAAAAACAAAAAGACACAAAATGACCCAATAAATACACAAGATGACCAAAAAAGACACAAAATGACCCAATAAATACACAAGATGACCCAAAAAATACACAAAATGACAACAAAAAGACACAAAATGACCCAAAAAATACACAAAATGACTAACCAGCTGCTGCATCTGGACACACACACACTGTGCTGATCCTTTCACTGAGTTCAAATTTGACAGGCAAGTTGCTACGTGGTCAAAAGTGCCTTTTTCCAACTGTGACTTCTGTCCAGAGCATGAAGTTTATTCATTCTTTCATTTCCACAAAACTAGATTTCTGCAACTCATTGTAGGTAGGTTTAGACCAGCGCCTATTACGACTCATACAACTGGTGTAAAATGCTGCAGCTCGTCTTCTAACAGGCACAAAGAAACAGGAACACATCTCCAGTTCTGTCCTCTCTGACTGGCTTCCTGTCCGATTCAGAAAAGATTTTAAGATCCTGATTAGTGGTCGACTGATACAGGTTTGTTAATGCCAATACTGATTATTCTAACATCAGTCTGAACCGATCCTCGATATGTGCTGCTGATTTTTTTGGGCTGATTTTTGAAGCCGATTTTGCCTTTTCTTCTCCATTTACATAATAAAAATGACATGATGATAACAAATGTTACACAAGTCTGAATTTAAACAACAAAAGAAACATGTATTAACAAAACAAACAAACATATTAACAGTTGGATAGTAAACAATGTGTATGTAGTTCTAGGAGGTGGTGGCGCCTCAGATGATCCACATATTTGATGTGTTTTTCTTTTTTCCGGTATCAGCAGCAGCTCACCAGAGACTGGAGGTGTTGCATTGAGCCTGGAGGTGTTGCACACAGCCTTGCCTGCTGTTGGCTCAGTGAAATGGGCTAATTGATCGGTGAACGCACACACATATCGGCCGATGCTGATCCAAGTAAAAAACACAAATATAGGTCTATCTCTACTCCTAATGTTTATTTTTAGAATTTTAAATGGATTGGCCCCAGCGTATTTATCTGAACTCATACATGTTGACAGAGCGACCAGAGCTCTGAGGTCTGATGAGTTCTATCTGGATGTGACTAAATGCTAAAAACTAAAGGCCATGGATCTTTAGCAGTGTCTCCTTTAAGCTGTGGGACCGTTTACTGCTGCATATCGGCTCCTCAGAGACTTTGGACACTTTTAAATCTTAAAATCTCTTAAAACTCACTTTTCCTCCCAGGCTTTTAACCTGTGTGAGAAGAAAGTTGTTTCTGTGTGCTGTATTGTATATCTCATATCATAAATTACTTGATGTAATCGTCTTTTTTAATTTCATCTTTGATTTTATTGTTATTAATTTATGTAATGGACTTGGGTCAACCCTGGTTGTGTATAAAGTGCTTTGAGGAGTCAAACTGAGGAGGTTGGAGGAGGACAAGGAGAAAATAATACGGTACAAAATAAGATCCAGGCTCATCAGTGTTGCATTATAACGAGAAGAAAGCTTAACTTTTACAGATAGTTGAGTTCTAAGAAGTGCACAGTGATCCATAACAAGCAGACAAGAACATTGCATATTGTGTGATGATTATAATTGACATTTACGCCTCTTTGGAATGAATGAAGCAGTCTTCTGTAAAGAGCCAACTCTCCGGAACAAGTCCTCCAACTCATAAACACACAGGGGGAGTGTTCCTGCCCTCTAGTCCGACTCACAGCAGCATTTATTAAATCTCTACATCAACACGTTCTAACCATAACAACAACAACAACAACAAGACATTTAATGAACAAAACGTTCAAATAAACTGTAATTAAGTGAAAATACAGAGGAAGGCTCAAAGTTATGCTAAGTGGTCCTTTAGTAGGTTCTACGGGTCCTTTAGGTGGTTCTATGGGTCCTTTAGGTTTTTTTTACGGTCTGTTAGGTGGTTCTATGATCATTTAGGTGGTTCTACGGGTTCATTAGGTGGTTCTACGGGTCCTTTAGGTGGTTCTACGGGTCCTTTAGGTTTTATTACGGTCTGTTAGGTGGTTCTATGATCATTTAGGTGGTTCTACGGGTCCTTTAGGTGGTTATACAGTCCTTTAGGTGGTTCTATGGGTCCGTTAGGTGGTTCTATGGGTCCTTTAGGTGGTTCTACAGTCCTTTAGGTGGTTCTACGGCCCTTTAGGTGGTTCTATGGGTCCGTTAGGTGGTTCTACGGTCCTTTAGTTTGTTTTACGGTCCTTTAGGTTGTTTTATGGTCTTTTAGGTGGTTCTACGGTCCTTTAGGTGGTTCTATAAGGTGGTTCTACTCTAGGTTGTTTTATAGTCTGTTTGGTGGTTCTTGTGGTCCTCTTGAGGTAATAAATCAGGTGAGAAGTTTTCTCATTTTGCACTGAAATGAATGGAACAAAATGCTTCTGCAGCCAAACTTAGCACCTCCTGCTGGAATTTTCAGTAGAATGCAGCTTAAGGCACTTCCTGGTTTGCCTCCCTGCTCAGACCAGGAGGTTGCCGCCTGGTCTTATGTTTGTAGTTGTTTATGTCCACTCGCAGGGTCTCATTTCCAGCTTTATGTGTCACATAACGGGAACTCTAAGGAGAGACTTTAAAGTGCACTAAAACAGGTCTTAGTTTAGTTACTATGGAGAACAACTCCTGAACATATTTCACCCCTAAAATTAAAAGTAAAAGAATAAGACAAGCTATTAAAAGAGAGGAAAAAGACCAAAAGGTAGAAAATATAGATATATTTTTAACTTTTTAGGGTTAGGAAATCATTAGAAGATGGCTGTTGACATTTTAAAGGACTCTGGAACCTTTAAAATTGCTCTCAAACTAAGTGTTTGTTCTGTGACTCAGCTTCTTCTTTCCTTACATAAAGACGTGACGTAGTTACAGACGTGGTGTAGAACATAACTTGTGTTACTCACTCAGTTAAAGGTGCAGTACGAGATCTGGACTTTCATTCCCAGGTTGTCAAATACGAAGTCTGGTTGAGTGACCGACCCTAAGAAACCTCCTCCTCCACAGACATTACTGCTCTTATACTCCATCATCTGACTTCCTCCTCTGCTGCTGTCATAATTAATACGGACATTAGAGGTTGCCGCCTCACAAATAATGTAAATATAAATCGTAATAAGCTGCAAACGACCTGTGGGGGAGTTTTTTCTCCTCTGGAGAGTAGACCCTCCTCCACATCACCTTCAGCAGCTTCCATAAACGTTCCTTTTAAATACAAGACTCATACTGGTGTAACTTTATTTTTGAAAGATGATTGTAATATTGTTAAGAATATGCAATATATAACAAGAGGGTAAAACGGTAGATATATATATTTTCAACTTCTCTTTATTGGGGATTTTTCCTTTTGTTCACATACAAAAATAAAGAAGATGCATGTTAATTTATGCGTCACATCAACATGAAAGAACAGAATGATAGTGGAAAAATAAAAGCAATTTAAAAAAACACAACAACAACAACAAACAAAAACCCAGGTGGAGTCAAATCAAAAACCAAAACAATAATAATAAGGTTTACAAATGAAAGGAAGAGATTTAAATAGTAATAATACAACTTGGAGGATGTCAAGTGTTCTAAAATTTACAGTTGTTCATTTTTCATGGGATTATATTTGGTATAAAAGGTATTTATCTTTTATACCAAAAAGATTTTTCTAACTGCAAATGTTTCATTTTATCATTCATTAAAGTTTGATAGACTTGTTTTGTTAGATTTGTTTCCAGTTCAGCAGAAATATTATTCTCGCTAAAATATATCACATTATTCTGGTTGTTTGATAAAGAATAAATAATAATAAACAAAGAGAGCTCCAACCCCAAACACTGCAAGAACTGGTTCTGGTTTAATTTGATTCTGGAAAATCTCAGATAAACTTTGAAATATCTTAACCCAAAAGGTCCTAAAACTGTATGTTTTTTAGGACCTTTACCATCTTGATCACCCACTGAAGGTCTCAGAATCACTGAATTGATCTAAATACAACTAGAATAATATCTGTTGAACCCATATTGGTATAACTTTTAGCATTTCACACCCTGCTTATGCTCATATAATTCTCCTTAAGCGACTCCATTTAACTGGTCCTTAACTGCTAACGCACTAGAATGTCTCTTCTAAAGTGTGATAGAAAAACTGATAATGAGTCAACGAGACGGCGGCTCGTTGCTGTTTTTTAAGCGCAGCACATTTTATATTTTAGGAAGACACATTTGCATCACGGAAAGTTCAATTGGTTCCCGGCGTCCTCCATCTGAACCCGTGTTTATCTCTGCAGCAACCCTCTTCCATCCTCATTCTGTACATTTCAAAGGAAGCATGAGCCACTCATTTGCATAATCCAGAACGTACTTGTGCGTGTGCATGTGTGTGCATGTGTGTTATGTGCATGGGGATGAGCATTGACTCATTCTCTGCATTCCCAAATCTAATTATCCCTGCTGGCCTGGGGACAGGCCCACTCAACGAGCAAGAGAAAGAAGCTGGTCACAGATGAAAATGGAACGGACAAAAAGCAGAAGATCTGCAGAGAAAGACTGAGAGGAAGAAAAAGAAAGAAAACACTGAGTTCTTCACAACTGGGTCACTGTTTTGTGCAGCTCCATCCAGACTGGGACACTGACAGAATGATGTCTGCAACTGGTTGAGGCAGACAATAAGAAACAGAAAACTACTGCTCAATTTAGAGAGGATCGACATAAACACTTCCTCCTGCAGCACTATTAGTTGTTCCTGGAGCCAAACAGCAACAGACGAAGACAAAGAAACAGAAATGAAGCTACAGAATAGACATTTAATTTCTGTGTCGTCTATAACAGCGATGTAATAAATCTAATGTGTTAAATATAGATGAGTCAGCATTTAATTCATTAGTGGGACAAAAACAACTAAAAAAGGGCTACATTAAACGTTTATTCATTTATTTAAATAGAAAAATCACTATAGAAAAGTTTAAATATAAAGGATATATCGCGAGAATAAGGGCATGTGTAACATCTCTTCTGCAGTATACACAGGTAACCTCACCTAGCGGTAACCTCACCTAGAGGTAACCTCACCTAGCGGTAACCTCACCTAGAGGTAACCTCACCTAGCGGTAACCTCACCTAGCGGTAACCTCACCTTGCGGTAACCTCACCTGGCGGTAACCTCACCTGGAGGTAACCTCACCTAGAGGTAACCTCACCTAGCGGTAACCTCACCTGGAGGTAACCTCACCTAGAGGTAACCTCACCTTGCGGTAACCTCACCTAGAGGTAACCTCACCTGGCGGTAACCTCACCTAGAGGTGACCTCACCTAGCGGTAACCTCACCTGGCGGTAACCTCACCTAGAGGTGACCTCACCTAGCGGTAACCTCACCTAGAGGTGACCTCACCTAGTGGTAACCTCACCTAGCGGTAACCTCACCTGGCCTATTTCTAATTGACAGTATTTTCTTGTCAATTATATCACAAAACAGCGTTTCTTTTGATGGAAAAACGTTTCATTTTTACAGTAAAAAAATGTAATAAAATTACAACCTTAAATGTGAAATCATCAGTGCTAATATCTTTTTATCGTGATATTAAAAAAAGGTTCCACTGTATTTATTACGGTAAAGTTCTGGCAACCACAGCTGCTGGTTTTTAACCGTAAAAACAACAGGAGTGTGGAGAAGAAAAGTGTTTAGTGAGGTTTGTCTGCATTGTAGAAATGGAACAACAAAAATCAAATCAACTGAAATCTAAACTGTTACTTCCAGAAAGTTGATACTTTGTCTGAGAAGTTATCAGACGAGCAGAGAACCTTTAGGCAGAACTGGATAAAATAAACATCCAGAGTGGTTTTTCTCAGACGATGATAGAAGGACATTAGATTCTTCATGCTGCAGTAAAGTTCCACCGAAGGAAGAATCCGTCTGTATCTCCATCCTGTCTTAACCCTTAATAGGACTCATTGAAATACTTGCAAATTCCAAATTTCATCCCTAGAGAATATTGGAGGATATTACATACAGCCAGAATGTGTAAAAGAAACAAACATACGGACCCGGGGGAGGGGGGAAATATTTAGAGAAAAAAGTTTATGAGATTAAGAGTGGCAAATCAACAAGAAAAAAATGCACAGATTTATAAGATTTAAAGTGGTGAATCTGCGAGAACGTTTTTTTTTTTCACTTTTTTCTCGTAAATTCACAACTTTTTTCGCACAGATTTGCCACTTTAAATCTCTTAAATCTGCAACTTTTTTCTTGTAGATTTGCCACTTTAATGTAGTCAATTTGCAACTTTTTTCGCACAGATTTGCCACTTTAAATCTCTTAAATCTGCAACTTTTTGTTCTTTTAATTTTGCCACTTTAATCTAGTCAATTTGCAACTTTTTTCGTGCAGATTTGCCACTTTAAATCTCTTAAATCTGCAACTTTTTTTCTTGTAGATTTGCCACTTTAAATCTCTTAAATCTGCAACTTTTTTTCTTGTAGATTTGCCAGTTTAAAGTGGCAAATCTGTGCAAAAAAGTTGCAAATTGATTTGATTAATCTCGTAAATTTGCAACTTTTTTCGCACAGATTTGCCACTTTAAATCTCTTAAATCTGAAACTTTTTTTCTTGTAGATTTGCCACTTTAATGTAGTAAATTCGCAACTTTTTTCACACAGATTTGCCACTTTAAATCTCTTAAATTCTTCAACTTTTTTTCTTGTAGATTTGCCACTTTAATCTAGTAAATTTGCAACTTTTTTTGCACAGATTTGCCACTTTAAATCTCTTAAATCTGCAACTTTTTTTCTTGTAGATTTGCCACTTTGATCTAGTAAATTTGCAACTTTTTTCGCATAGATTTGCCACTTTAATCTAGTCAATTTGCAACTTTTTTCGCACAGATTTGCCACTTTAAATCTCTTAAATCTGCAACTTTTTTTCATGTAGATTTGCCACTTTAATCTAGTAAATTTGCAACGTTTTTTGCACAGATTTGCCACTTTAAATCTCTTAAATCTGCAACTTTTTTTCTTGTAGATTTGCCACTTTAATCTAGTAAATTTGCAACTTTTCTCGCACAGATTTGCCACTTTAAATCTCTTAAATCTGCAACTTTATTTCTTGTAGATTTGCCACTTTAATCTAGATAATTTGCAACTTTTTTCACACAGATTTGCAACTTTAAATCTCTTAAATTTGCAAGTTTTTCGCACAGATTTGCCACTTTAATTTAGTAAATTTGCCACTTTTTTCACACAGATTTGCCACTTTAAATCTCTTAAATCTGCAACTTTATTTCTTGTAGATTTGCCACTTTAATCTAGATAATTTGCAACTTTTTTCACACAGATTTGCAACTTTAAATCTCTTAAATTTGCAAGTTTTTCGCACAGATTTGCCACTTTAATTTAGTAAATTTGCCACTTTTTTCACACAGATTTGCCACTTTAAATCTCTTAAATCTGCAACTTTTTTCTTGTAGATTTGACACTTTAATCCAGTAAATCTGCAACTTTTTACGCACAGATTTGCCACTTTAAATCTCTTACATCTGCAACTTTTTTTCTTGTAGATTTGCCACTTTAATCTAGTCAATTTGCAACTATTTTTCTTGTAGATTTGCCACTTTAATCTAGTCAATTTGCAACTTTTTTTCTTGTAGATTTGCCACTTTAATCTAGTAAATTTGCAACTTTTTTCGCACAGATTTGCCACTTTAATCTCTTAAATCTGCAACTTTTTTTTCTTGTAGATTTGCCACTTTAATCTCTTAAATCTGCAACTCTTTTTCTTGTAGATTTGCCACTTTAATCTAGTTAATGTGCAACTTTTTTTTTGCACCGATTTGCCACTTTAAATCTCTTAAATCTGCAACTTTTTTTCTTGTAGATTTGCCACTTTAATCTCTTAAATCTGCAACTTTTTTTCTTGTAGATTTGCCATTTTAATCTAGTCAATTTGCAACTTTTTTCTTGAAATATTACCTCCCCCCGGCCCCCAGGTTTGTATTTTTATTTTTATTCATATTTGGCCCTAATATGCCGTAATAGTCAAGTTCTCCTCGTACAAGTCCACGTGGTTCTACGACCTCATAGAGAGTTGAAGTTACCAAATATAGTTCTTCGCCCGATAAATAAAGGGTTAAGCCCAGTTCTAATGGACAGACAGACAGACAGGCTTTGGGACTACAGAGAGCTGCAGCTTGGCAGAGATCTGATCCACATGAGAGCCTCCTCAGATCAGAATCCTCCTCACTGAGGTAGATTCCCTCCTCCTCCTCCTCCTCCTCTCAGCCTCCTCCTCATTAAAACTCTTAATTGACTCGTTCACACCTGCTCGTGCTCCGACTCATCGGGGACGATCCTCCACCTCCAGAGCAGATTTTCTCATCAGCGGTGAGTTCACTCGGCTGAACACTGTCCTTCACTCACCTACAGGACAAACACACCTCAATGTACATTCAACAGAGTTTACACATGAAACTAAGACTCTCTGAGAAACATACAAGAGTCTGAGAGAGGACACTGAGAGTTTTAAATGGTAAATAGACCTGCACTTATATAGCGCTTATCTAGTTTTATTTTACATCTTTTTTGGGGTACCTTTACTTTCTTTGTTTTGGTAATTTTACATAATTTTTGGGGTTATTTTACATCTTTTTTGGGGTACCTTTACTTTCTTTGTTTTGGTAATTGTACATCATTTTTGGAGTTATTTTACATATTTTTTGGTGTAACTACTTTCTTTTTTTTGGTAATTTTACATCATTTTTGGGGTTATTTTACATATTTTTTGGTGTAACTTTACTCTCTTTTTTTGGGTAATTTTACATCTTTTTTTGGTTATTTTACATCTTTTTTGGGGTACCTTTACTTTCTTTTTTTTGGGGTAATTTTACATATTTTTTGATAATTTTACATCATTTTTTTTCTATTCAATTCAAATTCAAAACTCCTTTATTTCTCCACAGTTTTCTCTTTTTTTTGGCCGCCAATGTCTCTTTAGTTAGTCCAGGTTTCCGAGCCCTGATATAGGAGAACTTGTTGCTTTGAGCTTTGGTGAATAACGATAATACAATAAGTGGTATAATAATAAGTAGTTAAAATAGATCCGTTATATTGTGGACATCATTTCTTCATCCTGTTGTCGTGTCTTGTGTTTGTGTGGTGAAACCTTGGAAGTGCTCTAGTACCTACTCCACATAGAACCACTCAGTCAGTGGTAAAAACAACATGATTTCAGCATTAAAATAACTCCCAAAGAGCTGATGGATGCAGGTATTTATCCGCCTGCAGCCATTTGTGAGATAAAGCATCAAGTCTTTAGCTTGTCTCGTCTCTCTCCTCTCTCCCTTCAGCTAATAAACGCCTCATCAAAATCACATTTCCTAAATGTAGATAGTAACCTTTGGGAAGCAGCAGGAAATGAGATTTCCCAAAATACACCACAGAAACAGGTCAATGGACGCAAGTGGCCAGTTGTTAAGTGTCCAAACTGTCATCCGTCATACAGAGACACGTCCTGTCCTGCCAAGGTTCATAACACCACAATATTATCATGTTATTATCAGTCTCTCTCTGTTGGTGTCCTCTCTGTCCTCATGCAGGCTGAGGCTGTCTCTTTTCCTTCCCACATCACCTTTATGAATATTTGTTCTGGGAAAATAGATTAAAAACCTTTCAATGTTCCGATATATCTGGTTTTCTGTTCTTCTAGTTTCACACACTGAAACCACCACAGGAACACTGGAGCCACGTCTTCCCTTCTCTCCACCTCCCTCAGTGAATGTTGTGTCTTAATGAGACCTTGTATTTCCCTCTGAGGGTGAGAGGACATGATGCTGATGTCAAGGTGTGTTGCAGCATGTGTGTGTGTCCAGTTAGGTTTGGCAGAGAAGAGACTAACTGACTGTGTGCATAAGATTAAGGACGTGTGGTCATTGCCTTGCCCCCCTTTAGACGGTCAGATCGGCCCCCCTTTAGACGGTCAGATCGCCCCCCTTTGGACGGTCAGATCGGCCCTCCCTTTAGACGGTCAGATCGGCCCCCCTTTAGACGGTCAGATCGCACCCCCTTTAGACAGTCAGATCAGCCCCCCTTTAGACGGTCAGATCGGCCCCCCTTTAGACAGTCAGATCAGCCCCCCTTTAGACGGTCAGATCGGCCCCCCTTTAGACGGTCAGATCGGCCCCCCTTTAGACGGTCATATCGGCCCCCCTTTAGACAGTCAGATCGGCCTCCCTTTAGACGGTCAGATCGGCCCCCCTTTAGACGGTCAGATCGCCCCCCCTTTAGACGGTCAGATCGGCCCCCCTTTAGACAGTTAGATCAGCCCCCCTTTAGACGGTCAGATCGGCCCTCCCTTTAGACGGTCATATCGGCCGCCCCTTTAGACGGTCAGATCAGCCCCCCTTTAGACGGTCAGATCGCCTCCCTTTAGACGGTCAGATCGGCCCCCCTTTAGACGGTCAGATCGCCCCCCTTCAGACGGTCAGATCGGCCCTCCCTTTAGACGGTCAGATCGGCCCCCCTTTAGACGGTCAGATCGCCCCCCTTTAGACGGTCATATCGGCCCCCCTTTAGATGGTCAGATCGCCCCCCCTTTAGACGGTCAGATCGGCCCCCCCTTTAGACGGTCAGATCGCCCCCCTTTAGACGGTCAGATCCCCCCCCCCCTTTAGACAGTCAGATCGCCCCCCCTTTAGACGGTCAGATCGGCCCCCCCTTTAGACAGTCCGATCGCCCCCCTTTAGACGGTCAGATCGGCCCCCCTTTAGACGGTCAGATTGCCCCCCTTTAGACGGTCAGATCGGCCCCCCTTTAGACGGTCAGATCGGCCCCCCTTTAGATGGTCAGATCGCCCCCCCTTTAGACGGTCATATCGGCCGCCCCTTTAGACAGTCAGATCAGCCCCCCTTTAGACGGTCAGATCGCCTCCCTTTAGACGGTCAGATCAGCCCCCCTTTAGACGGTCAGATCAGCCCCCCTTTAGACAGTCAGATCAGCCCCCCTTTAGACGGTCAGATCGCTGGATCTGGTCTAGAGCCCCAGATGGACTAGAGCCGGCCCTGCACATGAACCAACTTTTCCTCTAGTCACAATATGAAGTTCATATTTGTTGTTTTGAGCAAAGTGCTTCCACAAGTGGATTGAATGACATGACGGTAGTTAGCTTAACAAGCTACTTAGCTAAAAAATGGATACAGGTCATTTTTGACCCATGTTGTGCATTAGAAGAGTAGTGACACAAAAAGGGATTTAATTCAAAATGTAATAAAGGAAAACATAAAATTAGGATGTATGATGATCAAAAACAAACTAATTGAGGAAAACCTGGAATACTGAATGATGAAAATAATTTATTGCAAAGATATAGAACATAAAAACTCTCTTGGGTTAATACCAGTGTTGAAGTACTGAATTACATTTTACTGCAGCTTTCAGGTACTTTTTTTTCCATTTTTTTGTTTCATTAACTAATGCAACAATGTTGGCCCATAAAAAGAAAATAATTTTAATTTCACTATTGCTTCTCTCTTGTAATTGAAGCACTTTTGAGCTCCTCTTTATCTTTCAGTGCATTCATCAGACAACAACAACCAGCACACTCGACCTTTGACCTCTGTGTTGTGCTGCATGTGCAGAATGGACGGTTGTTGCTCACACAGCAACATGTCGTCATGGAGATACTTTAGAATAAAATCTCCTCTGTCATGTAGCAGAAACATGACAGAGATAAACTACAGTCAGAACTGTTCTAGTGGAGAGATGAGAGCATCAGTTTATTCTCTACTGCAGGAAGGGTTGTTTATATTTTATTTTGTTAAAGTTTCCTATCACAAGGACAAAGTCAACTGGTTATTTTTCTTTCACAAAGTAGTTTGAATTACTTTTTCAAATGATTTAATCAAACGAGGTTTCTCCCAAGGGCAGTTTTTTTTATTTCTACCTGTGTGAAGTCATCGTTAGCTTACAAAGAAATGTTTTTCAAAGTATCTTCCACAACAATGTTAATAACTTTGGTGATCCCTGAGCTTTTATTTAGCATCTCTGTCTGATCAACAAGTTACTGTGCTGTCTCTTGTTTCCCTGACAGACTGTTAACCCTGTTTGTCTTGATTATGGTTCAACACTTTCTCACAATGTCTGCAGGACTTTCAGTCAGTAGAAAACACTGAAACATTTAGTTAGATGCTTTTAACCCTTTAGAGTCTGAGTCTATTAACCCTTTATAAACCACACACAGAATGTTTACTATAACTATGTTTGGTTTCCATTTTTTCAGCACAACTTCACCATGATCTGACTGTTTTTTCACTTTAGCCTACTTTATTAACATATTGAGCCCCAAAAATACACTAAAATCATGAAATCTGAAATAAAATTATACTATTAATTACAATAAAAACACAAATATGCTCAATGAACTGTTTTGGACCTGTAAATGTAAACGTAGGTTGCAAATATTGACAAAAAAAAGACACAAATTGACCAAATAAAGACACAAATTGACCAAAAAAAAGACACAAATTGACCCAAAAAAGACAAATTGACAAAAAAGGCAAAAGTTTAAACTATCATATCTTTGGTTTTACATGACTGAGGAGCATCAAACAGAAAACTGATGAAAGTTTACAGTCTGTAGTTTGGAGTGAAGATGACGACTGCAGCACGACTGAGCAAGTGTTAGTCTGTAGTGGTGCAACTGTTTTTTAATTTGGGAGAATTTTGCAAAAACCTATTTGTCTGAGAAGTTCTGAGCACACGACTGGATGCAGACTGGGATTATACCAAGGTGATAATAGTTTTGGATTTTTCATCAGTTTTAGTTTTAATTTTGTTGTGATTTTATGTTTTCAAATTCAGTTAGTTTTAATGAGTTTTTAGAGTGAGTTTACTAGTTTTAATGAGTTTTATTTTTTTGGAAATTGCTTAGTTGTAGTTTAGTTTTTATTAGTTGTAGTTGTTTTGTAATGGGGTATTTGTTGGGTCCAGATTCAATAAGGTCACAATAAATGTTTCCTTTATTTCCTTTGTCTGATCCATCTCAGCCCCAATAAGTTTATTAAGTCATAAAACCAGATAGATGAAATAGATTTCATATCAACCAAAAAGGTTTACGCATGAAAAAAGTTGACAAAGACCAAAACGAAGGACATTTTCACTATAATTTTAGTTAGTTTTGTAACCACAAAACAGTTTCAGTTAGTTATCGTTTTTTTTAAAAACTTGGGTGTTTATTTTTATTTCAGTTAGCGAAAATGTTTTTTCAATTCTAGTTTTTGTTATTTCATTAGTTTTCATTAACTATAATAACCTTGGATTATACAGCATGAGTTTGGATGTTTAGCTCTAGTTTCACTGTTGTTAAATGTGCCTCTATTCTCTTTAATCCGTTGAGGATTTACTCCATTTTCAGATTCCTGGCTCCTCGTGGCTGCATGTAAAAGGTTTTTCTGAAGAATTCAAGGTAACATGAAGTATGTAATTGATATACAAAAGGACGTTTTAATGGTGAAGTATCTCCTCCATGATGAATAATATTCAAAACACTAAATATTGCCTCAGTCAGCCTTGACTTCTACCAGCAGCCTTCTGAACATGAAGCGAAATAATTAATTTTCCTTCTTCAGACTGACATAACGGGATCATGTGGCAGATATCTGGAGAGAAACCAGATCACTGACAGTGAGACAGTGACCAGAAATAAAACTGTTATCTGTGAATAAAACTCACATCCTGGTCCAGGAACTCTTTCTAACACTTTCCTCCCACTCGCCAATTTACACTCTGTCATTTTTGCAAGTAATTGGTCTTTAATATTCAGACTTGTGTACGGCGTTATATATTGCAGTCAATACATTATTTGACAAAGCCACGCTGGGCTCAGGCTGCTGAAGACGAATCTGGTGTAAATTTAATGAAGGAAATCTCGAAGCTTAAATGCTCCTATTAATCATCAGCAGACAGCCAAATTATTTCACAGCATTAGTGAATCCAATAAATTAGACTCATTTGCCAATATGTCTATTGACAGGGAGCAGAGTGAAATAAGCTTTTAATGTTTTAGATTATTTAGGGTATCAGGGTATACAGAGAGTGTGTGTGTGTGTGTTCTGGTACGGATGTCTTTGTGGGGACCAGTGTGTGGTTTAGACCTTGAGAGTAAGGACATTTTTGTACAGAGGGGACATTTTGGCTGGTACTCAATTTTTCAAAGGGCCGTTTGGAGGTAATTGGTTTTAGGGTTAAGGCTAGAATTAGGTTTAGGTCAAAGTCAGGCTGAGGGATGAGGAGAGGCCTGTAGTAGTGATGCTGGAGGTCAGAATGAGGCGATAGGGATAATAATACATGCATATTGTCTGTGTGTGTGTTGTAATTTGTCATAAATTGGACGACAAGTTCTCCAACCTAAACGACAGAAGAGGTCGTGTGTCAGTGCTGCAAATTATGACACGTATGTACGTATCTCGTTCTAAAAATATCACATCACATTGCAAACTCACGGTTGTAAAAAAGGCTGCAGTTACTGTGGATTTATCTTATCAAACAACTGACTTAGGTTAAAGGCAAAAAAGTTCCTGGTAAGTTGATTTAAAAGACAGTTTAAACAGTAAATAAATGTACATTACAGGCCAAAAGTTTGGACACACCTTCTCATTCAATGCGTTTCCTTTATTTTCCAACATGGTCTCACAGAAATCCGTGAAATAGCCACGGATTTCGCTACAATGCAAGTTAATGACAGTTGTCTTTTTCTGGCGAGATCTTCACCACAAAGTGATTATGTACATTCACTGAGTGAATATTTAGAAAATAAAACATATATTTCTCACTAGAAATTTGATCAAAATCCATTTTTATGCAGAAACTAAGTCAAAATATTAATTTTTTCACTAAAAATGAGAGAACTGTCCGCCATGTTTTTTGTTCTGACCGCCGGGACCTTGAAAGTCACGTGACTTGGAACAAACCAATAGGAAAAAATATCCATGGAATAGCCACGGGATATGACTGTCATTAACTTGCATTGTAGCCAAATCCGTGTCAGTTTCACGGAAATTTGAGCGATTCCGTGGCTATTCCACGGATTTCTGTGAGACCAGGTTGTTATTTTCATGACTATTGACATTGTAGATTCATCAAAACTATTAATGAACACATGTGGAATTATGTACTTAACAAAAAGTGTGAAATAACTGAAAACATGTCTTATATTCTAGTAAGCAAAGGGTGGTTACTTTGAGGAATCTAAAATACAAGACATGTTTTCAGTTATTTCACACTTTTTGTTAAGTACATAATTCCATATGTGTTCATTCATAGTTTTGATGAATCTACAATGTAAATAGTCATGAAAATAAAGAAAACGCATTGAATGAGAAGGTGTGTCTAAACTCTTGGCCTGTTCTGTACGTAAATACCAGAAGTGAAGTAGTTTCAAGGGTCACGTGACTTCTGCAAGTTACGTAAAAAATTAAAGTTACATTGAAAAACGTGATTCACTTAACTTAAGTTAAAAATCATTTACTTTTGTTTTTGCACGCTCTCCTGGGTGGAAATCAGCTGCTTGTGTGTCTCATCCACCAACCTCAGCCTCCAGATTTCACTTGGCTGTCAATCACTATTACGTCAGCAAAATGCAAGATTCACTATCTGGATTCCCCTCAAACAGCCCTGACTCAAGGTCTTTTGGAAAAAACCTCCCCTGTTGAGCGCTGCAGAGATTTATGACCTATACTGAGAAAATACATGCTGGAAACTAGAATATCAACAGTTACAAAGCTGTTTCATCAACACAGACACAGTTTTTTTTACATTTTTATAGGAGGACAGGCTGAAAGTTACATGAGTTACATAGATAGAAACCTAGTTAAATTCAAATACCAGATGATTCTTGGTTCCACTGCTCACAATCACCATCTTGGGTAGAAAATCTGCTCCTTTGTCTTCTTACCTGAACCAGTCTCAGTCTAAGTGGACCTTGTCGATCTTTATACTCCTTTAAAACATCTCATTGTCTTTTTTCGAGGGAACCAGGTCTGCTTATTCCTGGTTAGCCTAGAAAAACATGTCCTCCTTTCAGCTCCCTATACGAGGTCAGAAACACAAACTCAGAGCGTTTGTTTGCTGCCACCAGAGAACGATGGTTGAGTCGTCTCCTGGAGAGTCGCTCGCTGTGCGTCGGAGCGTTTCTATGAGGGAGGAAGTGCATTCAACACATTTGTTAGAGGCCATGGACACAAACAATCCTCTCTGTGAGTAATACTCAACATAAACAGAACTTTTCTGAGAAAGCTCTACAGGGTACTTTAAACAGAGCAGACAGGAAGTAAACAGAACTGCTTCTGAACATGAAGGTTGTTGATCATTGTCCATCACAGATCTGCAGCATGGCAGCCTTGTTGGCTGCTGTGGTCATGTTTCCTTCTCCTCGTCTGTCCTCTGACAGGCTCATAGATACAATCTGCCCTGCTGTCATGAAGCTGCCAATCAACAGGAAAAAGGACAAAAAGTGACAGTGACGAGTTATTTTGAACTTGTGTCTCCTGCGATTAAAAGCTGCATGAACAGACGTTTCTACAAGACTGAAATTCCCAAAAACTTTTTATCATATGAACAGTAATTATACTAGGGCTGCACAATTAATCACATTTTAATCGTGATCCCGATTTTGGCCGCCAAAATTAAATTAACCTGATCGTCGGTGATATTTCCATTTTAAAATGCGTCTCTCCTGCAGATCTGATCAACACTTTCTACACCAGTAGTCCTCCAACCACCAGGGGGCGGGGCCGTGTTTCTCCCCTGAAAACAGCCTGGTTGCTGATTGGATAGAACGCTAAGCAGGATGTGACATAGTACTGGACGCCACAACAACACGCAACATTTGTAAAAGCCGGTGAAGCAGTGTTGCCAACTTAGCAACTTTGTTGCTATATTTGGTGACTTTTCAGACCCCCTTAGAGACTATTTTTCATGAAAGCGACTGGAGACAAATCCAGAGACTTTTTCTGGTGTTATTGGAGACTTTTGGAGACTCGTTTTTACTCTTCTTAACGAGCCGCGGGGGCCAGAGGCTCTTCTTAATGAGCCTCCGGCCCCGCGAGTAAGAATGAGTTGAAGCGGCACAGTCCTCCTGCAGCAGTCTCTCCCAGCTGCAGAGCTGGAGGGGATGTTAACCCCTTAGCGTCCAGTCTGCAAATTGCTAACAGGCTAACAGTTAGCTCTGTAGCAGTACAGTGTTTATGTGCTAACAGGCTAACAGTTAGCTCTGTAGCAGTACAGTGTGTATGTGCTAACAGGCTAAAAGTTAGCTCTGTAGCAGTACAGTGTGTATGTGCTAACAGGCTAACAGTTAGCTCTGTAGCAGTACAGTGTGTATGTGCTGCTGCTGCAGGAGGTGTTCACTTAGCGATGTCTGTTTGTTTACAACAAGCACCAGACACTAAAAACTGTTCCTGTTGTTTGTTTAAAAGTAGAGCAATAAAAATACAGATGTTTTCCCCAACATGATGAATAATCGGGATTAATAATCTTGATTACAATATTGATCAAAATAATCGTGATTATCATTTTTTACCATAACCGTGAAGCCCCAAATTATACCTTAGTTAAGTCTTTAGTCTCTTCCATTGGTACAATATTTCCTTCTAGGTTTTATATACATCATGCTCTAATGAAAGAATGATGACAGCAGTCTGTGGCTTTAGGCTTCAGCTCTGCTCCGCTCTGTGTTATCTGACATCCTCAGATCCCCTAAAAGACAGGAAATAAAGAAGCTTAGAAAAAAACCAAGTGGTCTTGCAGCTATTTTCCTGCTCAGTGCCTCCCTCTGCCCCCTCTGCACCCTGTACTTCACACCACTCAGAGATTAGTTCCCCCTGAGTGCAGCTCGCTCCAGGAAAATGGCCTCATTAACAGCCAACGAAGCCACACTGAGGGCAATCTGACTCTGTCTGCGATTAGGCCTCACAGGGCCCTTAGTCTGCCGGCACATGATGGACACTGGTGGAGAAATTGAAACCGTCCATGGCAGGGCAGCCCTGTGTTATTATAACATAAAGAACAGTTATTAAAGTGTCGGCAGTGTGGGGGAGTCAATCCTAATCAGCTGCTCAGTGCTGCTGCCTCGGCTCTCTCGCTCTCATTCTCCTTTCATTCACTTCTCTTTCAAAACTTTCTCTTCTGTTTGTTCATGCGTGTGTGTTTAAAATGCTGTAAAGAAGAATATTATCCCTGGTGGGATGGAGCTTTGACGGGGTCATCCCTAGGTTCCCCGGGTCCTATGCTCCCCGTTTTTCCCAAAAAGGGTCCTATGTTCCCCGTTTTCCCCAAAAAGGGTCCTATGTTCCCAGTTTTTCCCCAAAAAGGGTCCTATGTTCCCCGTTTTCCCCAAAAAGGGTCCTATGCTCCCCATTTTTCCCGAAAAGCGTCCTATGTTCCCCGTTTTTCCCAAAAAGGGTCTTATGTTCCCCGTTTTTCCCAAAAAGGGTCCTATGTTCCCCGTTTTTCCCAAAAAGGGTCCTATGTTCCCCATTTTTCCCAAAAAGGGTCCTATGTTTCCCGTTTTTCCCAAAAAGGGTCCTATGCTCCCCGTTTTTCCCAAAAAGGGTCCTATGTTCCCATTTTTCCCAAAAAGGGTCCTATGTTCCCATTTTTCCCAAAAAGGGTCCTATGTTCCCCGTTTTTTTTAAAAAAAGGGTCCTATGTTCCCCGTTTTTCCCAAAAAGGGTCCTATGTTCCCAGTTTTTCCCAAAAAAGGGTCCTATGTTCCCAGTTTTTCCCCAAAAAGGGTCCTATGTTCCCAGTTTTTCCCAAAAAAGGGTCCTATGTTCCCCGTTTTTCCCAAAAAAGGGTCCTATGTTCCCAGTTTTTCCAAAAAGGGTCCTATGTTCCCCATTTTTCCCAAAAAGGGTCCTATGTTCCCCGTTTTTCCCAAAAAGGGTCCTATGTTCCCCGCAATCTACCAATCTTTCCAGTAGACTCTCAGCATGGCCAGCAGTTCTACCGTCACATGGCCCACCTTAGCTCAAGCAGCACAACACTTACATTTGCACAGCAGCTACTTTCTGGTTACTTTGAAGAGCATTTTTCTGCTTTTTAAATCTAGGATTATTCATGTTCATATATTCCCACCACTAATCATATTGTCTTGCATCGAGGCTTAGCTTTTTCCTTTCAGGGTTAGGGTTTAGGGTTATGTTAGGGTTAGGGTTAGGCATATATTTTAAACACAGACAAGTTGTGAATTAAAAAATGTCAAATCAGAATATGAAGATAAAGACTTTTTCCTTTTCAGTATTGTCTTTCATATCAGCACATCAGCTGGAAAGCTTGTCTTCAGTGAGACAGAGACGGAGGTCTTTTGATGCCTTCCAACATCTTTCAGGCAAAACTTTTTTTTGACATGTGAGATAAGACATGCAGGCTTTGACTTTAATTAGATATAATGAGGCAGATGTGGAATTAAAGGATGTTTCTGTGAGTCAGATATTGTTCCAGAAGCCATGAATCTGGCCAAATTTGTTAAGTGAATGTCAGATGATCAAACCATGTTTGAAGCCTTTCACCCACACCTTCCCAATATTAGCCGTGTTTCCTTTAGGGTAAAGTAGAGTAGAGTAGCCGTTGGGAAAGTCTCCCCCTCTAAAGTCTCAGGCCACGCCCTCTCTAAAGTCTCAGGCCACGCCCTCTCTAAAGGCTCAGGACACGGCCTCTCTAAAGTTCGTTCACTCTGCGTGTCTCCGGCCCCCGCGGCTCGTTAAGAAGAGCCTCTGGCCCCCGTGGCTCGTTAAGAAGAGCCTCTGGCCCCCACGGCTCGTTAAAAAGTGCTTCCGGCCCCCGCGGCTCGTTAAGAAGAGCCTCTGGCCCCCACGGCTCGTTAAGAAAAGCCTCTGGCCCCCGTGGGTCGTTAAGAAGAGCCTCTGGCCCCCACGGCTCGTTAAGAAGAGCTTCTGGCCCCCGCGGCTCGTTAAGAAGAGCCTCTGGCCCCCATGGCTCGTTAAGAAGAGCTTCCGGCCCCCGCGGCTCGTTAAGAAGAGCTTCTGGCCCCAGCGGCTCGTTAAGAAGAGCTTCCGGCCCCCGCGGCTCGTTAAGAAGAGCCTCCGGCCCCATCGGCTTGTTAAGAAGAGCCTCTGGCCCCCGCGGCTCATTAAGAAGAGTAAGAACAAGTCTCCAAAACTCTCCAATAACACCAGAAAAAGTCGCTGGATTCGTCTCGAGTCGCTTTCTTGAAAAATAGTCGCTAAGGGGGTCTGAAAAGTCGCTAAATATAGCAACAAATGTTGTGGCGTCCAGTAATACGTCACATCCTGCTTAGCATTCTATCCAATCAGCAACCAGACTTTTTACAGGGGAGAAAAACGGCCCTGCTCTTCTACAGGGACCAAAAAAGTCCAGACAAAAGACCGCTAGGACGGCTCGTATTCAGATTAGAGGTGTTTCGGCGAGTGAGACCGCCTCATTCTGGGTGTTGGGCTGTAGTGGAAACACCTTTAATGGAATTAATCAGCCTGTGTCAAACTACTTCTCTGACTTTGCAAAAGCTGAAAACCCAACAAACACTCTCCGCAGTGATTGTTAATTCTTTACACACTATTTCTGCCACTTTGCGTCTGTACAAACGAGAGCAGCTCTATTAACGTCTCCGGGGAGAGACAGCCTTATAAGGTGCTCCATTATCTCCTTATTAAGACGATTAACACAGCTGATGGCTTCCCAGCGTGGCTGTTCGGAGGAGCTGTAAAACCTTTTTGTATTCTGACGAGTTCTTTTAGCGTCCAGCCGAGCTTTATGGGCTCTGGCTCTGGTGAAAACACTCTGCTGTGGAGCTTTCTGCTGTTTCATAAGGATGATTATTTATATACTGTTCCTAAAGGTCAAGACTAAACTTGAAGTTCTGTTAAAAAGATTTAAACTTTTATGTGATCTATTTTTTTCTTATCTTTTATACATCAGAACACTGCAGTCTTGAATACCCCGTGAGAAGAACTGAATGAGGCAAACCTTGGATGTTTTTTTTCCACTTTGATTAACTCTATTGTGAAGAAGTCTGAGAGGCAAGTAAGCAAAGTCTGATCTAACGTTGTTTTCTCTACTTTATTTATGAGTTAAGAAGAAAAGTTTTTCATTTATTTGTTTCTTTGTTTCTCTCCAGTTAAAGTCTTTGGGTAACACTTTACAATAACCAGCTAAATGATGTTTGAAATGGTTAATAATTGGTTTATAAACCATCTATAAAGTGCTATTTATATTTAATTTTTAAATGTTTTAAACCAATTCCTTAAAGGTAGCTTAATATCGTGTTAAAATGAGTGCAACTAAAATAACCGATAAACTATTAATTATAATTGAATTGTTTGTTAATGGTAAAGTAACTATCAACTTACATTAATATACCATCTATTTGTCATTTATAAATGATGTAGTTAGTTAAACATTAATAAATTATGTATTTACCATTCTAAATGGCCTATATACGGTTTATAAATGATGATTAAACACTAATAAACTATCTGTTTACCATTTATAAATGAGGGTTATTGTAAAGTGTTACCAGTGTTTGTTGTTGTAATACTCATTTTGGCCACAAGAGGGCGAAGTGCACCACTACACCATATTCTAAACAGGACTAAAAACACTCACTTATTCTTCTCCATGCACTCTAAACACAAGGTACATTTACTTTCAGGGAATTTCAGGGAACCAGCAGAAGCTCTGAGATACGATTTTATCTTCAGTCACGTTACGATTTTATTGAGATTTTAAGCTTTTTGCGATATGGTGAGTATTGATACAATATATTGGATTTAACTGTTTAACTGCATTTTTTTTGTCCACAAAATTAAATTAATTCAAGAATTCACGAGGGCCACGATTGGCCCGCGGGCCGCCAGTTTGAGCCCTGTGGTTTCTACGGTAACATCCAGCCTGCTGTGGTCCAACTTCTCTTTAATGGTTCGTTTAAGCCCCCTCCATACTGTTGCCTCTCCAGATTGCTTAATTTGTCAACATGCCAGGGCCGTGCATACGATGCATAATTACAAAATGATTTATGTGTTGGCCAACTAGCCTATCTATAGAAGTTTGGCGGCGGCGGCGGCGGCGTGTCGCTGATGAAACTGGTTGAAAGGCGTCACGCTGTAGGAGATTTGTTTCAGGTTGTGTCCGTCAGCGCGGCGGTGGCAGATCTGCAGTTGATCACTGAGAGTCTCAGTCTCTTGATCAGAGAGCGTCACCATGGTCACACTGGCTGATCACAGATGAGTTATTGACCTCCTGCAGAACAAAGGCTTTAGTGGAGCTGCAGCAATTCATCACCAGCTGCAGATAAAAGCCTCCTCCACCACGTTCACGAATTAAAGGAAAACTCAAGCTTCCGTTTCCTTCCTCCACTCCCGTGGAAGTGGAAACTACAATATACTACTACTCTACTTATGAACTAAACCCCAAATATGCTGCGCTGTGGAGTTCACGAAGGCTCCAGAGAGTTCACTGCAAAAACAAACTGACAAAAAATGAGAAATGAATAACTAGAATTAAGCAAATACATGCTTGAAACGAGTCAAATTATCTGCCAGTGCAGTAAGTCAATGTTTCTTTGCAAGATTCTTTAAGTAAGTAAAAATATCTAGAAACTGGAAAAACCAATGATGTCTTAGAAATCCAGCAATATTATTTTTGAGCAATTGTGGCTTGAAAAGTATCAGTTTCAGTATCTGTGGGTAGATACTGGCGATAGAAAATGCTTTTGAAATATCATTTAAACTCCATGCAACTAAAACTCTCAACTGGAGCCAATATTTTAGGTAAAAACTCACCATATTCAACAATTGAAGAGATTGAAAAGCATGAAAAAGCTCACAATGTCAATCCTAAAAACAAGTCTTTAAACAAGACTGAAATCCCTGTGAAGAGGATATTCATTTGTTTTAGTTACAAAAAGACTTTTTTTTAGGTTTTATTAACTATACGAGACAAAAAAAAAAGATTCACATGTTGTTAAAATAAGCACATAAAGCTATGGTCAGTAGGTAAATTATACTCAGAACAAGATAATTAAGATACTATTGATAGATAGAAGAAGAAAACACTTGATGAGCTTCATGTTTTTCGCAGTACACATGAAGTAAAGTATTGTATTTCTCAATTAATTTTACATGAAAATGTTATATTTTTACAACAAAACTGTGTGTTTCCTACAGTTTATGACAGAAAAAAGTAAAAATGTGGTGCTATTCTTTGACTTACGGTAATTAAAAGTGTGATATACCATTTTTAATGTTACGCCTTATTTCTGATGTAATTTGACAGTGTTTTCCTGTCATTTCTCTAAACATTTTTTGCAGTGCAGACACAGTGTGACCACCTTACTTGCATACGAGCCGATCTGATGCAACGCAGCGTTTTCTGTTGGTGGCAGCAGTTTGACCAGAATCTATCGGCCTGATTGACGTGTGATTGATGTATCTGCTGCGAGTGCGGAAACAAGTTTCCTCTCCTCTCTAACTTGTGTGTGAGTCACGGAGACTCTAACACTGCAGCAGGATGTGGACGCTGCAGAGAGCGCTGCTGCTGCTGGAGGCGATCTGAGACTCAGAAGGAGGTTTGTTGTTTTGTTGTTGGGAAGCTGCCCGGCTGCCTTCGTCCCTTCACAGATATTCCTCTAGTCTCTGTCACTCTCTAATTTATCTGGCCACATGGCAACAGCTCCGTTCAAAAGACATTTTCCACTTGAAGGATTCATTAATTTATTTATTGTAACAACACATCAACATGTCTTTCTGGTTCTCCAGCACTCAGTGTTTATATAGACTCAGACATTTATCAGCTGTTTTTATCTTAACCCTTTGATGCACAACATATAAACACCTTCTAATGCACTACATGGGTCAAAAATGACCCACATTCATTTCCCATGGCTGTGTGTTTTAATATGTTTTTTTTTTATTACAACAGATTATATCTATTTTTTCAATTCATGCTTTATGAAGAAAAGTTTTTGTACTATTACATCAAGTTTACACACATGGGTCTAAAATGACCTTGTGCATTAAAGCGTAGTGGTACAAAAAGTGATTCACTGAATTAACAATTTGAGCATATGTGTAACTATGTTTGTCTTATTTTGAAGGTTTAACTCTAAAAGAGTTGTTAGAACCACCAGATTACATTGGAAAATCACATATTTTAACATTTGGGACTTATTAGAGCCACCGGATAATAATTTACATTGGAAAAAACACCAATTTAACAAACTAGGATAGTTAATATTTGTGTCTTCTTTGTCAGGTTTTAAATTGGTGATTGGTGAACACAACATGAGTCAGAAATGACCTTGTGCATTAGAAGCGTAGTTATAAAAAAAAGGAGGGTTTTATTCAAAAAGTAAGAAATGAAAACAAAAAATTAGGATGTATGGCGAAAACAAGTTAATTGAGGAAAACCTGGAATACTGAATGATGAAATTAATTTATTGCAAACATATAGAGTATAAAAACTTAGTAGGGTCACTTTAGACCATGTTGTGCATCAAAGGGTTAATAAGTAAGGACGTCAATTTATATCAGAAAATAATAGATTGCCTGTCGTCAAATATTAATACTTTATGGGTCAAATACAAGATTAACTTTAACCCATAAGAACCCAGACCCATAATACTTCAAGGAAAATGATGGGGGATATACCACAGACCAAGTTGACCACATAGAACACATTTATGATGGTTTTTTTTTTTATTTTTTAAATCTACCCCTAAATGTCAAAGATCTGTGATGTGACATTGGGCATTCAAGGTATTTATGTTTATGATATTTCTTATTTTAAAATAGAAAAACTGTACACATTTTCTACTTACAGAGACACAAATTTGCCTTTTTCTTTGCATCTCCACAACATAAATCAAAATTGTGACATTAATAGTGCTGTTTGACAATAAATCATTTTTCAGATTCTTAAAAACAAATAACCATTTGCCTTTTTCTTTGCATCTCCATCACATATATCAAAATTGTGACTTTAATTTGTTTAGGAAATGTGGTCCGAACAAGTTAAATGCAATACAGGACAAACTATTCACGGATTAGAATTGTTAAATGGGTTTAGACTTAACCTTCCAACAAAAAATAAGGTTTTTTGAAGTCACTTCTTGTCACAGCCACAGTGTCACTGAGGGATTTAATGAGTTAGGGTGAAGCATAAAGCTGAATATGGGATATTTAAAGTGTTTGTTACACGGGTGTCACCATGGGTTCTTATGGGTTAAACATCTCGCTTTAAGTAGTAGATATTAAATGTAAAGATGAAATAACACCTCCTAAATGGATATATATGGAAATTATTACTATTAATTCACTATTTAAAATATAGAATAATATGTTAGTAAGGTGTATTAACTAATATGTAATGAATATAGCTATAGCGTATTAAGAGCATGGCCACTTTGAGTGACAGGTGGCGTGTTTTATGAAGCAGGTTTCATTTAACATGACTAAACCAACACTGTCCACCTTTTGGCTCTTTTTGGATTATAATGGGATTCTGCTCTCACTAGCAGCGATTGGAAGATTTAATTTGAGTTCTGATTATTAAAATAAAGTGTGCATCATGTATTTTATATTTTTGTAGCCAGGGTTTATCACTTTAAAAATGTTATCCCAACAAAACTTGTGAAGTATTATTGTTGTCTCTGATTCCATCATCATCAGTCACCACAGGCTGTTTCTGCTGCTAAAGGCAACATGTTTTATTACTTTTTAACTTCATAAGAAGTAATTCAGTTTTACAGTGATTGATAAGACGATGTTGAAGTCCAACACACACAGAACACACTGCAGAAACCAACTGACGATAAATAAGAAATAAATAACTAGAATTAAGCAAATACATGCTCGAAACAAGTCAAATTATCTGCCAGTGTATTAAGTAAATGTTTGTGTATAAGAATTCTTTAAATAAGTAAAAACATCTCTGCACTGGAAATCCAATGATGTCTTGGAATAAATCCAAATATTCTTATTTTGAGCAATTGTGGCTTGGAAAGCCCGACTGTAGTAACATTAAAATAAACCAGAAATACTTGAAACGAGCATGGAGCCAATATTTTAGGTAAAAACTCACCATATTCAACAGTTGAAATTCTGACAGGGCCACGGGGGCTACTGCCGGTGTGTGTACACTATGATGAGATTCTTCAGAGATTTATAACAATTAATACTAGTAATGTTATGATACTATATAATATACAAGGAGCACACCTACAACAAGCATTCCTTTACAAGTATTTATTTATACAGCAACCGATGACCTTTAACCTCAAAATGTGTGTGTGTGAAACACTTGTATCTGGAGGAGTGTGTGTGTGTGTGTGTGTGTATCTGTGACTGTCAACACATCAAAACATCAAAGCGTTGGTGTCGACCAATCAGAGCAGAGATATCAACAGAATTAACAGCTGTGGAATCTTCTGGCAGAGTGACAGCAGCCAGAGGTGGGCAGAGTGAAATTTCTGGCCTCGAACAGAAAGCATTTTTGGCAAAACCATAATACCTATCATTGATCCGACTTCACTTTGAGCGTCCCGAGTTCTTCCTGAACGTCTACATATGTTTTTGTGAAGAAAAATGAAGAAATAGCTTTGTTAGAGCAATCTAAAAAAACTGTTACATCTCCCTTTTTCAGAAATCTTCCTGCGTTTTTAATATGGGACCCAATGAGGCTGTTGGTGGTGTTGGTGGATCATCTGTGCGTCCTACGCCCAAACTATAACTCTGACAGCTTTACCAGAGGATTGTGAGGGAGAAGACTAATTTTCCTACGTTTCTATGTATAAATTATTTCTGTAGAGTGGAATTTGCGGCCTGGAGCGCAGTTTTCAAATTTATTTTCTGACAGTTTTTTCTCTCCCTCTACACTCTGGCGATGATGTCACACACTGTGACACGAACATTCCGTGCAATACACACCCATTATACTCTCAGAATTTCTCCAAAAATGATCATGGTCATTGAACAGGGATTGATAAAAAACTATATGACCTATCGAAACGTGGATTAATACATCGATACACAAGACTTGCGTCTACTGTTTAAAGTTTAAATGGAGTCTCTAGGTGAAATTATGCCGGAGAAGTAGACGTTTGAAAATCTACAATTATTGTTCTTTTTACACCCTTTTTTTCCGGCCGTCCCATTCACTTCATTGCTAAATTTTGGGCAGTTTTTCGCGTCTTGCGTTGTGAAAAATTTGTGTTCCGCTGAGAAAAGTAATAGCACATAGCAGCAGATAACAGCAGATATATAATTTGTCCTGCAACTCTTCAAGTTGTAGGACTAGTAGCGGGACGAAATTGTGTCCGGAAGAGGAAGAAGAAGAAATCCACAGTATAACAGTAGTGCTCTGGGTTTTACCCAGTGGCCCTAATAATTAAATAAGCACATAAAGCTATGGTCAGTAGGTAAATTATACTCAAAACAATATAATTACAAGATACTATTGCTAGATAGAAGAAGAAAACACTTGGTGAGCTTCATGTTTTTTGCAGTGTACCATCAGATTTCATGTGTTACATTTGTGTCTTTGTGTGTTTTGTTCTTCCACTATGAACATATTTACACATACATACATGTGTGTGTGAAAGGATTGAATGTGTGTTGCAGCTGAGTGTGTGTGTGTGTGTGTGTGTGTGTGTGTGAGGACTCCCCACAAGGTGAACCCAGCTCAATTAGGAAGAACAAACACTGCTGTGTGTGTTGCTGAGTGTGTGAGCAGGTCCTGATCAATAGCTGCCTCTCCGGGCAGAGCTATTAGCAAACAGCGCCATGCCTAATAACTGAGGCCTGACCTTTTACTTTAATGCCTTCTCTCCCCGCCACGGAGCGGGAGCTGCACGGCGGCAAGGAGAAAAGGTGAGTGTTGTTTTAGTAGTTTGTAAATGTAATGCAGATTGATCACTGTCTGCAGCTGTTATTGCTGTTCGTCAAGGCTGCAGGAAGAAAAGGGACGACGGGCTCGACTCCTCCACCGTGATTCATGGAGCTGCCTGTCTTTATTTAGATTCAGTCATGCTGTGTGTCTATAGAGCGCCCAGCGTTTTTACACTTCAAGTCATTTTCATCTTTCTTGCATAATCGTGTCCCATACATCACTCCAACTTCTCCATGGACAAGGTGGGAGGGGGGGGGGGGGGGGGTTCTACACTGTAAAAAGGTGTTAAAAACCAGATAAACAGTAAATCTGAGGGAAATGATCTTGCTGCATGGACAGATAATTTACCTTGACAAGATTTATTAAATCAAGATTATTAAATCTAGAAATAAGCATACCAAGATAAAAAAAAAAAGCTATTTGTGTCTTCTTTTTTTGGTGTTTTTCTGTTTTTTTGTCTTTGGTTTCTTTTTTTTTTGGTCATTTTACGTCTTTTGTGTCTTTTTTTTTTTTTTTTTTGTCTTTTTTGGTCTTTTTTGCCTTTTTGTGTCTTTTTTTGGTCTTTTTGTGTCTTTTTTTGTCTTTTGTGTCTTCTTGTGTCTTTTTTGGGGTCATTTTTTGTCTTTTTTGTGTGCCTGTTTTGGTCATTTTGTGTCTTTTTACATCTTCTTTTGGTCACAAAATGACCAAAAAGTCGAAAAAATTTACACCTGTGACCTGATGATTATTTGGTTCTTACCAAGATAAAAAAACTTTAGATTTAGAAGTGTTAGATCATTTATCCTGTTTTAAGGGTTAATTTCTTATTTTAAGTGTTCAACATGCTTATTTCTAGATTTAATAATCTTAATTTAATAAATCTTGTCAAGGTAAATTATCTGTCCATGCAGCAAGATCATTTCCCTCAGATTTACTGTTTGATCTGGTTTTAGACACATTTTTTTTACAGTGTGCAGGAATAATCCTCAACGATGACTGAAGCTGAAAAACTTCATAAAGTTGATAAAAAGTAAATTGCCAGAAGTTCCATTGACACTCAGAACTTAACAGAGTGTTCCAGTGAAAGACTGCGACTGTTTCTTTGAACCAAAGGTGACGGTGGCGACTATATTACCACTCTGAGTCTCCGTCTCTAATTTATTTCCCTGAACGCTCCTTCCTTCATCCACTAACTCCAGCAGTCTCCTGCTGCTTTCCTAAGGAGAACTTTGCATAAAGCAGCAGATGGACATCTCCATTAGGAACCCTGGCTGGGCTCCTTCATCACTCTGTCCATCAAACTCCTGTTTCCTCTCTCATCTTACTGTTCCACAGTGAGACAGAGGCCAGTAGAGACCCCGGCCCCCCACAGAGAGCTCTTCTGCTGAGAGTCAAGCTGACTCTCAATAACCACGTCACCTCCGTCTCGTCGGGGTGACGGCTGGCGGCGGCGGAGGAAAACTCACATTTATCTCCGTGATAGATTGGTGGATGTTTGGGCGGAGGACAGCTGGCTGCAGGTTGTGTGTCTGTGTGAGACGAGCAGCAGCAGTAGTGAAGTGAGTGTTTGTGATGCTGCAGCAGCTGATCGTCCACAAACATCCAGTTACAGATCAGTCTCCTCTCACTGCAACATCCAGTCACTGTCTCCCAGTGGAACATGTTTAGTTTAGAGAAGATCTCTTCTAGCTGCAGGAAGGTAACAACGCTTTCTGTGAACTAGTATGCAAATGAATCATTGAAGTCGACACTGTGACAGAATATCCAATATAATGCATACACTACTATATATATATATATATATATATATATAGTACTCAATAAATATTAACAAAATAAAGAAACAGATAAACAATGACATTTTGTCACTTGTGGTGCTGAGTCACGTGACGTGTGGTCATTGCCTTGGCCCCCCTTTAGACGGTCAGATCACCCCCCTTTAGACGGTCAGATCACCCCCCCTTTAGACGGTCAGATCGCCCCCCTTTAGACGGTCAGATCGCCCCCCTTTAGACGGTCAGATCGCCCCCCCTTTAGACGGTCAGATCCTGTCTCAGAGGTCAGGTCCAGTGACACGTTATGTTTTTTTTTTTTTTTTTTAAAGTATTTTTTTGGGCTTTTTCATGCCTTTAATGGACAGGACAGCTGAAGAGAGACAGGAAACAGGGGGCAGAGAGAGGGGAATGACATGCAGTAAACGGCCGTCCAATGCGGGACTCGAACCGGGGCCAGCTGCAGCGAGGACTGTCGTTTTGTGTGAAGACGTTTCATTTGTATTAGCTTGTTAGCTAGGTTGAAATAAAGCAATGCTAGCTTAACACAGTTTAGCACATTTTTTGTGCGGTTTGCACTTTCATTGTCTCTCTTGTCTCTAACTTTGTTAGCGTCTCCAGCTGGGCTTCTTTGAGAATTGACTTGTCAGTTAATAATTCTATAGACAGACAGTTGTATTATGTAGCTGGTTGGCACCATGGGCAAACACAAACAGGAGTTCCCTCCATGAAACAGGAAGCGGAGCTTTGCATTTTTGCTTTCCATATACTACTATATATATGTACATATATATACATATATATAGTACTAAATATTAACAAAATAAAGAAACAGATAAACAATGACATTTTGTCACTTGTGGTGCTGAGTCACGTGACGTGTGGTCATTGCCTTGCCCCCCTTTAGACAGTCAGATCACTTGTCACTGGCTGCTACATTAACTACAATAACAACTGCCACACTTTAACAACTAACAATGGAAACAAATGGCATGAACAGATAATTCTAACAGTAATAAAGAAGAATTAATATTAACCTGTCACACATTGACTTCACTTTTCAGACCCCCTGGAGGTTGCCGCTTGCTTCTTACAAATGAAACTGTAGATGACTGGAAGTAAATGGAGGAAGTCTAACAAGGTAAAGTCCATTCAGTTCTGTAATGGTAAACTGTACAAACATCACAGTTATAAAAACCGGCCCTCGTGCTCCTGCACGCTAACAGTCATAGCTAACAGTCATAGCTAACAGTCATAGCTAACAGTCATAGCTAATAGCTGGTGCATTTGTCTCTGCACTTGATTCAACATAGGTCCACATGGGCCCGTTCCAGCTGCTGTGAAGCAGAAGTCATTAGCATGCAGCTAGTGTTAGCAGGAGGACGACAGGCTGGATTAGATGAGACAATGGCAGGTAAACAGACACTTCACAGGAGTTTACATAGTCATTTACAGCTCCCTGCCATCGCTACAGGAACATGGTCATTCAGCACTCTAGCTCCACGGATACCTTTTGTTAGTTTCTGGTTTTGTGCCCTAAAACTCAAAAACTAAAGCAGGACATTGAAAAAAGGTTGAGAAGGAGTTCTAAGAAACACCAACAGGATCTGAAGATCTAACTGGTATTAAGATCAGGATGAATGTGTTGCAGTGTAAACTCCAGTTACAGTATGAGACCCTGCAAACAATGAGATTATCTGAGGAAACCAGGATCAAGAGGAGCCATACGACCATAATATATAAAAGTATATCATGGGACATTGGCACAAAACTCTGGAAGACTTGAACGCCTATATGTGACCTCTTTGTTGTGTCCTGTGTTCACTGCAAAAACCAACTGACAAAAAAATGAGAAATAGATAACTAGAATTAAGCAAATACATGCTTGAAACAAGCCACATTATCTGCCAGTGCAGTAAGTAAATGTTTCTTTGTAAGAATTCTTTAAACAAGTAAAAATATCTAGAAACTGGAAAAAACAATGATGTCTTAAAATAAATACAAATATACTTATTTCAAGCAATTGTGGCTTGGAAAGCCCGACTGTAGTAACATTAAAACTAGAAAATTTCTTCTGGGGAAATTCTGAGAGGGCCACGAGGGTTACTGACGGTGTGTGTACACTATGATGAGATTCTTCAGAGATTTCAAACTATGCCCTTTAACCTCAAAATGTGTGTGTGTGTGTGTGTGTGTGTGTGTGTGTGTGTGTGTGTGTGTGAGTGAGTGTGTGAAACGTGTATCTGGAGGAGTGTGTGTGTGTATGTAGCGAAAATCACATAAAGTTACCTGTGTGTGTGTGTTTGAAGCATGCGTACACATGTGTGAGGAGTGTGCGCGCTTACGCGGATGTGTGTGTGCATCTGTAACTGTAATCACATCAAAGATCAAAGGCAATCAGATCAAAGCAATCAACAGAAATAACTGCAGCTGTAGAATGTTCCGGCACAGTGACAGCAGTGAGAGGTGGACAGACTGGAATTTCTGGCCTCGAACAGAAAGCATTTTCGGCAAAACCATAATACCTATCATTGATCCGACTTCACTTTGAGCGTCCTGAGTTCTTCCTGAACGTCTACATATGTTGTTTTTTTTTCAGAAACATTAAAAAATAGCTTTGTTAGAGCGATCTAAAAAAAACTGTTCCATCTTCCTTTTTCAGAAATCTTCCTGTGTTTTTAATATGGGAGCCAATGAGGCTGTTGGTGCGTGTTGGTAAAAACACTTTTAGCTACATATGAAGAAGTTTTACTTTACTGCATAGAGAAGTGATTGCACAACGATGCTTCATAGATCACAACGTGACTCAGATGAAATGTCACAGCGTGAAAGGTGTTCAGGCTACATCAATCAAAAGAGAATCCTAACAATAAGCAGCCACACACAGCTGGGATGTTGGTGTCAAACTCTGAGCGAGTGTGTGTGTGTGTGTGTGTGTGTGTGTGTGTGTGTGTGTGTGTCTGTGTGTGTGTGTGTGTGTGTGTGTGTGTGTGTGTGTGTGTGTGTGTGTGTGTGTGTGTCTGGGGATGTAGCAGCCAGTGAAGTGGGAGTGTGTCAGCTCAGCTGTAGTGTCAGCAGATGGAGAGGAAGAGATAGAGATAACACAGCTGTCCTGAGCGGCGCTGCTCATATTGATCACCAGCAACTTTAGCATCTTCTCCCAGCTGGAGATGTTCTATATATATATATATATATAAATATATATATATATATATATATATATATATATATGTCAGAAACGCCTCCGCGTGTCCACATATAGAACATACAGACGCTTCAGTCAGACTTATGCAAAGCAAATCATGTTCATCACAACATGGTCTCACAGAAATCTGTGGCTATTTCACGGATTTCGCTTAACTCAAAATCCGTGAAATAGCCACGGAATCACTCAAATTTCCGTGAAACTGACACGGATTTGGCTACAATGCAAGTTAATGACAGTCATATCCCGTGGCTATTCCAACATACAAAGTGATTATGTACATTCACTGAGTGAATATTTAGAAAATAAAACATATATTTCTCGCTAGAAATGTGATCAAAATCCATTTTTATGCAGAAACTAAGTCAAAATATTGATTTTTCACTAAAAATGAGAGAACTGTCCGCCATGTTTTTTGTTCTGACCGCCGGGACCTTGAAAGTCACGTGACTTGGAACAAACCAATAGCCACGGGATATGACTGTCATTAACTTGCATTGTAGCGAAATCCGTGTCAGTTTCACGGAAATTTGAGTGATTCCGTGGCTATTCCACGGATTTTGAGTTAAGCGAAATCCGTGGCTATTTCACGGATTTCTGTGAGACCAGGTTGGTTCATCATCATCATCAGAAATTTTATTGAGTAGATAAACCCCTTGAGAGGAATCCTCTGGTTTTAGGGGGTCCTAAAGTACATTACAAAACAAAACACTCAACAATTTACAGACATACAACAACAAAGACAACAGGCATCAACACAAACATAACAAACAAAAAATGAACACAAGAATAATCACAACCTCTCAATGGCCACAAGTTGGCCATAACATTAGCCTAGTAAAACTGAAAGAAGTAACATAATATTATTGTAAATTGAAATTGCATTTTTAAAAATAAAAAAAATAAAAAAATAAATAAAAATGACATATTATCTGAAACATGTGCAGTTTAACTCAAAATAAGGAGACAGGGCATATTTAAAACTATGAAAAGACGCCAATGATCGTATATTTAAAGGAAGATTATTCCTCTGATGGCGCTTTGAACTTAAATGCTTTTTTACCAATTGTTTTGTTCACTGTAGGAATGAAAAAGAAATCCTGAGATGAGTGTCGTAATTGATATGTTGAGGAGGATATCATCAAGCATTTATCAGTTTCCTCTCTATAAACTCTGGACAGTAAATATTATGGTTTATACTTTATGAATAATTCAGAGTAACTCTTACCAACAGCATATAGAATATCTGTGCAGGGTGCAAACTGTTTATTTCCTGAGGTGTAAACAAGATCAACATTTAGGACGTGCTCACACATCAACAACATTAAAACGTTCTGGTCCTTTCTATGCAACTGAAGGGACAAATAGAAAGTTTTCCTCCGGTGGCGAGCAAATATCTCTTCCCATCAAATGTTCTCAAGTTTAGTGAAACTTTAGTGAACTTTGACCTCAACCAGCATCACAGAAGTTAAAAATGTCTGTAGATTTTACGTTGAGAAACTGCTAAACCACGACAGTAAAAGACCGTAAAATGATAAATGGGTTAATTCAGCTTCAGTAACAATGAAACACCATAAATGTATGTATCAGCCAAAACAGTATTTTTTACAGTTTTTTTTTTTTTTAAATACATTACTCCACTGTAAAATACACAAAAATATACTGTAATATATACACAAGCCATCATTTTTCCATTTATTTTTTGTAAAAATACTTTTTCTAACTGTTAAATAAAATACTAAACACCATGAAAATATACTGTAATATTTAATGATAAAATCTTTAATAAAGTAAAGTACTAAAATTAAATACTTTATAAATTATGCAGCATTTATTAAGCATTTTCTTGTCAGTTATATGGCAGAACAGCATTTCTTTTGATGGAAAAACTTTATTTTTTTACGATAAAATATGGAATAAAATGGCAATCTTACACGGGAAATCAACAGTGCTAATATCATTTATTACAAATAAATGCACCGTATTTATTACGGTAAAGTTCTGGCAACCACAGCTGCCAGTTTTTTACCGTAAAAACAACAGGTTTTTTTTTCTACAGTGTGTGTTTTAGACGTTTATTTGCTTTAAACCCTGATTCCAAGAATGAACCCTTTA
The DNA here is from genome assembly GCF_030273125.1 of Centropristis striata. Lineage (NCBI taxonomy): Eukaryota > Metazoa > Chordata > Actinopteri > Perciformes > Serranidae > Centropristis > Centropristis striata. Next base: position 735,126 of record NC_081526.1, on the reverse strand, counting down.
TTACTGCCACGTTTAATATGAACATCCAGCATTGTAACATAAAGTATACGTGACAGAAAGAGGAAAAAAGGGTAACACTTTACAATAACCAACTAAGTAATGTTTATAGATGGTTTATAAACCAATTATTAACCATTTACAAAGTGCTATACATATTTAATCTTTAAATGTTTTCAACCAATTTCTTAAAGGCATATGAATCATTTCAAAATCACTAACATACTTAATATGGTGTTAAAAATGTAAAAATCAGTGCAACTAAAACTATTGATAAACTATTAATTATAATGTATTGGTTTGTTAATGGTAAAGTAACTATAAACTTACATTAATCTATTCGTCATTTATGAATGATGTAGCTAGTTAAACATTAATAAATTATGTGTTTACCATTCTAAATGGTCTATATACGGTTTATAAATGCTGATTAAACATTAATAAACTATCTGTTTACCATTTATAAATGATGGTTATTGTAAAGTGTTACCGAAAAAAGCATTATAATGAGTTTAAAAGACAAGCATGGCAGCTTCACAGAGCTCCAGTGAGTCACTGATGATACCTGTGAGATCTCCTCCAGGTGATTGGTTTCTCACAGCTAGAAGGAGGTGAAATGATGTGAGGGAGCAACACCTCCTCACAGCTAAACGATGTGAAAACCTTCATCATTCATGAATCAGGGAAAGAGCTTGTCAGATTATTTTCTGTTGGTCTCATGAAAATGTATTTTCAAGAGTCCACCTGGTCTCTTGTGAGACCTTCTTGTGAGAGTCTGCTGCTGATTAGAAATCACAGCCGAGCTCCTTCAGGAACCCTCCGCTATCCAATTAGCTCTCAGGCTCCAGTCCTGTTAGCCGCTAACACCCTGGAGGACACAAACCAAATCTGAGGAATACTTCAACCAGTTTACATGCACCTGAATGCACCTCCCCAGAGAAATTACCTGACATATATATATTCTGACGATTCCTATAAGTTTGATATTAAATAGAAGCCACTGGAGGACTTGTAGTGGTTTGCTCCGTTGAGGAGTCGACGGCTTCACTTCTGCAGCTGTTTTGAATCTTGAACTCTTTCTGCTTGGAGTTGCATCTTCTCCTCCTACACTCTCAGAAATAAGAGTTCAGTACGAGTCCTTTTATGTCCCCGGAGCTATAATCTACACTAATGTACCCCCTAGGGCCAATTATTGGACCTTAAGGTACCCATATGGACCTTTTTGAGGGCCAAAAAGGTCCATATGGGTACCCAAGTGGTAAAAGGTACATATATGTACCCTTTATTTTATAGGGCACAACAGACAGTCTGTGTTAACCCTCTGTAGTGTCCAAAAGCTCCAAATAATCCCGACTTGTTGCCTCCATCAGAGTATAAAACAAAGCAGCGTGGAGCCCTACTGTACATTTACCTCTAAAGTTCTGGCTGTAAACTCCATGAGGCCAGTTTCAGTTTGATGATGATATACCAAGTAAAACTGGAGACAAGCTCAAATAGATTTAGTATCAAATGATAGAACTGGATGGAACCCTCTTATATGGTAGATTTGACACCTTTGGTCACATTTGACACATTTACAATTCTTTATTGAGCATGATAGTGTTTTGAAAGTAAAAAAAGATTCAAAATCACATTTTATGTTGGACTAAAGGACTAAAAAAGACACAAAATGACTAAAAATAGACACAAAACGACCAAAAAAGGACACAAAATAATTTAAAAAAACAAAAAAGACACAAAATGACACAACAACAGACACAAAATGACCAAAAAATACACAAAAAAGACATGAAAAGGATTAAAAAATGGACAAAATAGCCCAAGTTCTCTATTTTCTGACAGTGTGTGTGTGTTTATTTCCTCCCACAGTCTGAGTTCATACAACTGAGGTGAAGTGGATGAATTCTCCACATAGGTGCCAATGTGGTTGTATAATCTAATGCATTAGCCCGGTGATAGCCTAGCAACCTGTTGGGGGCGTCCTGTGCAGGAATAAGAGCTCGTTCTGAATGGACGGCTGCACAGGATTGTTCATGGTTCGTTGTGATCCTGACGTGAAAATAACTCAGCTTAAATGTGCAGAAATGTAGCGTTTTACAGTCTGTACTGTGAGGCCAAGAAGGAGTGAAGTGCCAGTCATTCTGCTGTGATAATGCTGCTAACAGTGTGTAGCAGCAGTAGAAGTGACAGATGGTGTGTTTGTGTGTGTTTGTGGTATACAGTGATGTTCTGTATGTGAAGGATGAGAAACAGAAAGATTCCTCAACGGGTCAGAACACACACAACCCCAGATCATCAACGCTTTAGCTCAAATATTTTATATATCACTGCCCTAATGCATTTATTACCCAGGACAAATCTGCTCTGATTTTATGAAGCTGTAAAAGCTGGAATGGATGAGGAATGCATGAATAAATACTCAATGAGCTGATCCTGTTCAGTGGTTAGATCTAAAAGCTGCTTACACAGTGGGTCACTTTTAAATACAACGTACCAGAGATAGCTTGTTCTTTTCAATGAGATCTCATGGGGAGGGCTACAATTAGCATGTAGCATTTCATGTCTCATGTCTCCACATTGTTAGCTTTTCTTGTGTCTTTTAGCGCCCTCTTTAAAAAAGTTCATCACCATTCATCATTGTTATGCTCCAGTCTAGGGGCCTAGAACACAACATGAAAAGGCCCCATCTTCCCCATCTCCCAAGTAGCCACCAACAAAGATTAATTTAAAGATATCCAGGCTACAATCCAATTAATCTAGATTAATATTTATTTACAATAATAACTTCAGTGAATACATACATATTCTTCGACTTGGGGTAGGCTAAGACCTAAATAACAAACAAAACGATCCTGTCTTAAAAATAAGAAATCCACCTGAGAAAACAAATATTACATTCTTACCTCCCTACCTACTTAAACAGGAGAAAACCAGAAACCAAACCTGGCAACCCACCCTTACTGCTCAACAAGGGGATTATATCCAAATAACCACAAGTTAAACCAAACTAAAGTGTGACCGGTTGGGAGACGAGGAGGAAATGCCTGCTGCCACCGACGGCGGCCATCTTGGTTTCTTTATACCAGCTGGTTCTGGCTGCAGCCAATCACGGCCCAGGAGTGGAACCTTTCCACCAATCACAGCGCGGCTATGGCACACTCCAATCTGCATAATAAAAGAGGAAAACAAAGACACAGGGTACACACACAAACACAGTTTGCAAATAATGTCCAGTCATAACATCATAGAAAGAAGTTATAAAAAACATGCATTATTGTTTGAGTTTGTAACTTTCAGACGGTCCTTGAAAAGACCCTCTTGCCTTTTTTTTTAAACTGATTTCAGAATCAGAATCAGAAGAAGAAGAAGCCTTTATTATTATATTATTATATTATATATTATATTATTATTATTATACAGCCTTTATTGTCTTTGCACAAAGTAACAAGTACTAGTACAACGAGATCTGCCATCAACCCGTCCAAACGTATAAAACACACAAACAATATGACAGAGGTGGACTGGGTATGTTTGCATGTCTGTATATGTGTGAGAGTTTGAGTGTGTAAGCCTGAGACCCGGCTAATAATTTATGTAATTATCACTGTGTTCTACTGCACAAATGTTTTTTGAGTTCTCCACTTCCAGCCATGTTTGTGCTGTTTCCACAGAGATGCAGGACTCATGCACTGCAGTATAAAAATTATGAGAACACAGTGAGGAAAATATCACAGGAGCAAAAAAAGCCCTGAAAGTGGATGCTCTGCAAAAAAAAGGTATTTAGTCTAAAAACCAGATAAAGCACTAAGTGTCAACTCTTCCTACTAAATAATAGATTTTTCAGCCTCTGTAGCAGATAGAAATGAAATTCAACAAGTATCTGAGAGCTTATAGCTATTATATCTGAGCTCCCTTCGCTATAGTCGTCTTCACCATGATTTATAAGTTCTGGAAAAGTCCCATGATGCACTGGGACACTCCCACATGGATTCTGATGCATTTCATTGGCCAAGAGACAGGAAATAGGTAGAAAAAACTACAAATACCACGTATCCACTTTCCCGGCTTTAATGGTAGAATAACACAACAGCGCCCCAACAGGTTTTAATGGTAGAAATGCAGGAATGCTTTCCCGCCTTAAATGGGTTAACTCAGAAATAAAAATCAAGTGAAGTGAGTTTTATGCCCTTTACACATGACATTTATACTCATAACCTCGGGTCCATTTCCCAGCAGTGGCTCCCAATCATTGTTCTTCTTTTGGAAGAGTTATTGATTGTGAAACTGTATCTCGTGTCTTCTGGAGCTGTTGGTGAAAGTCAGGAGCAAAGTACCAGATGTTTCTGCTCATCATTTGATTGGGACAAAACACCTGAAATAATCTAATGGACATATTTTACCTGCACAGGTGGTCGTGTTTCCAGCAGGATATTAGTGGCAGAATGGGTGACGGAAAACAAATTCATCTTGAACGTGGGAAAAATTACATCTATTGTTATTGGGTCAACGTATATGCTGATGATGAACCTATATATTGGAAATTAATAACATTCCTGTCGAACAAGTTTATGATACTAAACTTTTAGGCACAATTGTTGATCGACATCTAGCATGGTCGAAACATATTGATTATATTGTTAACAAAATGGAAAGAGGGGTCGTAACGGTAAAAAGAGTGTAAAAAAAAATACCTCAAGATATGGTCAAGCAAGTTACAAATGCTTTAGTTCTGTCGCAGCTGGATTATTGTTTTCTGATTTGGTCTCGTGCTTCAATTAAAGATTAAAATAAATTGCAAGTTGCCCAAAATAAAGATGCACGCTGAGTCTTACAGAGTTCCTATAGAACTAATGTGACACATATGATGAGCAACCTGGTTGGCCAACTGTCACTCAAAGAAGCTCTTATGTTTTGTTGAACATTCTCAAGAATATTATTAATATAAATAAGTCTCCAAACTTTTTGTGTCGTCTTTTCTCATGTCAGTGGAGTCAACATAATTATCTTAGCTAACTACTTAGCTAAGAAGTTAGGTAAGTATTTAGCGTAGCAAGCAACTTAGCCAAGAAGTTAGCTAAGTAGTTAGCTTAGCAAGCTACTTAGCTAACTACTTAGCCAAGAAGTTAGCTAAGTAATTAGCTTAGCAAGCTACTTAGCTAAATACTTAGCCAATAAGTAAGCTAAGTAGTTAGCTTAGCAAGCTACTTAGCTAAAAGATGGATACATTTTTAAAATGTGAATTTTCTTTCTACAATGTAAACTATTACTATTTTTAATTTACATGCAAATAAAGTTTAATAAAGCAAGTTTTTGTAGTCCTATTATTTATTTTTTTCTGCTGTTTTATATGTGTAAATGGTAAAAAAAAAAAAAAAATGGTACATTTCCATAGAAACCTGTGTCTTTTGTTTGTATTTTGGGTTCCTGGCAGCTTTATACTTTGTTAATTAAAATAAAATGTAAAATCAGACTGATAGCTAGTTTGTGTGTAGAAAAAGGAGCCATGATGTGATGTAAGGACAGACTGAAATTAATGCAGAGGAAGTTGACACATTTGAACCAAAACCTCCTGAACTTCAGAGCTTTTCTGAAACTCTTGCCACTGTATTATAATGTAAATTTTAACTGCAACTTTAGCTTGGCTTTCTCTCTTTAAAGACCCATTCTATGAGTCTTTTTGTGAGCTTATAGGTATCCCAGTTTCCTTCACCTGGCCGAGGTGCCCGTGGCCTATCGATCCGGCCAGGACTCTTCTGTTCTGCAGCGGTTCCGCTTGGAGAGGAGTATCGACTGCAGGAGGCTGCTGTGTTGCTACATTAAGGAGAAAAGATGAGTGTGTCTGTCCCGTGATGATGGATGGCCGTGGGCTGTGGAGGAGCTAATTGGCTCTTGATGAGGCTGGTGTTGCAGAGAGAAAGCGTACCAGGCTAGATTAGCACATTAGCAGGGTTAATCAATGAGGAAATTAAGGTGTGCTGTTTCCCCCTCACTCTTTCTCTTTTTTGTTTTCTCAACACTTCTTCTTCTTCTTCTTCACTGGCGCTATTCTGCTCTTCTCAACCACACTGTAAAAAAAGACCTGTTGTTTTTACGGTAAAAACCAGCAGCTGTGGTTGCCTGAGCTTTACCGTAATAAATATGGTGCAACTTTTATAGTAATATTACGGTAAAAAGATACCGGCACTGTTGATTTCACGTTCATAACAAGTGTTGTTTTTTCATGCCATTATTTTATAATAAAACTGCAGTGAACAATCTGTTCTTGATTTTATTTTATTTTCGCTATCAAATAGCTTGATGATAATCAAACGGTATTAATAATCATGAGGATGCAATTGTGTTTTTAGGCTAACTTCAATCGTCTCTGATTAAAATATAAAACTATAATTATAGTATGAAATGTTCATTATTCATACACTGTAAAAAAAAAATGTTGTTTTTATGGTAAAAACCAGCAGCTGTGGTTGCCAGAACTTTACTGTAATAAATACGGTGCAACTTTTTTTAATATTACGGTAAAATGTGTTGATTTCACGTTTAAGATTGACATTTTATTCCATATTTTACCATAAAAAATTATATATTTTATAAAGTCCCGCCCTTTTTGATTAGCCACACCCCCTTTTCCTCACTAGTTTGTCATAGAGACTTGTATGAGGTGTCAGTGAACTCAGCAGAGAGTCCTGGATCACCTCGATCCTTCAACCATCGATAACTTTTGTAATTTGGACTCCACTTTTATTGCAGTATATAAACATGCATTTATTCTCATATATGATATGAAACTCTCTGGAGGAACCATAACTGGCAGTTTGACTCCCGAGAAGGCCAAAACAAGTCGGAGTTCCCATTTTTTTTTGTACATTTTGCTCTTACATTTAGATTAAGAGTTGCCAAACTGCAGTAAGTTGTCCATTTCCCAGACATTGATTTCTCTTGCCAATAACTAGACGGTGTAACTAACAGCCATGGAACACAGATGGATGGCGAGGGAGGTCTCACATTGGTGATTACTTTCTCCACTTTTCCTGTTCTTTCCAAGATAATTGGACCCCAAAAGGTTTGGTGAAACCCCATGTTTCTCTCTGTTGTATCCGTCCATATGGGCTGCACAGTTTGACGCTTTGAGGATTTCTGTGACATTTTGCCAAACATTTACTTCACAACTCAAACTGTGGGCCTTCTCCCTTCACAATACATGCAGTTGTTCACTTTGGCAGTTCCAATAAAGGTTGAAGGCCACGAGCTGCCCTTTAAAGTTTTTACTGGAAGCAAAAGCTGTAAAAACAGGATTGAATGAAAAAAATAAACTGCAGTGAAAAGTAAATGCAAACCAGAAAAGAAGAGTATAAAAATGAATTAGTACATAAACTTAAAAAAAAAACCAATAACAAATACAGTAACTCTTAAATGACTTAGAGTGCTGATGCCAAGGACACATCTTTGTTTCTTCCTGGCATCAAGACAATAAGACACATATTATATAATTATTATTATATTTGTGGAAATGGAAGAAGATGCTTTAAATTTGAATCTCCATGATTTATCCAGTAAAAGCCACAAAGTGATTAAACCTGAATATTTGGCCGCTACTCAGTTTCATAGAAACAGAACTCACCATGGAGATGTCTTCTGTGATTTATTATTTTTTATTTTACAGTACAATAACAGTTATTTATAAATAACAATGGATAATAGCAGGCTGTTGGTCTGTTAACACAATAAACATGTATAATTTTCTGAATGGCATAGCTAAATATACTTTGCATATAGTTCATCATCATCTGATGCATATGAATCAATTAACAATTAATAACTTTAGTGACTGAGACGCATTAATTAACTTACCTCGTAATGTATCAAGATGATGTTTATTATCTTTAGATAAATATTTTGGCATTTGTTTATGTTTTGCTTGACTTTGAACACAAGTTTTGTAAGTTATGTGATAACATTCAGTGTAAACTGGAAATATTTATATATTTAAATACATGTTGCTACGCCGGCGTCACTGTTTCTTCGCTCGCCATTTTTAAATCTCCTGGTATACTGGTGTGTGCAAGGCATTATGGGTAGTCGGAGCGCACGGATCCTTGGGATTTGGGCAGAAGAAGGACTCTGTCCTCTGGAGGATCCTGGACGTTGGGACGGTCAAATATCAGTCAAATAATAACAGCTGGTCAAAGAACAGTTAACACGTACCAAGTACTATGCTCTAAATACACAATATGTGCATAGATCAGCATTATTTTGTTTAAAAAAAACAACAATTAGTATGTATTTTTTCAGGCTCAACTGAAGCCTAATAACCACATCACACGTGTCACCTTGCTGGTTGGAGACGTGTAACCATGGTAACGAGTCAACCTCAGCTCGACTGTGACAGCGACACGATGAACCTCCAGTTGGTTGTTTGTTCTCACATCTGGAGGTTTACTGTAGTCGGCTGGTAAACATGCAAATCACACGTGAACTCGTTGTTTCTCTCATTAAAGAGCAACAACGTGGTAATTTTTTATTTGTCTATATTTCCTGCTGTCAAAGTAGTCAGTGGTGGAAGAAGTATTCAGATCCCTTAAAAGTACAAAGTACAAAAGTATCAGCATCAAAATGTACTTAAAGTATCAAAAGTAAAATTACTCGTTATGCAGAATGGATCCACTCAGATTGTTTTAAATATTCTAGATATATTATTGGACTATTATAATTATTGATTCAGTTATTTAGGGTAGGGTTCATTGAACTACTTAATATACTGTTATGAGGTTAATTAAACAATGTCTTATTACGTTAAATTCATCATGTTTTTTATAATAAATCTCGGCCTGAAAAGTAACTAAAGCTGTCAGCTAAATGTGATGGAGTAAAAAGTACAATATTTGATAGAAGTATACAGTCACATAAAATGGGAATACTCAAGTAGTAATAATAATTATAATAATAATACCTTTATTTATATAGCACCTTTAAAAACAGAACAAGCATGGATAAAACTCCTGCAAGAATAAGAAACCAAAAAATAAAAATTATATAATTATATATGTATATATATATACAAATTTGTACTAAAGAACAGTAATATAGTAGATGTACTCAGTTATATTCCACCCCTGATGTACATAATATATAATATCTGAATCACAAACATAACAAAACACGAAAAAAGAAAACACAAACTAAAGAAATCTAAGATGAAATCCGTCTCCATGTTTTCATTCTCATCCCAGATTGATCGTTGTGCAGCCAACCTGATTCTGTGAGACTTAACTTCATCTTCTCTGGAACTCTGCCATGTTTGCCTGAAACCAGCCCCTAAAGTGAGCACACTGACATTTCCATATATTAAAAATGTGTTTTTTATATCTGTGGTTATTCCCAGGAAGTGCCTGGAGTGGTCTTCCAGAGCCCCTGAGCAAGGCTCTGCACCTGTTCATCCCACTGTCACTACTGGGAAACAAATGAAACCGGATTCACAGAAACATGATGAAACCACTATATGTGAAAAAGCCTTTCAGGTGTTATTATTAGAAGAAATTAAAAATAAAGTGTCTTTAATGTGTGGGATGAATAAAGAGAGAGAGGAGCTGCTCCTGAGCCGAGAGGAGAGATGAGCAGTGGCGCAGTATTCTAATTTAAACTCTGGATGAACTCTGCATTTGAATTCTTTTGAAATCCTCCACAGCCCCGTCATGCAATTTTAAACACGTCTATACAATAGTTGCCTCCTTTCATGTCTATCAGCATATCCTCTTTTTCCACTTATGGAGCATATTTCCAAAATAGATTTTGCTGAATTTTTCATCCGGTTTTGTGCTCCTCATTTCCTTTTTTATTTCTTCTTTTTCAAATTGTTTCATTTTTACATCCAACACCTTTTTGTGGATCAGTGAACGCACACACACACTCTCACACCTGCTCTCATTCTCTGTTCCTGTCTTCACTCACATCCTCCCACATACAATATATATATATATATATATATATATATATATATATATATATATATCTTTATACGAAGCACTGCTAACCGTAGCTCCTGCTAATCGTCTGGATTGATTGGACTGAACATCTTTGGTGTTTCATGTGTGATGTATCGACTTTATGATCGATCTGTTTCTTCATGTCTTTGTATGCACGGTGCTCATTACACTGTAAAAAATGTCGATTTTAGGGTGAAAAACTGCTAAACCACGACAGTAAAAGACGTAAAATGATAAATGAGTTAATTCAGTTTCAGTAACAATGAAACACCCTAAATGTATATATCAGCCAAAACAGGATTTTTTTTACAGTTTTTTATTTCTTTTTTAAATACATATGTTCCATCAGTGCTTCCATTTCAAAACTTACTGAAGTAAAAGTACAAAAGTATCAGCATCAAAATGTACTTAAAGTATCAAAAGTAAAAGTACTCGTTATGCAGAATGAACCCCCTCAGACTGTTTTATATATTCTAAATATGTTATTGGACTATTATAATTATTGATTCAGTTAAGTGAGCAGCTTTTTTTTTTTTTAGGGTAGGGTTCATTTTAACTACTTAATATACTGTTATGAGGTTATTTAAACAATGTCTTATCACATTAATCAACTAAACATTTATCATGTTTTTTATCATAAATCTCGACCTGAAAAGTAACTAAAGCTGTCAGCTAAATGTAATGGATTATAAAGTTCAATATTTGAGTAGAAGTGTGATAATGAGTTCATTCAGTTTCAGTAACATTTACAGAAACAAACGAAGGTTTTTCTTGTAATCTCAGTAGCATTGTGACCTGATTGATGGTCGGTCTGACCCTCATCTGTCCTTTGTCCTTTACGTTGCAGCAGGTTGTAATCATGGTTTAATTTCCAAAAGTTGAGCTGGACGCCCTCTCAGTACACTTGCACCATGCGCTTTAGACCGTGCACATTCTATCACTTAAATGGGGCCGTTTATCATATTGTGTTGTACAATGTTCATCGATTCCTGGGTTCAACTTTCTGTGTTCAAACTGTAAATGTGTTGTTTAACCTCAGAGCTAACACACCAGAAGGTGTCTCCTTTAATAAGAGCAGGTTTAGGGAGTGAGTTGCACTTCTGTTAAAGCTTGAACGAGACATTCATTACTAAGTTTTCAAAGTACCAGCTTTTTATTGATTCAGTGCCATAACTTAGATATGACTTTAAAAAATGTAGTTCCTAACAGTCTCAGTTATTGAAAGCGTTCATATTTTGAGGTCTTTACAGGTGCAACTGTCAGATGTCCAAAATATATGTCATTCAGTCACTAAGGTCTTTTAGGTGAATAAATATGTTGCCATGCGAAAATTCGTCTGCTCATAGATTTGTCTTCTGCAGCTCACAGCACTCTCTAACCTTACACCTTCAAATGGATTTTTATGTCGGACATCGGAGACTTTAAAGATGGAGTAATAAGCTGATGTTTTGGAGCAAAACTGAATGGGTTAGTGGAATATTCTCCACCTTCAGGCATTGAAATCACCTGAAGAGGCAGCAGGTTATTTGTGGAGTCTCAACATCTTTTAGCTTCCTTCAGTGAAAAGCTGGGAATGATACAGAATGTGTTTTTGACACCGTCAGACTGTGAGGAATAAAATTATGTTTCAACCTTGCAGCTCAGTGTGAGAAAACGGTGAAAATCTGTGTGTTGATGGGTTAATTATAGGGAGACGTGTGTCTAAACCAGTGGGGAGGGCATCAAGCTGACAGGTGGTGGACTCATCTCTCTTTCTCTTTTCCTCAGACTTCTTTTCTTCTGTGTTGCAGTTCTGCTTGTCTCATGTACTCAGTGTGCCTTCTTCCACCTACTCTTCATTTATCTGTATGTATTTATGTAGCAGCAAATGGGGAATGACTGTAGTGTCCGTGCATTAGGAGCTGTTTACTACAGTGCTGTGAGTGAGTAAAGGATCATCAATAATAATTACATGCTGACTGGTCTATTTAGCTCATGCTAAGGCAGCTTAATTTAGCAGATACACAGAGCATCTCATTAACACAATCTTTTCTAATTATCTTAAGGACGTGTTACTCAGTACTGAAGTCTGTCACCACCCACCACTGAGCATGTCTTTGTAACACGAGGTGGTGGAACGCCTATGATGAAGATAAAAATGTGGCATTGGGTGTTGCTGGAAGTCAGTGATAGTTGGTGTACTGCTGAAACTCCCTCATGGCAGGTCTGCTGCCAAAGACATCCGACCTCTGCAACTCATCCAGAATGCAGCTGCTTCATTGGTCTTCAATCTTCCCAAATTTTCACAAACAACACCTCCACCATGGCTGCACGGATATGCTTCAAGGCTCTAGCTATGGCCTACTCCGCTGCGGGGACATGTCTATATCCTCAGGGTCCTATTTCCCAGGACCCTTTTTCCTCGCTTTTTCCAAAAAGGGTCCTATGTTCCCTGGTCTGTTACTTTTTCCACCATCACTGCCAAATTCCATGGCAAATAGGCCTAACCCTAACCCTGACCCTATCCTAACCCTAACCTAACCCTAACCCTATCCTAACCCTACCCCAACCCTAACCTAACCCTAACCCTATCCAAACCCTATCCTAAACCTAACCTAACCCTATTCTAAACCTACCCTAACCCTATCCTAACCCTAACCCTATCCTAACACTATCCTAACCCTATCCTAACCCTATCCTAATCCTAACCTAACCTAACCCTATCCTAAACCTACCCTAACCCTAACCCAACCCTATCCTAACACTAACCCTATCCTAACACTATCCTAACACTATCCTAACCCTATCCTAACCCTATCCTAATCCTAACCTATCCTAACCCTATCCTAATCCTAACCTAACCTAACCCTATCCTAACCCTATCCTAACACTATCCTAACCCTATCCTAATCCTAACCTAACCCTATCCTAACCCTATCCTAACACTATCATAACCCTATCCTAACCCTATCCTAATCCTAACCTAACCTAACCTAACCCTATCCTAACCCTAACCCTATCCTAACACTATCCTAACCCTATCATAATCCTAACCTAACCTAACCCTATCCTAACCCTAACCTAACCCTATCCTAACCCTAACCCTATCCTAACCCTAACCTAACCCTATCCTAACCCTATCCTAAACCTATCCTTAACCTATCCTAACCCTAACCCTAACCTAACCCTATCCTAACCCTATCCTAAACCTATCCTAAACCTATCCTAACCCTAACCCTAACCTAACCCTATCCTAACCCTATCCTAAACCTATCCTAAACCTATCCTAACCCTAACCCTAACCTAACCCTATCCTAACCCTATCCTAAACCTATCCTTAACCTATCCTAACCCTAACCCTAACCTAACCCTATCCTAACCCTATCCTAAACCTATCCTAAACCTATCCTAACCCTAACCCTATCCTAACCCTATCCTAAACCTATCCTAAACCTATCCTAACCCTAACCCTAACCTAACCCTATCCTAACCCTATCCTAAACCTATCCTAAACCTATCCTAACCCTAACCCTAACCTAACCCTATCCTAACCCTAACCTAACCCTATCCTAACCCTATCCTAACCCTAACCTAACCCTATCCTAACCCTAACCTAACCCTATCCTAAACCTATCCTAACCCTAACCCTATCCTAACCCTATCCTAAACCTATCCTAACCCTATCCTAACCCTACCCCATGTAGGCCTACAGGCTGTTTGACGCACATATGCAAATAGGCCTAGACGAGGAAAGATTACGTCAGGGGTGGCAAACCTGCAGGTCTCGAGCTAACACACACACCTTACCCTAACCCTTTCCAGAAAAAGGGTCCCTGGTATGTATTGCTACAGGGGAACATAGGACCCTTTTTGGGAAAAACAGGGAACATAGGACCTTGTTTCTAAGAAAGGGTCCTATGTTACCCGAGCAGGGAACATAGGAATGACCCCCTCTGATGCTAATGGTTCAGGTACAGCTTACTTCCAGGATCTTTTCCAACTCTACACCCCTGCCCGTCCTCTCCGCTCTACATCAGCCGAACAGCTGGAGACTCCCACCCTCCGTGGGTCAACTCTCCTCAAAACCTCCTCCAGACTTTTCTCTGTCTTGGCTCCCAAATGGTGGAAGGAGCTCCACACCGACATGAGGACCTCAGACAGCCTGGACATCTTCCACCAGGCTGGAGACCTTCCTCTTCCAACAATACCTCGGTTAAGTCATGGTCACCTAAACAACCTAAAAAAAATATTTTTAAAAAATGCTCTTCTTCTTTAACGATTACAGATGGCTCTTAAAGTTCTGTACTTACTTGATTCCTGTGGTCTGAGGCTAGAACCATCAGGTTGGATCACTTATTGTAAGTCGCTTTGGACAAAAGCGTCAGCTAAATGACATGTAATGTAATGTAATGTAATGAATTTCTTCATGATCATTCTACAGTATGAATGTTTGGGAAATGTTACCAAGGCAAACCCATGCATCATTGTTCACACATTGCTGATCTACTTTGTGTATGTGGAGAGATGACGGCAGTAAAACGGCAGTGATTTAGACGGTTTGTCAGGCTCTTCAATCCAGAACATAATGATGATAGCGGATGTTTCTTTCATCCTGCCAATGAGAGAAATTGATGACGAGAAACCCCATCAACATTTTTACACGTCCTCCAGAACGTTTATTGACATGCTCAGTGGGATTATCTGATCATTCAACACCCAACACAGTCATTTCTCAGTCGGCAGGCAGAGAGTGGCTGCTCGCTAACAGCTAGCATCACTTCTCCTTGTCAACAAGACTAACGTTGGTTCTGTCATGATTGGCTGTAGAGTCAGTGAGGTGGGAACAGCAATATGGACAGCTCTAAAAAAGTCTGATGACTTCCCAAATAAGGATTAGTGGCAGCACATTGAGAGAGATTTGCTATTCATGGAACTTCAAATTAAATCAAATCAAATCAAATAGCCTTTATTTTCATTATAAAGGCAACTATACAACATAATTAAAAGTGCCACTGCATAAGGTGCATAGTTAAGACAATCATAACACAAACAACATGAGTAACAACATTTTTTTTTAAAACGAGCTACACAAGGACAGAAACAAGAACAAGGACGTGTGATGTAATAAATAAGTATAAAAATAAATAAATAAATGACTTCCCAAACCGTGTTGGAGCTTTGGATTCATGCATAGGTTCCAATGGGACTTTCATCAACTACATCTGTCCAAGGGCCAGACTTTTCCTAAACAGACACTGTGGATGCCGGTCTTTCAATAAAAAAAAGTAACGTTCTTATGACTAGTTAGCCTATTAATTTGTTTGATATGTTCACTTTCTTACCGAATACATTTTTTTGCCTATATCAGTGTCAACTGATTCCTAAAACACTTAATACTTAACTAGACTCTCAGACTTCCACCAAGGAGGTGATTCACTGAGGAGTGCTGGTTAAAAACTGATTATGGAAAGTCATTGTAAATATGCTAAATACCTAAATATACATGTTTTATGGGAATTTATTATATATATTTCATCTTTATATGTTCATATTTGCAACCTATGTTTACATTCACAGGTCCAAAACAGTTCATTGAGCATATTTATGGTTTTTATTGTTATAAATAGTATAATTTTATTTCAGATTTTGTGTATTTTTGGGCTCAACATGTTAATAAAGTGGGTTAAAGTGAAAAAAAAAAGTCAGATCATGGAGAAGTTGTGCTGAAAAATGGATACCAAACATGGTTATAGTAGACATTTAGTATGTGGTTTATAAAGGGTTAATAGGCTCAGACCACAGAGGGTTAATGAAGTTACAAAGCCTGTAAGTTCTGTTGTCAACTTAAATCAGCAGCGATGCTTTTTGGTTTTCGTTTCTGAACAGTTTGACTTCAACATCCACCTCGTCCTCCTTCCTCAACGGACTTTCTCACTCTTTATACAACATTAACTAACTTAAATAGCACTTACTCTTAGATAAAACCAGTTTAAAGTTGAGTACGTCTGATAAAGATGCTACAGGTCGTCTTGTGTGTCCGTATCAGACTCCGATGGGTGTAACAGAGTCTAATACACACCTAGACATGTACCTACACACTGCACTAGAAACTCCCTCAGCATGTTTAAAGCAGACAGACAGAAGGAAAGGTAAATGAGCCATCTGAATTCATGTCTATTCCCAGTTGTGGATCAATTAGTGCGATCAAAGAGTCCTTCATCATTCTTCAGAGCCTCGATGGGCCCTCGGGGCCTCACCTGAGAGGAGAAGGAGAAGGTTTGATTGGACCTCGCTCCTGCAGGAAAGAAGCTGCAGATCAAAGGTCAACAATCCTCCGAGACACTTGTCATTTCACATTTTTTTTAGTTGAAATATGAATCTTCAGGGAAACGAAAAGGAACTTGCTGCCATGTTGGAAATGTGCATGTTCAATACACACTGACTGGTAGGGTTGTCACCATACTAAAATGTTCAACTCGATACTGATACTCGGGAAAATATTCAATACTCGATACCATTTTTTTAATTTAACAGAAATATTTGTATTAACAAGAAAAATGCAACATGTAGAAATGAACAGAACCACAGGTTAAATATTTATAATAAAAACAGTTGTGCAAAAAGAAACTGCAACTATGATAACAAACTTCAGGTCTGAGGTAGTGCAGAAAATAAATAAATACAATAAACAATAACAATTAGAACAATATTTTGAGGTTGTATGTTGTGCTTTTAAAATCATCCCTTCTTTTAATTTATTTTAATTTTGTTTTGTTTTTTGTTTGTTTCTTTTTACCTTTGTCAATTCTGTATTTTATTGCACTTTTTGCACTTTTATGTGAAGCACTTTGGTGCAGCTCAGCCGTCTGTAAATGCGCTATAGAAATAAAATTGACTTGACTTGACTTTTGAAAATGAGTATTGTATCTGGATAAAACGTTTTAGTATTGATAGTTTTTGAGTATGGATACTTTTGACAACCCTACTGACTGACCAGTAAATGTTTGATCAGATCCACAGAAGTCCAGATCCACTTCCTAGCTTGTTCTGAAGCTTTTGATCAGTGCGTTTAGCCCGCGGCATCAGCAGGTTGCTCGGTTTCCATGGAAACGTCAAATTATTCTGAGCCCCTCTGGGACTTTTCCTCCATGTTGACCTAAAGATAATGAGATACTTTACTTATGATCTTCACTTAATGGGATTTGAAATGCATCCATATGGAACAGCGCTTTCAAATTAAAAGTACAATTTATTTAATTCCCATGATTTTCAATTGATAAGAATTCCATAACATTTAATAAGCCTTTTCATTTGAATAGGTGTCAAATAAATAAAGAAATAGAAGCCTTCCAGAGCCCAGTGTCACTGAACAGAAAGCAGAAACTGATTCTTTCTAGAAGGAGAAGCGTGTCGCTGGTGGAGCTGTCTACCTGCTGACAGCAGCAACACGACGTGATTGGCTCCTGCTGTCCTGACTTCCTGTCAGCTTGACCCTTGTGTGAACCAGCTGCTTCACATTTGCATAATAGTGAGATGACAGCTCATCAGCAGGCTGGTTCACAGGATCCCTGTTCCTGTTCCCAGCCAGGCCTGCCTCCGTCTCCTCACACTCTCTCTATCCTCACACTCTCTCTCTCTCTATATATATATATATATTTATATATCAGGGAGCAGTCTAATGACTGGAGGGACTGTCACGTAAGAGGGCCAGCAGGTTTCTGAGTGTTCTGTTAGCATTGTGCATGTTGTGCATTGTGATTTTGAGAGATTAATTGATATTTTGGGTCATATTTTGAAGTCCCTGTCAGGTATTGTGGCTCTTTGGATCACTTGTACCTTGTGTGCTGTATTGTTTTTGCCTTTATACATGTGAAAACTTAAATAAAAATGTAAGTTATAGATCTCATTCTTAAAATTAACACTTTTTGATGCTGTTGTCTGGTCTCTGGGTGAACAAGTGGTCAGGATTAAATGGTTTATATGTACAAGTTAAAGTGACAATAATAACACCAACAAACTGTCTGGAGATATTCAGTCCACTGTTAGCATTGTGCATGTTCTGCATTGTGATTTTGAGAGATTAATTGATATTTTGGGTCATATTTTTTGGCTCTTTGGATCACTTGTACATATAAACCATTTAATCCTGACCACTTGTTCACCCAGAGACCAGACAACAGCATCAAAAAGTGTTCATTTTAAGAATGAGACCTATAACTTACATTTTTATTGAGTTTTCACATGTTTAAAGGCAAAAACAATACAGCAAACAAGGTACAAGTTTACGGAAGCGCATTGCATTCACTGGATAAAAAAAAAATAGACACCTTATCTCATAATTACGAGATCTTTTCTCATAATTACGAGATCTTTTCTCATAATTACGAGATCTTTTCTCATATTTACGAGATCTTTTCTTGTAATTATGAGATCCTGATCTAATTACGAGAAAAGATCTCGTAATTATGAGATAAGGTGTCTATTTTTTTTTTTATCCAGTGAATGCAATGCGCTCCCGTACAAGTTAAAGTGACAATAATAACACAAACAAACTGTCTGGAGATATTCAGTCCACTGGTCCATTTAGCATTTGTTCAGTTGTTCTAATGTCTCATGTAAATGTTCCATTTCTCCCATGTTTTTTTTTTTTCAAACACATTCTCTTTGAGTTTCAATAGGTTTGTCAGTTTTTCCATAACAAGGATTTCCTGGTCAGTTTCCAACCACTGCTCCTGTTTCAGAGTGTTTTCACATTCAGCCAGTTTCTTGTGACGTTTTCACACTTGCTGTGAGTAAAACTTTAGTCAAGTTCAGATCTTAGCAAATGTTTACCAAGTTTGATTTGATAGAACAACATCAAAAAGTGTTAATTTCCTTAATGAGGAACATCCTAAAAAAAAAAGGAACATCCCTTTCCTAAATTCCCCCAAAACTAACATGTGGTTTTAAAAAATAAAAGCTTTACCGACGTCTCTCTTTATTTATCAAATTATCAAAATATTAGAGAGCAGTACCAGATGTGTGTCCTGTGCTGCAGGTCAGACAGGTTCAGGTGAGCTGATCTGATAAAAACTTACCTTTAATTTATACCATCAGACCTCCAGATCACACACTTTCTACAAACATGGGTTTTTAGTCACTCAACAAGGGAAATAAATGACCAAATGCGTTTCTCTCAAATCACAAATGTTGCTACTTCAAACTTATTTAGTAGTTTTAAATTGCCACTTTTTGTTGTTTATGGTGTTTCATGTAGATTTTTTGTCCACCAATAAGAATCCTTGCTGGTAAAAATGTCTGTTTTGAAAATGAGCATTCATGGTGTGCAGAGCTGCAGTAACCTGGATAAATAAAGGTTATAAAGTGAGCGATGCAGCAGTAACGTAAAGGTTAGAGAGGCAGAGACATCGATCCAAGACGACTCACAAGAGAAACACTGAAGAAAAAAAGATCACACTCCGGTCCTATACGGCAGCTTCTGGGTGTGTGTGTGTGTGTGTGTGTGTGTGTGTGTGTGTGTGTGTGTGTGTGTGTGTGTGTGTGTGTGTGGATCAGGACCTTTTAAGAAAAGAGCAGATCCTCAGAAAATCTACCCACAAAGAAAAGAGATCAGATGATGTGCTGGGAACATTTAGTGCTGCTGGAAGTAAAATGAGACATAAATCACCATCAACAAGTTTTTATTCATTTGTGTTTGTTTACAGGCTGAACGAGTGATTGGTTTAACATGGAGAAACGTTGATAAACCAGCATCTCACAGTGGTTTAAGTCTTTATGTTGCCTCTGGAACGAATTACATAACCCTTAATAGGACACTCATTGAAATACTTGCAAATTCCAAATTTCAACCCTAGAGAATATTGGAGGATATTACATACTGCCAGAATGTGTAAAAACAACATACGGACCCGGGGGAGGGGGTCATTTACGAGATTAAAGTGGCAAATCTACTAGAAAAAAATGCACAGGTTTATGAGATTTAAAGTGGTAAATCAGCAAGAAAAGAGTTGCTTTTTTCCCACTTTTTTCTCGTAAATTTGAGACTTTTTTCGCACAGATTAGCCACTTTAAATCTCTTAAATCAGCGACTTTCTTTCTTGTAGATTTGCCACTTTAATCTAGTAAATTTGCAATTTTTTTCTCAAAATATTACCAAAAAGTCAAAAGTTACCAAATATGGTTCTTCACCCGATGAAGGGTTAAGAATAAACAAGAGCTGTTTCAAAGACTATGGGGACATTTTATACATTATATTAAGAACAATAATCCGGCTCATTTAATAAACAAACCTGGAGCAGAATAATTTTACCCTCTGCATATTTATACTGATGTTCATTTGCTCTGGACTCTTTCTGAACGGATCCTGAAGGACTCTTGTTCTTAAACTATGCTCCCTTTGGCCGCCATCTTCTTGTATGTTTGCTTGTTTTATATTTTTCTTGTGACCTATGTGTGAGTTTTGTAAAGCAAAACTCAATAAATATAGTCTTGAACAAAAAAGAAAGAGCCAGTGAGTCTTGCTGAGTGTCACTCAGTGTAGCGTGCTACAGTAACAGTAAGTGAGTTAACATGTGGGAATAAATCCTCACTGACTAGATCTAAGACCTGGATCTTCCTCTCCTCCTCTCCTCACATCATGTCTGATAGGTTTCACCGTCTCTTGAGACTCACCTTGATTGACAGGTGGGAATTAGCCATGTGTAAACACTTCACGCATCCATTTGCATCCCATCATCCCCCCATCGCCTCATCCCCTCCTCAAACATCCTCCTCCTCCACCATGTGTTTCTGCTGCTTCCTGCTTTTTCACTGTTGGTAGTAGAGAGAGACAGACAGACAGACAGACAGACAGACAGACAGACAGACAGACAGACAGTCTGACTGGAGGTCACCTTCTTGGAGAATCTACTTTGAAGTTTTCAAACCAGAACTCAGATAAATCCAAAAGAACCTTCAATACTCACAAAGAATCATAATAACAAACTAGAAAATGTCCTCTGGGTAAATAGTGAAAGGGCCACTACTGCCGGTGTGTGTACACTATGATGAGATTCTTCAGAGATTTATAACAATTAATACTAGTAATGTTATGATACTATATAATATACAAGGAGCACACCTACAACAAGCATTCCTTTACAAGTATTTATTTATACAGCAACCTATGACCTTTAACCTCACAATGTGTGTGAGTGTGTGTGTGTGTGTGTGTGTGTGTGTGTGTATCTGTTACGGTTATCACATCAAAGCATCAAAGGCTTTGTGGTCGACGAATCAGATCAAAGCAATCAACAGAATTAACTGCAGCTGTAGAATGTTCTGTAACAGTGACAGCAGCCAGAGGTGGACTGGAATTTCTGGCCTCGAACAGAAAGCATTTTTGGCAAAACCATAATACCTATCATTGATCCGACTTCACTTTGAGCGTCCAGAGTTCTTCCTGAACAGCTACATGTATTTTTTGTGAAGAAAAATGAAGAAATAGCTTTGTTAGAGCGATCTAAAAAAACTGTTCCATCTCCCTTTTTCAGAAATCTCCCTGTGTTTTTAATATGGGACCCAATGAGGCTGTTGGTGGTGTTGGTGGATCATCTGTGCGTCCTACGCCCAAACTATAACTCTGACAGCTTTACCAGAGGATTGTGAGGGAGAAGACTAATTTTCCTACGTTTCTATGTATAAATTATTTCTGTAGAGTGGAATTTGCGGCAAAAAATGTCACGAAAAATTTGTATTCTGTAGAGAAAAGTAATAGCACACCGATCCAGATCAAACCGCACGTTTTGATATATAATTTGTCCTGCAACTCTTCAAGTTGCAGGACTAGTAGCGGGACGAAATTGCGTCCGGAAAAGGAAGAAGAAGAAATCCACAGTATAACAGTAGTGAAGCACTGGTCCCTACAGATATTGCTGGATGGGACCAGTGCTCGGTGCGATTGCCCCGAGGCCCTAATAAAACTTGTGGAAACTGTTCCAGAATTTGTCAGCAATGGCTCCCTGTGACTGTAGGATAATCAAAAAATGATACAGAATGAAATCGATATTTTTTTTCCATTGTATTGTTCATTTATCATTGGTGTGGCCCAAAAGCAATTTGTATTCTTCATTTGTAAAAATTTGTAGCTTATATTCGGCATTATTACTCAACTAAACTCTAGCTTTCAATTAAAAATCTGCTCTTGGGTCCTCATTGCATTCTGACAAAATCACATTTATAAATGCTCATTATGATCAATTATTCAGACTTTGTATGCCGTTTTATCTTCATTGTAAGACTTGAAAGAAGGTTTGTGGCTCCATTCCAACTTTTAAACTTTTTTTGGCCAAAATTGGCTTATTTGCTCTTAAAAGTTGCAGACCCCTGGTTTAGTCAGACAGTAGGACAGTCTTTTGTATTAGTATTTTGACAACTAATATAATTGGATTTAAGTGCAGACTTTCATCTCAACATGAAAACTCTCACCAACAGTTCATAATTATAATATAATATTAAAATACTGTTTAAACATTATATAGAAGTCATAAGAACAGCATGTTTTATACCTAATATATACTGTTTATAACATTATATAGAAGTCATAAGAACAGCATGTTTTATACCTTATATATACTGTTTATAACATTATATAGAAGTCATAAAAACAACATGTTTTATATCTTATGTATACTGTTTATAACGTTATATAAGTCATAAAAACAGCATGTTTTATACCTTATATATACTGTTTATAACATTATAGAGAAGAACAGCATGTTTTATACCGTATGCTGTTCTTATGACTTATATAATGTTATAAACAGTATATATAAGGTATAAAACATGCTGTTCTTATGACTTCTATATAATGTTATAAACAGTATATATGTTTTATACCTTATATATACTGTTTATAACATTATATAGAAGAACAGCATGTTTTATACCTTCTATATACTTTTTATAACATTAAATAGAAGTCATAAAAACAGCATGTTTTATACCTTATATATACTGTTTATAACATTATATAGAAGTCATAAGAACAGCATGTTTTATACCTTAAATATACTGTTTATAACATTATATAGAAGTCATAAAAACAACATGTTTTATACCTTATGTATACTGTTTATAACGTTATAGAAGTCATAAAAACAGCATGTTTTATACCTTATATATACTGTTTATAACATTATCGAGAAGAACAGCATGTTTTATACCTTATGCTGTTCTTATGACTTATATAATGTTATAAACAGTACATATAAGGTATAAAACATGCTGTTCTTATGACTTCTATATAATGTTATAAACAGTATATATGTTTTATACCTTATATATACTGTTTATAACATTATATAGAAGAACAGCATGTTTTATACCTTCTATATACTTTTTATAACATTAAATAGAAGTCATAAAAACAGCATGTTTTATACCTTATATATACTGTTTATAACATTATATAGAAGTCATAAGAACAGCATGTTTTATACCTTAAATATACTGTTTATAACATTATATAGAAGTCATAAAAACAACATGTTTTATACCTTATGTATACTGTTTATAACGTTATAGAAGTCATAAAAACAGCATGTTTTATACCTTATATATACTGTTTATAACATTATCGAGAAGAACAGCATGTTTTATACCTTATGCTGTTCTTATGACTTATATAATGTTATAAACAGTATATATAAGGTATAAAACATGCTGTTCTTATGACTTCTATATAATGTTATAAACAGTATATATGTTTTATACCTTATATATACTGTTTATAACATATAGAAGAACAGCATGTTTTATACCTTCTATATACTTTTTATAACATTAAATAGAAGTCATAAAAACAGCATGTTTTATACCTTATATATACTGTTTATAACATTATATAGAAGTCATAAGAACAGCATGTTTTATACCTTATATATACTGTTTATAACATTATATGAGTCATAAAAACAGCATGTTTTATACCTTATATATACTGTTTATAACATTATATGTCATAAAAACAGCATGTTTTATACCTTATATATACTGTTTATAACATTATATAGAAGAACAGCATGTTTTATACCTTCTATATACTTTTTATAACATTAAATAGAAGTCATAAAAACAGCATGTTTTATACCTTATATATACTGTTTATAACATTATATAGAAGTCATAAGAACAGCATGTTTTATACCTTAAATATACTGTTTATAACATTATATAGAAGTCATAAAAACAACATGTTTTATACCTTATGTATACTGTTTATAACGTTATAGAAGTCATAAAAACAGCATGTTTTATACCTTATATATACTGTTTATAACATTATCGAGAAGAACAGCATGTTTTATACCTTATGCTGTTCTTATGACTTATATAATGTTATAAACAGTATATATAAGGTATAAAACATGCTGTTCTTATGACTTCTATATAATGTTATAAACAGTATATATGTTTTATACCTTATATATACTGTTTATAACATTATATAGAAGAACAGCATGTTTTATACCTTCTATATACTTTTTATAACATTAAATAGAAGTCATAAAAACAGCATGTTTTATACCTTATATATACTGTTTATAACATTATATAGAAGTCATAAGAACAGCATGTTTTATACCTTAAATATACTGTTTATAACATTATATAGAAGTCATAAAAACAACATGTTTTATACCTTATGTATACTGTTTATAACGTTATAGAAGTCATAAAAACAGCATGTTTTATACCTTATATATACTGTTTATAACATTATCGAGAAGAACAGCATGTTTTATACCTTATGCTGTTCTTATGACTTATATAATGTTATAAACAGTATATATAAGGTATAAAACATGCTGTTCTTATGACTTCTATATAATGTTATAAACAGTATATATGTTTTATACCTTATATATACTGTTTATAACATATAGAAGAACAGCATGTTTTATACCTTCTATATACTTTTTATAACATTAAATAGAAGTCATAAAAACAGCATGTTTTATACCTTATATATACTGTTTATAACATTATATAGAAGTCATAAGAACAGCATGTTTTATACCTTATATATACTGTTTATAACATTATATGAGTCATAAAAACAGCATGTTTTATACCTTATATATACTGTTTATAACATTATATGTCATAAAAACAGCATGTTTTATACCTAATATATACTGTTCATAACATTTTATAAGTCATAAAAAAGCATGTTTTATACCTAATATGTACTGTTTATAACATTAAGTCATAAAAACAGCATGTTTTATACCTTATATATACTGTTTATAACATTATATAGAAGTCATAAAAGCAACATGTTTTATACCTTATGTATACTGTTTATAACATTATATAGAAGTCATAAGAACAGCATGTTTTATACCTTATATATACTGTTTATAACATTATATAGAAGTCATAAAAACAACATGTTTTATACCTTATGTATACTGTTTATAACATTATATAGAAGTCATAAGAACAGCATGTTTTATAACAGTATATTGAAGAACAGCATGATGGTAGATGCACTTTTGACACATTTCTGTATTGCAGTCTGTCTCTCTATTCATCTATTTCTCTTTAGTCCCCCACCAGGAGAGGCGATCATGCTGGTTAAATCCAGCCAACAGGGTTATTGATCGGCAGTCATTTTACTCACCAAGTTCAAAGTTATTGATTAGCCCTCAGAAGGTTGTCCACTCAACGAGGGTAAAGTGTGAATCCTGGAGGCAAAAATACAGAAAGACAACATGAGAAAACATCCACAAGGTCGGACACAACACGCTATTAATATCAAACGCTTCCATTCCCACTGCACCACTAGTAATAGGTCAATTTCCTTCAGCAGTGGAACAATGCTCTGATCAACAGCAGCCATCTCTCACCTACACAAACACAACCTCAGGCAAATAAACAGCTCACATTGCTGCTTTTCCTTTATTTGTTTTATCTACAAACAGTGAATATGTGCTTGAGTCCACATGTGGTGATTTAAATAAATGTTTACCACGTCATGTCGGTTTCTTTTTTTATTAGCACAACCTCATTTTATGACATGATTATTATTGTTTCACTTTGACTTACTGGATTAACATTTGAACCCAAAGAAACACAACAACATGTTGCTAATGTGGACGCAAGTTGCATCTAAGAGGTAAAATGAGGAGAACATCTAGTTCTATGTTTTTATACTGAATATATTTGACCTTATCTCCGGTTTCACTTGGACTATCATCATCATCATCTAACAGAAACTGGCCTCATGGAGTTTAAAGCCAGTATTTAAGAGGGAAGTTGAAGACCTCACCTCATTATTATTTTGTCATTTTGACTTACCGGATCAACATTTTGAAAAAAAAAAACAACAAAAAAAAAAAAAAAAAAAAAAAAAAAACTTACACAAAATTACAAAAAACATAATTAAAAAACATATAAAAAGAAATTTTTTTATTAAAAAAACGCATAAAAAGCACACAAGAAACACACAAAAACACACAAAAAAATTGCAAAAAAGACAGAACACACATACATAAAAACCACAAAAAAATACACAAAAAATACACAAAAAGCACACAAAAATAAAAAAAACATGAAAAAGTTACAAAAAATACAGATAGAAACACACACAAAAAATATACAAAAAACACAAATAAAAAACAAAATATTACAAAAATCACACAAAAAACAGTAAACACATAAAATTGCATTGAAAATTTTGAAACGCACACTGCAAAAAAAGAAAAAGTCATGTTACTACACCTGGTCAAGGTGTTTTTTTACCTTTGCTGAAAAAGAGTTGATGCATTAAATTGGACATGGAAACTTCTAGAAAAGCCAAAACTTTAGAGTTCAGCTGACAGCAGGAAACATGCTGCTGAACGTTTTAACCTCATGAAGAAGTGGTATAAATTGCATTTACAGGCAGAATGAAAAAGAGTCAAAAACCAACAAAATAGCCCCAAACTCAAAGGGTTGAAGGCTGTAGTCATGCATGTGATGCAGGACATGGAGCGCAGCGTTTTATAGCACTATTATCCTCACTCTGATAATATGAACAAACCATTACTCTCAGCAGCCCTGACACTGAAGCCCAAATGAGCAATAATTAACTGAGACACTAAATCAGACGCATGAGCAGCTCTGCACAAGCACACACTCACACACACACACACACACACACACACACACACTTAAAGGAGATGTGTGGTTATGTGTAAGTTGTTTGTTAATTAGCTTAATAGCCCTCTGCAGCATGTAACATATACTGAACATACACTGCAAAAAAAGGTGTTTAGTCTAAAAAACAGATAAAAACAGTAAATCTGAGGGAAATGATCTTGCTGCATGGACAGATTTGCCATCAACCCGTCCAAAACGTATAAAAAATACACAAAAACAATATGACAGAGGTGGACGGGACAGGAAGACAGGGATGAAGAAAAAAGAAATACAGCATAACACGAAAGTAGGAAAGGAGGAAAAAAATATGAAAAAAACCTCAGCAACATAAGCAAAATACAAGTTACAAACAGGAACAGAGTTATGACATGCCACTTGACAAGATTTCTTAAATTAAGATTATTAAATCTGGAAATAAGCATGTTGAACACTTAAAATAAGAAATTAACACGATACATGATCTAACACTTCTAAATCTAAAGGTTAATGTATTATCTTAAGTGTTCAACATGCTTATTTCCAGATTTAATAATCTTAATTTAAGAAATCTTGTCAAGGTAAATTATCTGTCCATGCAGCAAGATCATTTCCCTCAGATTTACTGTTGGAGCCATATTGAATACTTAGATATAATTAGAAAATATTTAAACTTGTTTTAAGTTAATTGTGGTATTTTTATTTGTAAAATAAATTATTTTTATTAAGGAAAGGAACAAAATATGGAGTCAACCTAGTTTAAAATTTCCAAAGGAATTTAAAGACACTTATTTTATTCGGATTCTGATGGTGACGTATGTAATGCTCCTCCCACGGCCAGCAGGATATTAATAATATATAATTATATATAATAACATGTAATAACATGTAATGCTCCTCCCACGGCCAGCAGGATATTAATAATATATAATAATATATAATAACATGTAATAACATGTAATGCTCCTCCCACGGCCAGCTGGATATTTAATTTTTGTGAATGAAGTTTTGGAGGGTTAGGAGGCGAAGTGGAAACAGTGTTCACTAGAACAGCTGTTCTCAACCTTGGGGTCGGGACCCCAATTGGGGTCGCGAGATGATTTCTGGGGGTCGCCAAATCATTTTGGAAGTCAGCTCTGTCTCCACTGTGTTAAAGTGTTCATGTGTTCATGTGTTTTTGGTCACTTAATGTCTTTTTTTGGTCATTTTTTGTTTGTTTGTTTGTCATTTTGTGTCTTTTTAGGCCATTTTATGTCTTTTTTTTAATCATTTTGTGTCTTTTTTATCATTTTGTGGTCAATTTGTGTCTTTTTTGGTCATTTTGTTTAATTTTTTGGTCATTTTCTGTCTTTTCTGGTCATTTTGTGTCTTTTTAGGCCATTTTATGTCTTTTTTTAAATCATTTTGTGTCTTTTTTATCATTTTGTGGTCAATTTGTGTCTTTTTTGGTCATTTTGTTTAATTTTTTGGTCATTTTCTGTCTTTTCTGGTCATTTTGTGTCTTTATTGGTCATTTTGTTTCCTTTTTTTGGTCATTTTGTTTCTTTTTTGGGTGATCTGAACTGTGCATGTGAGATTGTGTTCAGTGAGCAGGGGTCATGGACAACATGCATGTTAAATTTGGGGTCACGACTCAAAAAGGTTGAGAACTACTGCACTAGAATACACACTTAGAAAAGCAAATGTTTTGGATTGCATTAAGTGAATCGTTTTATTTTGTACTGAAATTAAGGAAAGTATGTTGTGTATTAATTTGAAGATGTATTAAAATATCTGACATATAGCAATTTAAACATGCATCGCATATGTTTTGACAAACACACATAAATCTGACCAACAGTCTCAGTCTCTTTACAGGAAACTCCTGCTGGATTAAGATCAGAGCAGCTCTGAGTTAGGAAATCCCACTGCACCATTTGGAACAATAACAGGAAAGCAAGAGACCTGACACACCTACATTATGTATAATAGTAACAGAAATAATAAAACTACACAGTTGCTGTTCGAACCAAGGACCTGTTTGTGTATCTTGAATATTGAATCTGTTTAAATACTTGTCAATAAATCCCACACAGGGCTGTCTTTCTACAAACTTTTGTCGTCTATTAAGATTTTCCACTACAAGTCAACCGGAGTTCTGTTTAATAAACATCAGAAGTGGATGAACGTCTCTGAACATGATTATATATATATATATATTTATATAATATAACCTGAGCTGGTTAAAAGGAGAAAAAGCATTAGCCACTTTTTCATTTAGTGTTTTTATCATTTTAGACAACACTTTTTTGCAGTGTACACATCACATCTAAGAAAAATATAAAATAAAAATCCTTTTTCCCTTTTTAATTAATGAGACAGAAATTAGATTATTTTTATGCCGTATTATAAAGTCAGCCCTTATCATCAATGCTTAGCCAAGCAAAAGGCAGTAAAGTCTTATGGGAATGTGCAGAGATAAATGTAAAGTGATCCCATTAAGCTTCAGGGGGCCCATATTATAAGCACAAATTAGTGCCTTACCCTGAGCCTGAATGCACTTCTTGCACATTCAGTATTTCTAATAAACAAGTGAAAATTAAAATATCCACTTGAGTGAGTTTAGTGGCTGTAGGAGCAAGTGGTGTCTTGTTTTGTCTTATCAGTGCTGACTTTCATCTCAACATCAACACTCTCATGAACAGTTCATAACTATAATATAATATTAAAATACTGTTTATAACATTATATAGAAGTCATAAGAACAGCATGTTTTATGCCTTATATATACTGTTTATAACATTATATAGAAGAACAGCATGTTTTATGCCATATATACTGTTTATAACATTATATAGAAGTCATAAAAACAACATGTTTTACACCTTATATATACTGTTTATAACATTATATAGAAGTCATAAAAACAACATGTTTTATATCTTATGTATACTGTTTATAACAATATATAGAAGAACAGCATGTTTTATACCTTATATATACTGTTTATAACATTATAAAAGTCATAAAACAGCATGTTTTATACCTTATATATACTGTTTATAACATTATATAAGTCATAAAAACAGCATGTTTTATACCTTATATATACTGTTTATAACAATATATAGAAGAACAGCATGTTTTATACCTTATATATACTGTTTATAACATTATATAGAAGTCATAAAAACAGCATGTTTTATACCTTATATATACTGTTTATAACATTATATAGAAGTCATAAAAACAACATGTTTTATATCTTATGTATACTGTTTATAACATTATATAGAAGTCATAAAAACAACATGTTTTATACCTTATATATACTGTTTATAACATTATATAAGTCATAAAAACAGCATGTTTTATACCTTATATATACTGTTTATAACATTATATAAGTCATAAAAACAGCATGTTTTATACCTTATATATACTGTTTATAACATTATATAGAAGTCATAAAAACATGTTTTATACCTTATACTGTTTATAACAGGCATGTCAAACATACGGCCCGCGGGCCGGACCCGGCCCGTTGGATGATTTAATCTGGCCCGGCATAAATTTCTGAGTATGTCAAAAAAAGAAGCGAGTCTCTAGCTCATTTCTATCAAAAGTTATGATTTTTTAAAATAAATACAAAACAAATGCTTCTCCCGGCCGCGAGAGGGCAGTAAATGTGTAAAAGAGCTCAAGTCCAGCATGCGGCAATGACACGAGTTAGTACTAAAAAAAACCCGCCTATCTTGCTTCACAATTCACCACTACTAAACAAGTTATCGGTCAACACACCCTTCCAAAAATGGCACTGTCAAAAAAAAGAAAAGTGGACGTGGAGTGCAGAGTTTTCCAGGAAAAATGGACTGAGAATTATTTATTCACAGAAGTGAATGCAAAACCGGTGTGCTTGGTATGTAATCAACAAGTTGCAGTGTTCAAAGAGTTTAATATTCGGCGCCACTATGAGACCCATCATAAAGACAAATATGACAACTTGAAAGGACAAATAAGGAAAGACGAGATAAACAAATTGGTGGCTGGTCTGAAGAAACAGCAGTCTACTTTTACGCGCAGCCGCGATATCGCTGATGGGGCTGTAAGAGCTAGCTACATTATTGCCAACGAGCTGGTGCAGGCATCCAAGCCATTTTCTGATGGGGAGTTTGTAAAAACATGTATGCTGAAGGCTGCAGAAGTCGTGTGCCCTGAAAAGCGACCTGCCTTTGCCAATATTAGTCTAACGAGGAACACTGTCGCAGATCGGGTGACAGAACTCTCAAGTGACTTGACAGGCCAAATGAAAGAGAAAATCAAGTCATTTATCGCATTTTCAATTGCAATAGATGAGAGCACCGATGTCACAGATATTG
Organism: Centropristis striata; assembly: GCF_030273125.1. NCBI lineage: Eukaryota > Metazoa > Chordata > Actinopteri > Perciformes > Serranidae > Centropristis > Centropristis striata. The sequence continues at coordinate 703,652 of NC_081526.1, read as the reverse complement.
CTCAACTGGCCATATTCATTAGAGGTGTTGATGAAACTTTGACCATCACCGAGGAGCTGCTTGAATTGGTGCCCATGAATAATACCACAACAGCAGATGACATTTTCAGCGCTCTCGTTGGAGCGCTGGACAAGGTGGGAGCGGACTGGTCCCGTGCCGTGAGCCTGGCGACCGACGGTGCACCATCAATGGTCGGGAGAAAGGCAGGCGTTGCCAAAAAATTCCGTGACAAAGTACAGACCGCAAATGGAGGACAAGAGTTTTGGGCATTTCACTGTATTTTACATCAGGAGGCGTTATGTTGCAAAACACTGCAAATGGACCATGTTATGAGTGTGGTTGTGAAAACTGTCAATTTCATCAGAGCGCGCGGTCTAAATCACCGTCAGTTTGACACATTTCTCAGAGATAATGACATTCATGCTGGTCTACCATACCACACGGACGTGCGGTGGTTAAGCAGAGGTGCAGTACTCAAGCGCTTCTTCGAGCTACGAGAGGAAATTGGACAGTTCATGGAGAAGAAGGGACACCCAGTAAAGGAACTTAAATGCAAGGAATGGGTGCAGGATCTTGCGTTTATGGCTGATATAACACAACACTTGAATACACTTAACACTACATTGCAGGGCCGTAACAGAGTTGTCACTCAATATTACGACAGTATAAGTGCGTTCAAGGTGAAACTGTCACTGTGGGCGACGCAGCTATCCAACGGTGACACCGCGCATTTCTCTTGTCTCACAGCTGTGCGTCCGGAGGCACCGGAACGTTCCGATAATGATTTGGGAAAATATAAAGGCAACATAACAGATTTGCTGCGAGAGTTTGAGCAGAGGTTTCAGGTATTCGGTGAACTTGAGAACAAATTTGGCTTTTTTCGCTCGCCATTTATAGTGAAGCCTTCTGATATGCCAGCTGACATTCAACTCGAGCTTATTGACTTGCAGTGCGATTCCGCTATGAAGGATAAATTTGGGTCCGTGGGATTGGATACGTTTTATCAATATCTCGTGCCAGGTTACCCCAAATTAACAGCCATGGCTGCAAAGGTTCTATCCATGTTTGGGACTACTTATCTTTGTGAACAGGTGTTCTCCATAATGAACAACAATAAAACAAAGCAGCGCTCAAGGTTAACAAATAAACACTTGAATGACATTGTTAAATGTGCTGCTACTCAGGATTTGACACCTAATATCGATACACTTGTGAAGGCAAAAAGATCCCAAGTTTCAGGAGCCAGCAGCAGCAAGTAGACTGCAGGAGTGCAGTGAGAGAGGAAAAAAAGTGTGATGGCACAAAATTTGTTTGCACTCATGAATACAGATCATTAAAAATAAGATTAATCTGGTTTCATATTAAAGACAATTAATATTGTGAATATTCTCAGCTTCAGTAGGCCCAGCCTAGTAGTTTGATGTGATGTAGTCTAATCTTATTGTCCATGCACTGCTATAATTTTTATTTTGTATTTCTTTTTTTTATTTATTTCAAAGCAGTATGACAATTAAGGCGAAAATGTTTTTTTCATAGCTCCCACTTGAGTTTGTTTAGTGTGGTGAGTTGGTTCAGGTGTAAAACTGCATTCACTTAACTGTTAAAATAAACCAGTTGTTAACACATTCACTGCATAACATTAAATCTTTTTTTTCCCCATTGTTTTTGAATAAATGTGTTGTGCTTAGAAAAGATCCCTTGTCATCCGTGATTATAATATGTAGGGTAGGCTACAAATGTAGGCTGAATGATAAAGCATAGTACTGAAAAACAAAGCTAAATATTTGGAGTTGACATTCTCTTACTGATCCGGCCCACCTGAGAACAGAAAGTCTGGATCCGGCCCCAGAGCCAAACTGAGTTTGACATGCCTGGTTTATAACATTATATAAGTCATAAAAACAGCATGTTTTGTACCTTATATATACTGTTTATAACATTATATAGAAGTCATAAAAACATGTTTTATACCTTATATATACTGTTTATAACATTATATAGAAGTCATAAAAACAACATGTTTTATATCTTATGTATACTGTTTATAACATTATATAGAAGTCATAAAAACAACATGTTTTATATCTTATGTATACTGTTTATAACATTATATAGAAGTCATAAGAACAGCATGTTTTATAACATTATATTGAAGAACAGCATGTTAGCAGATGCACTTTTGACACATTTCTGTATTGCAGAAATATCCACTTGAGTGAGTTTAGTGGCTGTAGGAGCAAGTGGTGTCTTGTTTTGTCTTGTATTGCAGCATGATAAGGCTGTTCCAGGCTTATCAGTGCTGACTTTCATCTCAACATCAACACTCTCATGAACAGTTCATAACTATAATATAATATTAAAATACTGTTTATAACATTATATAGAAGTCATAAGAACAGCATGTTTTATACCTTATATATACTGTTTATAACATTATAGAAGTCATAAAAACATGTTTTATACCTATACTGTTTATAACAATATATAGAACAGCATGTTTTATACCTTATATATACTGTTTATAACATTATATAGAAGTCATAAAAACATGTTTTATACCTTATATATACTGTTTATAACATTATATAGAAGTCATAAAAACAACATGTTTTATATATTATGTATACTGTTTATAACATTATATAGAAGTCATAAAAACATGTTTTATACCTTATATATACTGTTTATAACATTATATAGAAGTCATAAAAACAGCATGTTTTATAACATTATATTGAAGAACAGCATGTTAGCAGATGCACTTTTGACACATTTCTGTATTGCAGAAATATCCACTTGAGTGAGTTTAGTGGCTGTAGGAGCAAGTGGTGTCTTGTTTTGTCTTGTATTGCAGCGTGATAAGGCTGTTCCAGGCTGTTCCAGGCTTATCACGCTGCAGTACAGCCTGACGTATAAATCAAACCACCACACTAGCTGCTCACACACACACTGTCCCTGTGATACAGCAGCAGCATCACGCCGTGTTCGCTGTCAGGAGACGGTTTCAGCTGTCCGGGAGTTTGAGCACGTCCTAATGACTGACAAGCAAGCAGCAGCTCATGCAAATCAGACGCTGGTACCAGAGTTGAACCTGCATCTGTCTCTCTGAATCCACATCTGCAGCGCTCACACTCCCAATTACAGCACAGCGTCTGTGGGAACGTGTGTGTGCTCTGAAGTTTGAGTAAATAGAACTATTACTATTCATTATTACCATTTATTTGATAAAAACTCAAACAGTTTAGAATATTGAAGACATTCTCACTGAGTCAGAGTCAGATTTTCCTCTGTTGTCACTGCACAGTGAACAAGTACGAGGACAACGAAATTACATTAAATTAAATTGAAACGTATACTTGAACACATTTGAAATATACTTGAAATGTGTTTCGGTTGTTGCAGCTGGCATATAGAGTAAGAATTCTTCACAGGAGCAACACTGCAAAAAACAACTGACAAAGAATAAGAAATAAATAACTAGAATTAAGCAAAAAACATGCTCGAAACAAGTCAAATTATCTGCCAGTGCAGTAAGTGAATATTTTCTTTGTAAGAATTCTTTAAATAAGTAAAAATATCTAGACACTGGAAAAACCAATGATGTCTTAAAATAAATACAAAAATACTTATTTTGAGCAATTGTGGCCTGAAAAGTCCGACTGTAGTAACATTGAAATAAGGCAGAAATACTTGAAACGAGCACGTTTTGGTGATAGAAATTGCTTTTGAAATAACATTCAAACTCCATGCAACTAAAACTCTCAACTGGAGCCATTATTTTAGGTAAAAACTCACCATATTCAACAGTTGAATAGATTGAAAAGCATGAAAAAGCTCACAATGTCAATCCTAAAAACCAGTCTTTACACATAATAAGCACATAATAATAATGCCGATAATTAAATAAGCACATGAAGCTAGATAAATTATACTCAAAACAAGATAATTAAGATACTATTGCTAGATAGAAGAAGACAATACTTGGTAAGCTTCATGTTTTATAATTATTATTGCAACTTTCAAAATGACCCAAAAAAGACACAATTACCCAAAAAAGATACAAAAGATCCCAAAACCGCAACAAAAAGACACAAAAAAAGACAGAAAATGACCAAACAAAATTACACAAATTACCAAAAAAGACACAAAATGCTTAAATAAGCACACGAAGCTATGGTCAGCAGGTAAATTATACTCAAAACAAGATAATTAAGATACTATTGATGGATATAAGAAGGAAATAGTTGGTCAGCTTCATGTTTTTTGCAGTGATAATAGAGACGTGTCTCAGACTCTGACAGCAGAGAGTCTCCAGTGTTTTTCCTCTGCAGCTCTCAGCTCGGTGGAGATGTTTCTTTGTGCATCAGCAGTAACTTAACTCAGCTTTGATCCAGCTGCAAGCGACCACATCATCACAGTAAAATAAGGCAGAATGTGAAAGTACAAACAGGAAGATTCAGGAAGGAGATACAGAAGAACTGAGAGCTGAACAAACACTTTACTGACTTAAAATAGAAAAAGTTTCTCTCTAGTCACAGCCACAGCAGCCCATTTAATATTTCTGCAAACTATAGATACGACGATATGAAATATATTTGGTTCCCTTTAGAATCTGTATGAGACCCAGCAGGCTTTCAACTAACTCCAATATTAAAGAAGTTATATTGGAAGCTCAGAGCTAAAGAGCTGGCAGGTCAGACCATGATGAAGAGAAATGAGCTTTAAACTCTGCATCAGGATGAGGAGGAGGAGGATCTGGTCCTTAATACGACCAGGTTTTAGTTTCAAATCAGAATCAGAAGCCTTTGTTGTCGTTGCACAGAGTAACAAGTAATAGAACAGCAAAATTAGCAATCAACCCGTCCAAACATATAGTTTAAACACACATATAATATGACCAACCTGGTCTCACAGAAATCCGTGAAATAGCCACGGATTTCGCTTAACTCAAAATCCGTGGAATAGCCACGGAATCGCTCAAATTTCCGTGAAACTGACACGGATTTGGCTACAATGCAAGTTAATGACATCATATCCCGTGGCTATTCCATGGATATTTGTTCCTATTGGTTTGTTCCAAGTCACGTGACTTTCAAGGTCCCGGCGGTCAGAACAAAAAACATGGCGGACAGTTCTCTCATTTTTAGTGGAAAAATTAATATTTTGACTTTGTTTCTGCATAAAAATGGATTTCGATCACATTTCTAGCGAGAAATATATGTTTTATTTTCTAAATATTCATTCAGTGAATGTACATAATCACTTTGTATGTTGGAATAGCCACGGGATATGACTGGCATTAACTTGCATTGTAGCCAAATCCGTGTCAGTTTCACGGAAATTTGAGCGATTCCGTGGCTATTCCACGGATTCCTGTGAGACCAGGTTGAATATGACAGAGGTGGACAGAGATGGAAGGAAAGAAATACAGCACAACGTGAGGAGAGGAAAGGAGGAAAAAACAATGAAAAAAACCTTGGCAACATAAGCACAAAACACAAAACACAATACACTACAACATACAGCATAGTCAACAGCCATCCGGTCCTGCAGCCATCCGGCGCTGGTCACAGACCCGCTTGTCTCGTTGGGGGTACGAAGTGGCGAAGGCGTGGGATGGGGCGTGGCTGGAGCGGGAAGATGTTTGCACATCTGTATATTATATTTGTTTACTCTGCACCTTATGCATGGAATATGCTACAGAAAGAATGGAAATTAACTGAATTTGTTTCTTTGAGCACTTTTAAATCCAAACTAAGAGTTATTGAGGCCAATTCCACAACATGCACTTGTTTCTCATGACGTGTTTAAGGTCTGTATGTTATGTAAATATGTAACTGTGTTCTGTGTTTGCTGCCTCTTGGCCAGGGCTCCCTTGAAAAAGTTCAGGTGTGTAAGCCTGAGACCAACCTTTGCCCTGCACCCAATCAGTCCGTGTCTCAGCTCGCTGGAATGTTAAAAGCAATAACACAGCAGTTGCTGTGGTCAGTTGCTTACATTTACATTTAGTCATTTAGCAGACACTTTCATCCAAAGAGATTTACAGGAAGAAAAAAGGAAACAATCAAGGTATAGTGCAATAAGAGCTATTAGTGCATCAATAAGTCCATCCATCCATTTTCCTCCGCTTATCCGAGGCCGGGTCGCGGGGGCAGCAGGCTAAGCAGGGCCTTCCAGACGCCCCTCTCCCAGCCACAACGTCCAGCTCCTCCTGGACCCCGAGGCGTTCCCAGGCCAGGAGAGAGATATAATCCCTCCACCGTGTTCTGGTGCTAGTGACAGTTCTTTAAGGAGTAGAATTACGGTGTGGTCTAGGAGAGAAGATGCTCTCTGAAGGTCTTCAGGAGGTTTTTAAAGGTAGAGAGGGACGCCCCTGCTCTGGTAGGAACTGGTAGTGGTTCCACCAGCGGGGAACAAGAAGTGCAAAGAGTCTGGATTGTCTTGGACCAACGGGGGGCAGAGCCAGAACCGTTCATTGGAAGAGCTCAGTGGTGGTGAGGTAGCATATGTCTGGATCAGGTTCAGGTAGGTAGGAGCAGTACCAGAGACAACTCTGCTTGACCACAGTGAGTTCTAACAGCTCTGCCCATTGTATCAATCATCTCTGCAGCCTTATGGGGCTTTGGGCAGCTGTATATCTTGATAAATCAGAGCAAAGCCTAATCCAGTCAGCAGAAGACCTGAAATCATGGTTCCGAAAAGATAGAGATCTTCTATAACCTCTACGGAGAGAGCCAGCTGCTAACGTCCCGTCAGGACAGGAGGACTCCCTGAACCAGGCTTCTCCTCGAGGAAATGGTGTCAATTATGCTGAGAGACCAGTTGATAAATTCATAATGTGAACCAAGTATCTAAAACTGTGACTTTGGAGCATCAATCCAAACTATTCAGTGCGCCAACAGTGGTCCTGACAAGATGTTTGTGACAAACTGATTGATAGAACGTTGCAGTAATGCTGCAGCACTGAGATTTAATGTGTTTACAGAAACATTAAAATACAACATTATACTGAAAAACATGTGATGTAAACACTGGAAACATCTCCTCCAGCAGTGTAACTCACAGACTGAATGACACAAACTGTCTTTATTACTTTGTTGAAATGGGCAGAATCTCTCTTAATGCGACACAAACACACACACACACACACACACACACACACACACACACACACAGACAGACAGGCAGATGTGAAGACAGTTTCCACTCAGTAATGATCCATTAGCAGCAGACTGTACAGACAGAAGTCCCAGTAACTCTCCAGCTCCTCTCTGCTCTCACTGAGGTAAATTAACTGATGACACCCACATGGAACCAGTTCAAACCAGTTCCACCTTTAATATAGATCCTCCTCTCCCTCCGCTAGCATCTCACATTTAGATCATCAACAGTTTGAGACACCGATTACAGTCGTGGGTTGAAAAGTATGTCTGAAACTGAAACAACTTGTGAATCAGAACTCTAACTGCACTCTTTAATGTCTTATTTAGTTATAATACAGCCAAGGTACATTTGTTTGGACAAATATAATGATAACAACAAAAATAGCTGATTTAATAGACTTTAATTTGTGTGCGTGTATCTGTAACTGTAATCACATCAAAGGCAATCAGAGCAGATCAATCAACAGAATTAACTGCTGCTGTAGAATATCACGGAACAGTGACAGCAGCCAGAGGTGGGCAGACTGGAATTTCTGGCCTCGAACAGAAAGCATTTTTGGCAAAACCATAATACCTATCATTGATCCGACTTCACTTTGAGCGTCCTGAGTTCTTCCTGAACGTCTACATATGGTTTTTTTTTAGGAAAAATTTAAAAATAGCTTTGTTAGAGTGATCTGAAAAAACTGTTACATCTCCCTTTTTCAGAAATCTCCCTGCGTTTTTAATATGGGAGCCAATGAGGCTGTTGGTGGTGTTGGTGGATCATCTGTGCGTCCTACGCCCAAACTATAACTCTGACAGCTTTACCAGAGGATTGTGAGGGAGAAGACTAATTTTCCTACGTTTCTATGTATAAATTATTTCTGTAGAGTGGAATTTGCGGCCTGGAGCGCAGTTTTCAAATTTATTTATTGACAGTTTTACCTCTCCCTCTACACTCTGGTGATGATGTCACACACTGTGACACGAACATTCCGTGCAATACACACCCATTATAATCTCAGAATTTCTCCAAAAATGATCATGGTCATTGAACAGGGATTGATAAAAAACTATATGACCTATCGAAACGTGGATTAATACACCGATACACAAGACTTGTGTCTACTGTTTAAAGTTTAAATGGAGTCTCCAGGTGAAATTATGCCGGAGAAGTAGACGTTTAAAAATCTCCAATTATTGTTCTTTTTCGCTCATTTTTTTCAGCCGTCCCATTCACTTCAATGCAAAATTACGTCGCGAAAAATTCGGATTCCGTAGAGAAAAGTAATAGCACACCGATCCCGATCAAACAGTACGTTTTGATATATAATTAGCGGGACGAAATTGCGTCCGGAAGAGGAAGAAGAAAAAATCCACAGTATAACAATAGCACTAAAGGTAAAATACTAATATGTATTTTCTATTTGGTCCCTTTAACACTTGAGTTTGTCAGCATGTGTTCCCACTCTCTGCATCCACAAATTAACTTTCTCCCATTCCAGCGCCGCTCCATGCTCGCCTCCATCAGCTCGCCACCATCAGCTCTACTTCTGTGCCTCTTAATGTGAATATCTGTGCTGTAACAAGTGTAAGCCAGGAAGCTGCTGTGGTTCCAGCAGGATGAAGTAGCCTCTCATCTCTGCAGTCTGAAGGTGCGATCTGATTCCCAACAGATGGCTCAAACACCAAGACTGACTGAATACCAATTTAGCTCCCCATCTGTTTTCTCTGCTTACTCTCAATAACAGACACTCAGCAGCGTGGGGGAACTTCCTTTATCTCCACTTCCTTTTGCTTCCATCGAGGCGTGTTTGGAGAGCTTCTGGCTCGCTCGCTGCTTGTTTTCTTATGTCATATCGCCTATTTCTGTTTCCTGTTTGAATGAGGACTTGGGCAGGAACAAAGTCATTCAGAAAAAATAATGTTTACAGCATACTGCATCCTTATTTTTAAATCTTTGCATCATTTATTCCACGTGGCATCGGGCTGGTTTGATATCTTCAGCTGATATGTAAATGATTTCTTATATATCTTAACTCTGGAGTTTTGGGCTATTCTGTCCATTTCTGACTCCTTTTCATCCAGCCTGTGTACACCACTTAAAACATGTTTAAATGACATGTTGGTTGGGTTTTTTTTCAGCACAACCTCATCTACAAGATCAGTTTGTGTCTTTTTTGGTCATTTTGTGTATTTTTTAGTCTTTTTTTAGTCTTTTTGGTCATTTTGTGTCTTTTTTTGGTCATTTTGTGTCTTTTTTAGTTGTTTTGTGTCTTTTTTTGGTCATTTTGTGTCTTATTTTAGTCATTTTGTGTCTTTTTTTGGTCATTTTGTGTCTTTTTTTAGTCATATTTTTCTTTTTTGTCTTTTTTTGGTCATTTTGTGTCTTATTTTAGTCATTTTGTGTCTTTTTTTTGGTCATTTTGTGTCTTTTTTGGTCATTTTTGTGCTGTTTTTTTGTTATTTTGTGTCTTTTTTTGGTCATTTTGTGTCTTTTTTAGTCCTTTAGTCCAACATAAACTGTGATTTTGAATCTTTTTTTAACTTTCAAAACACTAATATTCAATAAAGAATTCTAAATATTGTATATGTGAACAAAGGTGTCAAATCTAACGTGTTATTTTGTGTTTTTATCTGTTTTTTAGACTAAACACCTTTTCTACAGTGTGTGTAAAAACGAAGCTCTGCATGGTCCTGCATGTTTTAGTCCTGCAGACTAAAAGTGAGGGTGAGGTCAATAATAATAGGAATATGACAGCGACACAGGGAGAGGGGGCGGAGCTGACCTTTGACCCCTCAGAGGTGTCATCACTCATCTAAACTCTGTCACCTTTCCTCCCTCTGTCCCCGTTTCTTACCCTCCATTCATGTAACGCTCATTATACAAATCATTATTTCATTGCCAGCGTTCCCCACATCTCCTCTAGCTGCATAACAATGTTTTAATGGTGTTTAATGGTGATGGCGCTGTCCGAGGAGGCCCGGGGAGTAATATGGAGAGTGTCTGCTGACAGGAAGCCAACAGCTGGGTCAGGAGGCTGGTTGGTATGGAAGACACAGTGCTGCTGCTACAGTCAGAGCTGCACACCAAGCAGCTGGGACAACAACAATAACAACACATTCTATAGAAGACATTTGCATAAAAAAAGAACTTTATGACATATAAACATGCACACACACACAATCCTGCTCATGCAAACACCTGCACTGCAGAAAACATGAAGCTTAACAAGTATTTTCTTCTTCTATCTAGAAATAGTATCCTAATTATCTTGTTTTGAGTATATTTTACCTACTTATATTAGATTGGATTGGATTAGATTAGATTAGATTAGATTTATTTGTCATTGCACAGAAATACAATGAAATTCAATGCACTCGCTTACTAGACTCATAAAAAAGCATAATAAATAGTAAATAACAAGATACATTCTCATCATCTCAGCACTTAGTATATTCATGTCATGTTATTCATTCACTGTACCATCAACTCAGTGCCATTATATGCATTAAAACAGTAGTGTAAATATATAAATATATAAAGCATAGCTTTATGTAAGTGAGTAAGTAAGTAAAGTTTATTTATGTAGCACAGATAAAATCACAAAGTGATAGATATTTTGGTAACACTTTACAATAACCAACTAAGTGATGTTTATAGGTGGTTTATAGACCAATTATTAACCATTTACAAAGTGCTATACATATTTAATCTTTAAATGGTTTCAACCAATTTATTAAAGGTCAATATGAATCATTTTAAAATCATTAACATACTTGATATGGTGTTAAACATGGTATAATGAGTGCAATAAAACTATTAATAAAATATTAATTTACCATCAACAAACAATAAAATTACAGTTAACTATAAACTTACATGAATATACAATCTATTAGCCATTTTTAAATGATTTAGTTAGTTAAACATTAATAAATTATGTATTTCCCATTATAAATGGCCTATATACAGTTTATAAATTATGATTAAACATTAATAAACTATCTGTTTACCATTTATAAATGATGGTTATTGTAAAACTGTTTCCGATATTTTTTACTTATTTAAAGAATTCTGGTAACACTTTACAATAACCATCATTTATAAATGGTAAACTGATAATGTATTAATGTTGAACTATAATTTATAAATGCCAAATAGAAGGTATATTAATGTAAGTTGATAGTTTCTTTACCATAAACAAACAATTACATTATAATTCTTAGTTTATTAATAGTTTTGCACTCATTATAACATTTTTAACACCATATTAAGTATGTAAATGATTTCAAAATGATTCTTATACCTTTAAGAAATTGTTTGAAAACATTTAAAGATTAAAAATGTATAGAATTTTGTAAATTATTAATAATTCTATACATCTATAAACCATCTATAAACATCACTTAGATGGTTATTGTAAAGTGTTACCAGAATTCTTACAAAGAAACATTTAGTTACTGCACTGGCAGATAGTTTTACCATGACCAAAAAATACACAAAAAAAGACACAAAATGACAAAAAAGACACAAAATAACTTAAAAAAGACACAAGAGACACAAAATGACCAAAAGAGACACAAAAAAGACATGAAAAGGTTTTCAAAAATGGACAAAATAGTCCAAGACTCCATAGAGTTAAGTCATCATTGTTTTCCAGTTTCTAGATATTTTTACTTATTTAAAGAATTCTTACAAATAAACATTTATTTACTCCACTGGCAGATAGTTTTACCTGTTTCCAGCATGTATCTTCTTAACCCCAGTTATTTATTTCTTATTTTGTCAGTTGGTTTCCGCTGTGGGGACGTTGGAGGAGTGTCCCCGCTGAGTGTTAATGAGGGTCATAAACCCTGAAGAGCCTCCGTCTCCAGCTCCAGGGTCAGCGGGGCCACACTCTCAAACCCATGAATTAAACATCAGTCTATCTGTCTGGCAGGTATAAATATTTCTCTTCCATTCTGACTGGACCAGTGTGACACAAGGCCAAAGCCCTTCCACAGAGTCCCGACACAGTTTGACTTAGGGGGACGCTGATGATTGTCGGCGTAATGGGAAACAGGGTGAAGCAGTTGGAGAGTCGGTTCCATATTAGGGCGTGAAATGATGCTACTGCAGAGGAGGATGGAGTGTGTGTGTGTGTGTGTGTGTGTGTGTGTGTGTGTGTGTGTGTGTGTGTGTGTGTGTTGTTGCTCTGGTTGACTCCTCAGTGAACTGGTGATCCGAGGAACGCTGCACCAGAATGAGACATCATGCTCCAACTTCATGAACTTCCAAACTCATGAGGTTGTTTCTCATATGAGATGTTTTCCATGTCAGTCTAACACTTCCCTGAAGAATGGGCTTCTTTTTTTTTTCTTCTGCACCTGCAGTACAATATGTCAGCGGCGTGTCGAATAATTTATAGGCTGCACTGCAAAAAAACAACTCACAAAAAATAAATAATTAGAATTAAACAAATACATGCTCCAAACAAGTCAAATTACCTGCCAGTGCAGTAAGTAAATGTTTCTTAAGTTAAAAAAAATATCTAGACACTGGAAAAACCAATGATGTCTTGAAATATATAAAAATATTCTTATTTTGAGCAATTGTGGCTTGAAAAGCCCGACTGTAGCAACATTAAAATAAGCCAGAAATACTTGAAACGAGCACGTTTTGGTGATAGAAAATGCTTTTGAAATATTCAAACTACCTGCAACTAAAACTCTCAACTGGAGCCAATATTTGAGGTAAAAACTCACCATATTCAACAGTTGAATAGATTGAAAAGCATGCGAAAGCTCACAATGTCAATCCTAAAAACAAGTCTTTACACAATAAGATAATTAAATAAGCACATAATAATACTACTAATAATTAAATAAGCACATAATAATAATACTAATAATTAAATAAGCACATAAAGCTATGGTCAGTAGGTAAATTATATTAAAAACAAGATAATGAAGATACTATTGATGGATATAAGAAGAAAATACTTGGTAAGCTTCATGTTTTTGCATGTTTTTTTGTTCATGAACTTCCAAACTCGTAGTTGTTGCTCATATGAACCTTTTTTTTTATGAAACTGATGAGCAGCCATGTCAGTCTTCCACTTCCCTAAAGAATGTGCTCTTTTTTTTCTCCTCTGCATCTGCAGTACAATATGTCAGCGGCATGACGAATAATTTATAGGCTACAATGCTGCAATATGTCAATAAAGAGTCAAAACTTGTGATGCAGAAGTTGTTGTGATGATGCAATGATATTACAAAATGAAAAAGTGCAAAACCTGGAAACTTGAAGTCACTGGAACCATGAAGCCATGGTAACCATGAAGAACTAATCAGGATCGCCTTTATTGCCATGGCCCAGAGGGAAGTGATGGAGATGGAGCTACTGGTTTAAAGAAAAAGGCTTCAGCAATGGGAACTGAGTGTGTTTTCAACTCTTTGTTGAACAGCTCATCACTACCAGAGGGGTCATCCCTATGGTCCCCGTTTTTCCCAAAAAGGGTCCTATGTTCCCCTCAATCTATCAGTCTTTCCGGTAGACTCTCAGCAGCCAGCAGGCCTACTGTCTCATGGTCCACCTTAGCTCAATCAGCACAACACTTAGGCTACATTTGCACAGCAGCTACTTTCTGCTTACTTTGCAGTTCATTTTTGGCTTTTTAAATAAGGTTAGAGTTGGGTTAGGGTTAGGGGTTAGGGTTAAAGGGGAGAATGGGTGCCAAAGGGTTAGTGTTAGGTTTGGTTTAAAACGCAGCACTCTTGGAGAGTGCTACGGGGGGCACGGGCGCAGGGGATCAGGCAGATAAAAATTAGTTAGGATTAGGGTTAGGTTTAGGGTTAGAGGTAGGATTGGGGTTAGGGTTATGTTAGGTTTAGGTTTAGGGTTGGGGTTAGGGTTATGTTAGGTTTAGGTTTAGGGTTGGGGTTGGGGTTAGGGTTAGGGTTGGGGTTGGGTTTAGGGTTAGGGTTAGAGTTAGGCCTATTTGCCATGGAATTTGCCAGTAATGGTGTAAAAAGGAACAGCCCAGGGAACATAGGACCCTTTTTGGGAAAAGTGGGTAAAAAGGGTCCTATGTTCCCCAGTCTGTTACTTTTTCTGCTACTAGGGTTTCTTTAACTCCAAAGGGTTAAAGAGAATAAGGGTCAAAGACGAATAAGGATTTAAAATGTGAAAATATATGACAGTGTCTAAAAATGCCTATTTAAGCTCTTTCTATGTTTATTAGACTGTTCTGTATACAACTCAACAACAGAGAATAACTTTAAGAATTAAATTTGTGTATTTTTTGTGGATTGTATGCAAAATGTATGAAAAATGTCCTTCCTGGGTAACGGGAATGGATTTTAAAATAATTCAAATTTCTACCATTGTTAGCTTATAAAAGTTAATAGATGTCAATTTTTAGAGTTCAACAAACAATTACTGCTCAGAAAAACATAGTTTTATCAAAAATGTTTGCGATATATTTGGTTAGTTATACTGGAATGGGCTTATTAGGTGCTCTTGATCGTACAATCTTTCATGCCAAAAAGAGAAGAAACATGGAAAATGTATTAGAATACTTTACAGTAAAGGCAAAAATATTTGTCATTGTATCCTCAACTCAAGAAAACCTGATTGTGTAAGATAATATTACATTTTAGGTTAGATTACTTCACTGCATCACTGTTACCCGGAATGACATGTTGTTATCCAGGAATGACGTACTGCAAGATTTCAAAGTTTTTCACGACTCATGAACATATCTTTTCAACAGTCATACATAGTACAAAGGGAGAGACACTGAGAACTGTTAAATATTTGAAAAATAATTTTTCAATCTCAATTTCAAAAACAGAACTGACCGTTTAACAGAAGACAAGTCAGGTCGAGAAAGAAAGAAAGAAGGAAAGAGAAAGAAAGAAAGAAAGAGATGGAGTCAATTTGACCCTTGAGGACGGTGTGAGGGTTAAATGTAGGCATTTCATAAATTAATTTTGCTGCCATTTCATAAATTGTGTGCGGGGGGTTAACGACTCTGCCTTTTGAATGATCACAAATGAGGCCTAACATTAATTTTAATGCTAGGCTCCAAACAAATCTTCATAACTCAAAACTGAGGATCTCACTATGTAAATTCATAAATTTTCAGAAAGAGTAGGACCTGATGTATGTAGGGATGTACTGTATAAAGTGTTCATGTAGTATGAAATATGTGGACATGTTCATAGTTCAAACTTGGAAGAAGAAGGAAATCTTAACTGTTTCTATCATGAATTGAAGAAAAAATACAACTAAACATCATAAAATATCAGACACACATAAGTCTATTATTAATATAATATTACAATATCAACTTGATGCTTAAAAACTGACAAAATACGAAATAAAATACTATATTCATCAACGTGTCCATTGTGGATAACAGAGGACATGTCCTGGGTAACAGAAGATCTTTGTTATCCAGGGAGGACATATTGTTATCCAGGGAGGACAAATAAGCTATTTTCCCGCCAAAACTTGGCCAAACAATGGCCTAGATAACTAAAACATAACGTAGTCTTCATCACATCAATGATAGATTTCACATGGAAAAGCCATTTTTTAAATAATAAAACCAGCATTTGTTTTATTAGCGTTATCCAGAAAGACACATGATTTTAGGACATCACACACCAGTGACCAAAAAGGTCCAAATATCAGCATTTAAAGAGAGACTTATTGACCTTTCAAGAAGTTGTCTGGGTGCATCAGAGTCTTCTTGATTATGATGTAGCTGGTCAAATGACTACAGAAATGCTTTATGGGTAATGGTGGAATTTCAATGTCTGTTACCCAGTGAGGACATTAGGGAAATCCAAAAATGCGGACAAAAGTATTACTTGTGTAAAAATGTAAAAAAGCCTTGGGTTGTTACTGTATTGGTAGGTATTATTGCAAACAGCACCACAATTATGCCCAAGTAGATTATGTATACATTTCTTAATTTTTTTTTATATTTTGTCAAATTTTTATAGTTAGATTTAAGCCCGGACGTTACTCAGGAAGGACATTTTGGTACTTTTGAGCACCATAGCTCCTTAAATGTTTATTTCTTACAATAGGTAATGATATAAGTAAGTAAAGAGGAGTGCGCTGGAGAACATAATGTAGTGTTTTAAAATGTTTATTTATTTATTACATAATAAATATGCTTCGGACCCTGAAATTGAGACGTCTCGTCTTTGACCCGTAAACATGTACTACACCTGTCAAGATTATTTAGTAGATGAGTGTCACAAAAATCTTTCAGAGAAACTGGCAAGACTGAGATTTTAAGAAATCCATATTCTCAGCATGATAATACATATTTTAATCAATTCCTACAAAGCTGCTGAGCGGTTCCCCTCCAGGCCTGTTCTCATGTCTTATACCTGACATAACGTCTCTCTCCACCATAACTCATCCCTCCCCATCCTCCCTCGTCTTCAAACTTTAGAGTCTGTACTCCTCGGCCTCTTTCCTGAGGTCTGAACGAGAACAAAGGGCTTTGTTTGAAAGGAGGAGGTGGACTGGAGGTCAAGCCAATAGAGGATCAAAGCTTGTGTTCCCAGCAGCTTCCCTTTGATCTGCACCTTTCTGAGGACAGCAGGTGAACTGCTGCTGATCCCTGTTTACTTTAGCTCAAGGGGACTTTTCTCCACCAGACTTTATACGCTCCGACATGTTGTAAGAGAGAGGACCGGGATGGGGATTTGGCTAAGTAGAAAGAAATTAGTCAGGCTGACTTCAAAGCTCTGAGATATGAACAATTTGGATTTTCATATTCACTAAACATGGATGATCAGATTGTTCAACCAGCCGCAATCCTGGGTCACCAGTTCAGACCGGGACTGGCTGCAAGACCTCAGTGTTGGCACATTATAACCAGTTTATAACCAGTTTATAACCAGGGGAGCAGGTGGGATTAATGAACTGCAAAAAGATGTTTAGTCTAAAAACCAGATCAAACAGTAAATCTAAAGGTCTAAAACCAGATCAAACAGTAAATCTAAAGGTCTAAAACCAGATCAAACAGTAAATCTAAAGGTCTAAAACCAGATCAAACAGTAAATCTGAGGGAAATGATCTTGCTGCATGGACAGATAATTTACCTTGACAAGATTTATTAAATTAAGATTATTAAATCTAGAAATAAGCATGTTGAACACTTAAAATAAGGACGACGCCACTATTGGAAGTGTTTTTGGGTCATTTTTAGTCTTTTTTGATCATTTAGTTTTTTTGTGTGCCATTTTGGTTAATTTTACTTATTTTTTTGTAATTTTACATAATTTTCTTGTCATTTTGTGTCTTTTTTTGTCATTTTACATCCTTTTTTGATCATCTTTGGGTTTTTGTGTGTCATTTTTGGTTAATTTTTACACATTATTTTGTAATTTTACATTTTTTGGGCCATTTTACATCTTTTTGGGGTGGTAATTTTTTTGTCTAGAAGATTTCTTAAATTAAGATTATTAAATCTAGAAATAAGCATGTTGAACACTTAGAATAAAGAATTAACTAAAGCTGCCAGCAGCGATGTTTTAAGAGTTAATTTCTTATTTCAAGCGTACAACATGCTTATTTCTATATTTAATTATCTTAATTTAATTAATCGTGTGTTTAGACACACCTTTTTTGCAGTGCAGCAAATTATTTCAACTCAATTATTTTAGCTGAGTTATTTTTCCACTCCATGCCTGAACCCAAATATGTTTTATTCAGACATTTTTAAATTAACTGTAGTGTAAACAACAACCAACATATTTACATAATAAAAATAAGTTTGTACATGAAATTCAGTGCAGCCAAACAGATTTACTGACTTGAAGCTGACTCACCCTCAACATACTGCTGGGAAACTTCTAGTCCGTCCAGTCTGTCCAGCCTTTAGAATCAGTGTTTCCAACAGGATTATGACTAATTAACGATTAAGACTATGATGGGGGACCCAAACAAAGTCCGGGGGTCCGGGGCCATGCTCCCCCAGACAACATTTTGCCCTAAAAGCCTAAATTTGGTGCCTCTCGCTCATTCTAATGCCACTTTTCCATCTGAATCATTGCATATTTTAATGAATTATTGTAAAGGAGAATAAGGTTCTTCTGTTTTATTTAAGGCTCTTATTTTGACAGTCTTCTTGTAAATTCGATGGTGGACTCTGCTAACACATCCATGTGCTCTTATTTTGAAAGCTACATGTGTTTGCTTTATTTTGAAGGCAGGTCTAACACGTCCTTACCGTAACACCTCATGGTTTGTTATATTTACACTGAAAGTCTGAACTTGGAGCTCAAATTCTTGTTTTGGAGCTCAAATTCTTGTTTTTAAGAACAATTCAGAACAATTCAAGTTCTACAAGTGAGCAGATAATTAAATTCAGATGATGGTGAGGGGATTTGGAGGTGGAGGACCAGGCTCAGCTGCCTGAAACCAGTTGATTCTGCTGGGCTCGTGTTTTATTTGCTCTGGCTCATTCTGCAGGTCACTCATCCAGTCAGCCGGCCCGACATTTACCACATTAATCCAAATGTTGATCTAATATGTGCTGCTCTGATACAATGAGACCAGAGCAACTCCTGAAACAGAACAAACTGAAACCAGGCAGCACTGAAAGATCAAATATGAATCAAGATGCTGCTACGTTGCCTAATTCTCTCTCTTTTTCTTTCAGAAACAAATATTTTTATGCTGTTTAACTGTAATTGGAGAATGTTTGTGAACAGCAGTGAAGTGACTCCACTACAGTAAAAGTCCTACATTCAAAACTTACTGAAGTAAAAGTACAAAAGTATCAGCATAAAAATGTACTTAAAGTATCAAAAGTAAAAGTACTCGTTATGCAGAATGAACCCACTCAGATTGTTTTATATATTACAAACCAGAAAATACACAAAATGACAAATATGTCACAGTAAAAGAGAGGTGCAAAACAACAAAAAAAAAATAAACTGACCACGAAATGACACAAATTAACTCCAAAGGTCTATGAAACGACCACAAAGTCACCACAGAGACACAAAATGCACATGAAATTGCAACAAAGACGTATAAAATAATATTTTTAATGATGTATTTGACTTGACAGATAATTTCACTTGACAAGATTTCTTAAATTATGATTATTAAATCTAGAAATAAGCATGTTGAACACTTAAAAAAAGAAATTAAATCTTTAGATTTAGAAGTGTTAGATCATTTATCTTGTTTTAAGAGTTAATTTCTTATTTTAAGTGTTCAACATGCTTATTTCTAGACTTAATAAAAAACAGAAAAAAGTCAAGAAAAACAGAAAAAAAAAAGAAAAAATTGTCCTTAAAATAAGAAATTAACTCTAAAAAAAACTTTATCTGGTTTTAATTTTTTGGTTAATTTCTTATTTTAAGTGTTCAACATGCTTATTTCTAGATTTAATAATCAAAATTTAATAAATCTTGTTGTTTTATCTGGTTTTAGACTAAACACCTTTTTACAGTGTAGACTAGATGAACTGTTGTAGTAATAGTGTTAATATTTTTTGCATAACTGTTCAGCAGCTGTATTTGTGTTATTATTCTATGATGTGATATGGATATGATGTCATTAACTTGCATTGTAGCCAAATCCGTGTCAGTTTCACGGAAATGTGAGTGATTCCGTGGCTATTCCACGGATTCCTGTGAGACCAGGTTCTTTCATACACATACCTTTCCTGAACTCTGAACTCCTATTCATGCCTTTCCTGACCTTCAGTAACCCGGCCATAATTTTGAAACTCAGCCAATCCGAATATATTCTTCATTCCTCCAGTAGATCTTGGTTTACTTCCCAGCTCTATATGAGGAGCTAAAGCTCAGCAACCCATTGACGCCGGGAAAGCATTACCGCATTTCTACCCTTAAAATCGGGAACGCTGTTGCGTCTCTCTACCATTAAGGCCGGGACAGCGGATACGTCATTTTGTAGTATTTGTATTTTTTTCCACCTATTTTCGGTCCCCTGGCCAATGAAATGCATCAGAATCATGATCAGAATACATGCGGGAGTATCGCAATGCATCATGGGACTTTTCCAGAACTTTGAAATCATGGAGGAAGACGACTATAGCGGAGGAGTTTTGTTCTTCCAATGGTCATATCATGTTTGCATCTTGCTAATGGGCATGTATTAGTATTATGCATCGGATTTTTTATTCAGTCAAATGTAACATTTGCTGAGTTTGTTGATTTTTTAAAAAACTTTATTGAAGGTTTGGACAAATAAACTCAACCTCGTATGAAAGCCACGGGTATAAGCTATCAAATACTTTTTGAATTTCATTTTTATCTGCTACAGAGGCTGAAAAATCTATTATTTAGTAGGTGTTGAATTTCCAGAAAAACTTCAGGTTTTAGGGGGTCATTTGAAAATCGCCCAGAGGTTTTACAGGCATTTTTGTTCAGGCGCTTTAGGCCTTAATGGGTTAAGTAACCCGGTCATAATTTTGAAACTCAGCCAATCTGAATATATTCTTTATTCCTCCAGTAGATCTTGGTTTACTCTCCAGCTCTATATGAGGAGCTGAAGCTCAGCAGACGCTCGTAGTCACAGAAATAGAAATGGAACAATAGAAGAAGGGATGAAGAGGATGAGGAGGAGGAATCAGACCTGGTTCATGACTCAGACTCTCTGCTTCTTCTTCCAGATGATCCGTCTCCAGGTCTTCCTCCTCTCCGTCCTCGCTGCCTCAGATATAAACTGAGCTGGAGCTCTTCTCCAGTAAAGTGCTGTCATTTAGCTGCTGCCTCTCCTCTAAAAACATATCTGAGCAGAGATGATGGCTTCATTTTGTCACTGCTGAACTATCATCGCCTTAGATGTGCTGACAAAATTACACTTCTCGTATTTCTGCTCTGGAAACAAATCTTGTAAAAGCAGCAGACAGATTGTTTCACACAATTATCTGCTTAGTGAGATCTACTTTAGTTCAAGCTCTGTTTTTGTAGCTGAATGAGAAGAAATCTGTCAATGCAAAGTGGAATATATTCACACAATTATCTTATCAATCATCACTTGCACTGTAAAAAAATGTCTGTAGATTTTAGGATGAAAAACTGCTAAACCATGACAGTAAAAGACGCAAAATGATAAATGAGTTAATTCAGTTTCAGTAACAATGAAACACTGTAAATGTTTATATCAGACAAAACAGGATTTTTACAGTTTTATTTTTTGAAAAAAGACATTACGCCACTGTAAAATACATTGTATTATGTATTTAATGTAATATATATACAAGCATCACTGTAATTTTTGCATTTATTTTTTGTAAAAAGTACTTTTCCTCACTGTTAAATGTACTAAACACCATATCTCTAACAGAAATATACTGTAATATTTAATGGTAAAATCTTTAATTTATGCAGCATTTATAAAGTATTTTCTTGTCAATTATATGGCAGAACAGAGTTTCTTTTGATGTAAAAACGTATTTATACAGTAAAAAATGGAATAAAATGTCTAATAAAAAATCTTAAACGTGAAATCAACAGTGCTAATATCTTTTTACCGTAATAATAGAAAAAGTTGCACCGTATTTATTACGGTAAAGTTCTGGCAACCAGCTGCTGGTTTTTACCATAAAAACAACAGGTTTTTTTACAGTGTGGGCTTGCACTCAGTTGGAAGACGAGCATCATTTTCTGATGGCAAGAAGACTTGTTCCTGTGTTGGACTCCAAACCAGGCGGCAACCTCAGCAGGTTGCCTCAGCAGGTTGCCTCAGCAGGTTGCCTCAGCAGGCAAACCAGGAAGTCCCTCAAGGTGCGTTCTACCAGAGACTCCAGCAGGGGGCGCTAAGTGCCGCTGCAAAAAAATTCTGTCCATTAATTTCAATGCAAAATGAGAAAACTTGTCACTTGATTTATTAGCTCAGAAATGTTTTTTAGGACACTATTTTGTTGGAGTACTTTGGTTAATCCACCCGGAATGATTGTAAGCAGCAAATTAGTTTCCTTCACTTGTGTTTTGGCAGCATCAGTGAGATGGGCGCAATAGAGACGGAGATTTGTGGAAAAATCCATCCGGTCTCTTAACGTAAACTTCTCTCAGCCATTCAGTCATCTTCTCCTCGTCCATCCAGCCGTTTGGGTTAGCCTCGAACACTTACAATAATAAATTAACTCTTAAAACCAGATAAATGAAAGCTGCCAGCAGTGTGACCTGATGATTGTTTGGTTCTTACCAAATTGTGTGTCTTTTGTTGATCTTTTTGTGTTGTTTTTGGGATTTTGTCTTTTCTTTCTTTTTTGGTCATTTTACGTCTTTTTTTTTGTCTTTTTTTGTCTTTTTTTGGTCTTTTTGTCTTTTTTGAGTCTTTTGGTGGTCTTTTTGTGTCCTTTTTTGTGTCTTTTTTTGTGTCTTTTGTTGGTCTTTTTGTGTCTTTTTTGTGATTTTATGTATTTTGTTTCTTTTTTGGTCATTTTACATCTTTTTGTGTCCTTTTTTGTGTCTTTATTTGTGTCTTTTTACATCTTCCATTGGTCACAAAATGACCAAAAAAGACAAAAAAATGTACAGAAGAGATAAATTAAAGCTGCCAGCAGTGATGAACTGGCCGAGCAGAGTGACCTGATGATTATTTGGTTCTTACCAAGATAAAAAAAACTTTACATTTAGAATTGTTAGATCATTTATCTGGTTTTTAGCCTTTTTTTTGCAGTGCTGGAATAATTTAACAGCAGCAAAGTGGAGAAGTGCAGCAAATGAAAAACCAAACAGAACTGAACAAGCTTCTTTTTTTTAAATATATTTTTATCCCTGCTCCATTGAATCCATCCTGATCCAGCTGCCAAATAAACCAGTCGTACAGTCATTAGACAGTTAGGCCCGATATGCTGCAGAAATGTGTGAAAACAAAGGAGTAAAACAGCTGAAGACTGATCAGATAAGGAAGAGGTCAGACAGAGGAGAGCTACAGCAGCAGGAAGAGATGAAGAACTCTGGAGATACAGCTAGTCAAGTGTTGAAAGAACATTTTGGATTTCTTTGAGTTGAAGCTGGTAGCGTTGGTGCTCTGTGAAGTCTTTACAAAGTAAACGCTATCATCACTCTGCTCCACTAGAAACTCACTGGGAAAGTGCAGCATGGAGTTTTTAAAAGTTAGACAGAACTAAACTACATAAAACGAGGAAATAAATACGAAAAAAAAAGTTTCTGATCTTGCCAATCTCTGCTGCGAGCCAGATTTTCTTCAAAAGTTTCTTAATTATGAAGAATATGCAAAATCATGCTGCAATGGAGAGGTAAAGGGAAATACATAAAATGACTTCATGTTGCAGAGTTGTTCAGGATGATTATCATGATACAATATTTCAGTCTCTAGTTAGTGTCCATGCTGGTTCAGCCTCACAACAAGGCAGGAGTTTTACTGTCTCACACATTAACCCTTAATAGGACACTCAAATTTCAACCCTAGAGAATATTGGAGGATATTACATACAGCCAGAATGTGTAAAAAAACAAAACATATGGAAATAATATTTTGAGAAAAACGTTTACGAGATTAAAGTGGCAAATCTACGAGAAAAAAATTTGCAGATTGATGAGATTTAAAGTGGTGAATCTGGGAGAAAAAAGTTGCTTTTTTCCTACTTTTTTCTCGTAAATCTGCAACTTTTTTCACACAGATTTGCCACTTTAAATCTCTTAAATCTGCAACTTTTTTTCTTGTAGATTTGCAACTTTAATCTAGTAAATTTGCAACTTTTTTCTCGAAATATTACCTGAAGTTACCAAATATAGTTCTTTGCCCGATAAAGGGTTAACCAGGCCAGTTGAGGCCTGTGGACTCGCTAATAAAAACATGTACTTCCTGACATAAAGTTTTCACTTCTTTGTTTGAAAAAAAATATATATTTTCCCCTTATTCACAACAAAACATAGTTTGCTTTTTCAAGCACACTCAATAATCAGATTTAAGTGCCTGCAGGGCTGATGTAAATCCTAATAAATACTGCCTAATCTGGAACACAGGTGTTGTGTTAGCCCTGTTAGCATCAGTTTAATGTATCACAGTTGAACTAACAGTAATTGCTGACCCTTGCCATGGGCTGTTTGCCATAAAAAAGTAATGATTGTATAAAATACAGAACCTTTCTGTGCAAGAATGTCCAAGTTACTAAACAGTTACTCATTATACAGCAAAGCCTGAAACCATTAAAAGGATCAAACAACACAGCACCAAGCTACAAACAACCAAAAACACACAAATACTGGGAAACACTAAATGAGTCCAGAAGGATCTGTCCATGGTGCTGACTGTCTATGTGAACATTAGTGAACTTGTGAAACCTGCACTGTAAAAAATGTGTGTCTAAAAACCAGATCAAACAGTAAATCTAAAGGTCTAAAAACCAGATCAAACAGTAAATCTAAAGGTCTAAAACCAGATCAAACAGTAAATCTAAAGGTCTAAAACCAGATCAAACAGTAAATCTAAAGGTCTAAAACCAGATCAAACAGTAAATCTAAAGGTCTAAAACCAGATCAAACAGTAAATCTAAAGGTCTAAAACCAGATCAAACAGTAAATCTAAAGGTCTAAAACCAGATCAAACAGTAAATCTAAAGGTCTAAAACCAGATCAAACAGTAAATCTAAAGGTCTAAAACCAGATCAAACAGTAAATCTAAAGGTCTAAAAACCAGATCAAACAGTAAATCTAAAGGTCTAAAACCAGATCAAACAGTAAATCTAAAGGTCTAAAACCAGATCAAACAGTAAATCTAAAGGTCTAAAACCAGATCAAACAGTAAATCTAAAGGTCTAAAACCAGATCAAACAGTAAATCTAAAGGTCTAAAACCAGATCAAACAGTAAATCTAAAGGTCTAAAACCAGATCAAACAGTAAATCTAAAGGTCTAAAAACCAGAACAAACAGTAAATCTAAAGGTCTAAAACCAGATCAAACAGTAAATCTAAAGGTCTAAAACCAGATCAAACAGTAAATCTAAAGGTCTAAAACCAGATCAAACAGTAAATCTAAAGGTCTAAAACCAGATCAAACAGTAAATCTAAAGGTCTAAAACCAGATCAAACAGTAAATCTAAAGGTCTAAAACCAGATCAAACAGTAAATCTAAAGGTCTAAAACCAGATCAAACAGTAAATCTAAAGGTCTAAAACCAGATCAAACAGTAAATCTAAAGGTCTAAAACCAGATCAAACAGTAAATCTAAAGGTCTAAAACCAGATCAAACAGTAAATCTGAGGGAAATGATCTTGCTGGACAGATGGACAGATAATTTACCTTGACAATATTTATTAAATTAAGATTATTAAATCTAGAAACAAGCATGTTGAACACTTAAAATAAGAAATTAACTCTTAAAGGAACACTCCACCGTTTTTTCATATTAAAACATGTTATTGGGTCAAATAAGACGAGTTGATACAGACCTCTTGCGTCTCAATGCGTGCACTCAATCGCCCTGGCGCGCGGCGCCACTTGGCTAGCACTTAGCTTAGCCCAGTTCATTCATTAGGATCCAAACAGATGGACAGTTAGAAGCCACCAAACTCCTCCACGTTTTCCCTATTTAAATACAGCTACACGAGTAGTTAAACCACCAAGTATGGCGACACAAAATAAAACGTGGCGCTTTTCGAAGCGGATAAAAAGGAGAACTATAATGTATGGCGGAATAGCACTTGGGAGCACTTCGACTCGGCGCAGTAATATCATCACTCCTGAAAAATCTTCTCCCCTCAGGAGTGATGAAAGCCACAAAATGACCAAAAAAAAGACACAAAATGACAAAAAAAGAGACACAAAATGACTGAAAAGACACAACAAAAGCCACAAAATGACCAAAAAGACACAACATGACCAAAAAAAAGACACAAAATGACAAAAAAAAGACACAAAATGACCAAAAAAAGACACAACATGACTAAAAAAAGACACAAAATGACAAAAAAAAGACACCAATTGACTAAAAAAAGACACAAAATGACTAAAAAGACACAACAAAAGCCACAAAATGACCAAAAAGACACAACATGACCAAAAAAAAGCCACAAAATGACAAAAAAAGAGACAAAATGACTAAAAAAAGACACAAAATGACTAAAAAGACACAACAAAAGCCACAAAATGACCAAAAAGACACCACATGACCAAAAAAAAAGACACAAAATGACTAAGAAAAGACGAGTAATATCATCACTCCTGAAAAATCTTCTCCCCTCAGGAGTGATGATATTACTGCGTGTAGCTGTATTTAAATAGGGAAAACGTGGAGGAGTTTGGTGGCTTCTAACTGTCCATCTGTTTGGATCCTAATGAATGAACTGGGCTAAGCTAAGTGCTAGCCAAGTGGCGCCGCGCGCCAGGGCGATTGAGTGCACGCATTGAGACGCAAGAGGTCTGTATCAACTCGTCTTACTTGACCCAATAACATGTTTTAATATGAAAAAACGCTGGAGTGTTCCTTTAAAACAAGATACATTATCTAACACTTCTAAATCTGAAGTTTTTTTTATCTTGTAAGAACCAAATAATCATCAGGTCACTCTGCTCGGGCCAGTTCATCACTGCTGGCAGCTTTACTTTATCTGGTTTTAGGAGTTAATTTCTTATTTTGAGTGTTCAACATGCTTATTTCTAGATTTAATAATCTTAATTTAATAAATCTTGTCAAGGTAAATTATCTGTCCATGCAGCAAGATCATTTCCCTCAGATTTACTGTTTGATCTGGTTTTAGACCTTTAGATTTACTGTTTGATCTGGTTTTAGACCTTTAGATTTACTGTTTGATCTGGTTTTAGACCTTTAGATTTACTGTTTGATCTGGTTTTAGACCTTTAGATTTACTGTTTGATCTGGTTTTAGACCTTTAGATTTACTGTTTGATCTGGTTTTAGACCTTTAGATTTACTGTTTGATCTGGTTTTTAGACCTTTAGATTTACTGTTTGATCTGGTTTTTAAACACCTTTTTACAGTGTAACTGTGTAACGACTGGTTGGAGCAGTTTTATTTGGCAGCTGTATTCTATCAGGATGGATTAAATGGAGCACGGATTAAATAAAAAATAAAAAAGCTTGTTCAGTTGTGTGTGGTTTTCCATTTTCTCCACTTTGCTGCCTGTTAAGTGATTCCAGTGTTTCATTAATTTCATGTTTTTCTGCTGTGAGACTTGCAGCTGAAGAGCATATTCAGTAATAACCATCTCCATAATCATCCTGTCAGCAGACCATCAGAGACCAGAGACCAGAGACAGAGACAGCAGCAGAGGACGCTCTGAGCCTTCCTCCAGCCTGACCTGGACCTGGAATACAGGCTGTGTGTGTGTGTGTGTGTGTGTGTGTGTGTGTGTGTGTTGCTAAAAGCTCTCCTCCTCTCCAGCCTGTGAGGGATTCACACCAACTTCATTTAACTCTATGGAGTCTTGGGCTTGGGCTCTAGGGCTATTTTGTCCATTTTTTAATCCTTTTCATGTCTTTTCGTGTCTGTTGTTGTGTCTTTTTTGGGAATTTTGTATCTTTTTGTGTCTTATTTTGGTCATTTTGTATAAATTTTAAGTCATTTTGTGTCTTTTGTTTGTCATTTGTGTGTTTTTTTCGGTCATTTTGTGTCTTTTTTTATTCATTTTGTGTCTCTTTGTGTCTTTTCGTGTCATTTTCGTGTCTTTTTTCGTCATTTTGTGTCTTTTTTTAGTCATTTTGTGTCTTTTTTTGGTCATTTTGTGTCTTTTTTGGTCATTTTGTATCAATTTTTAGTCATTTTGTGTCTTTCTGTAGTCATTTTATGTCTTTTTTTGGTAATTTGTGTGTTTTTTTCGGTCATTTTGTGCCTTTTTTTGGTCATTTTGTATCAATTTTTAGTCATTTTATGTCTTTTTTTGGTCATTTGTGTGGTTTTTTTTGGTCATTTTGTGCCTTTTTTTGGTCATTTTGTATCTTTTTTAATTCATTTTGTGTCTCTTTGTGTCTTTTTTGGTCATTTTGTGTCTTTTTTTAGTCATTTTGTGTCTTTTTTGGTCATTTTGTGTCTTTTCTAGTCATTTTGTGTCTTTTTTTTTGGTCATTTTCTGTCTTTTTTTTAGTCATTTTGTCTTTTTTTGTTCATTTTGTGTCTTTTTTAGTCCTTTAGTCCAACATAAAATGTGATTTTTAATATTTTTTTACTTTCAAAACACTATCATGCTCAATAAAGAATGTTAAATGTG
Organism: Centropristis striata; assembly: GCF_030273125.1. Classification (NCBI taxonomy): domain Eukaryota; kingdom Metazoa; phylum Chordata; class Actinopteri; order Perciformes; family Serranidae; genus Centropristis; species Centropristis striata. The sequence continues at coordinate 675,317 of NC_081526.1, read as the reverse complement.
TCAAATGTGACCAAAGGAGTCAAATCTACCATATTAGAGGGTTCCATCCAGTTCTATCATTTGATACTAAATCTATTTGAGCTTGTCTCCAGTTTTACTTGGTATATCATCATCAAACTGAAACTGGCCTCATGGAGTTTACAGCCAGAACTTTAGAGGTAAATGTACAGTAGGGCTCCACGCTGCTTTGTTTCCTAGTCTGATGGAGGCAACAAGTCTTTTAGAGACTATGAAGGGTTAACATTTGTTTTGCTTGCACCATCAAACTCCGTCAGCATCAGAAACTGTGATATTGGAGGAGGAGTCGGCCCCTCCCGACCAGAGCACAGAGAGCCTCTAAATCACTTCTTGTCACGCAAGCCTCCACTTCTTTTTTTATTTATTTATGACTTAGTCACTAAAAAGTGAGACGTTGTCATCGCTGCCTCTGGTGTTTAAAAGGCAGCAGCAGCATGAGCAGCGGTAAAACATGAACATCCACAGAGCTTATGTTCAGAGGTGAGTGCATGTTTTAACTCATTTCAAGATAAATACAGGAAATGTTAAATCTGGACATTCTTTTTATGCTTTAGCTGTGTGTTAATACCACACTGGAAGTCTTCTTGTGCTTCTGTTTGTGCTTCTATTCTGCAGAAACTGTCCTTCCCATAAAATATGACCCCATGTAACGTTAGTACAGCAGCTTATTATGAGCTTAAACTGCATTCTATACACAATTCCAGCAGGGAATATAAAAATATAAAAATATTTTATACTTTATATAAAAAAGGAGCAAGAAAAAGACACAAAGTGACCCAAAAAAATAAAAAAAAAATGTGAAATTACAAAAATAGACGCTAAATTGTCAAAAAAAAGGCACAAAGTTACCAAAAACATGTTAAAAATAATTTTTTTAAAAAGGCATAAAATTATCTATTTTACCTAATTACAAACCGCTAAACCTCCTTTTTTATATCTATATAGGTGGCAACCTCCAGGTATGAGCAAGTAGGGAAATCAGGTGGTGCCTTAAACTGCATTCTACACACAATTCCAGCAGGGGGCGCTAAGTGTAGCTGCAAAAAAATCTGTCCATTCATTTCAATGCAAAATTTGAAAACTTTTTTTAGGAGAACACTATGGTCTCAATCACTAGTAAAAAAATCTTTTTCAAGACAATCTGATGTCAATAGTTCTAATAATGGCCCCATTTAGAAGAAAATAGAAGATAAAGAATCGTATGATTTGGGGCGGGGCTACCTTTGATTGACAGGTCACAAACAAGGCAAGCCGTCATCAGGAGAGAAGCAGAACAATACGTATCCACGGCAACGTGTCAATAAAGTTATATATAATGTTGTATAGATATAAAAAAGGAGCAAGAAAAAGACACAAAGTGACCCAAAAAAATCTAAAAAAAAAATGTGAAATTACAAAAATAGACACTAAATTGTCAAAAAAAGGCACAAAGTTACCAAAAAAACATGTTAAAAGTAAAAAAAAAAAAATAGCCTTAAAATTACCTAAAATTACAAACTGCTAAACCTCCTTTTTTATATATATATATCACGTTATATATAACTTTATTGACACGTTGCCGTGGATACGTCTTGTTAGTGACCTGTCAATCAAAGGTAGCCCCGCCCCAAATCATACGATTCTTTATCTTCTATTTTCTTCTAAATGGGGCCATTATTAGAACTATTGACATCAGATTGTCTTGAATAAGATGTTTTACTAGTGATTGAGACCATAATGTTGTCCTGAAAAACATTTCTGAGTTAATAAATCAAGTGAGAAGTTTTCTCATTTTGTATCGAAATGAATGGACCAAAATGCTTCTGCAGCCACACTTAGCGCCCCCTGCGGAAATTTTCGGTAGAATGCAGATTAAGGCACTTCCTGGTTAGGGTTCAAAGGACTTCTTAATTCTGCAGGATCACACAATTTTGGCTGGAGATGAAAGAGATAAGAGATAAAAAAAAGATAAGATATGACTTTATTTATCCCGCAGTGGGGACATTTAGACTGGGACCCTCCTGAGTCTGGGTCGACGGGTAGACGGGTTCATGTACTCTCGTGGTGATGTCGGTAAAAAGGAAAGCAGTGGTCTGATTCTCCACCAGGCATTGCTTAGTGAGCAGTTACAACAAATGGGAATATTCTAACCGTGACACCGGGGAGGGAGCGCTGCTTCAAGCCCCCAGAGGAACATTTAAGGCTAAAAGCTTTCTATAATAAACTACATGTTTTTCAGATAATCTACAATAATTGCGGAGGCTAAAGCCGGTCAGCTTGCAGTGTAACATACTCACAGAGCTAGTTCCTATAGTTTAAAAGTCCTTGTGTTATAATATAAAGTGGCTCATTAACGTGATTAAACTTACTGCCACTAAATTACTGTAATGGAACAAAATAACTGTAATAATCTTTTAAGAGGTTGACATTTTTCATATATTTTTTTATTTGCCTTTTTATACTATAATTAAGTATTGACCTTTTCATTGTCCACTAATTCACAGTTCCCTGCTGTGAGCTACTTGTCTTTTTATACTGAACTTCTATCGACTTGCTCTCCCGTCCGTTTCTCTCTCTGATGTATTTGTTGAAGGTTGCGTCTCATCACTCTCAGACAATGTTTGAACAGTTGCTTGTCAAAATACAGCAACATAAACTGGCGTGTGACCTCGTTCCCCTCCAGACTTCTGTATGAATAGTGTCCGGCAGCATGTAGCTCATGGTATAGACAGCAACTCACTCTGAATCCTCTCTGTTTGCTTTGAAAGATTCCTCTATAGGAGGCGCAGGATGGATTTACTTACAGCCAATAATTGGTAAACACTGAAAAAATAATCATTCCTGCAGGGAAATTTAAATATATATTGCAAAGGGGAATTAAATGTGAGTTTAGAGGCACAGAGCATAAGACACTGTGGAATCTTACCATATCTTTTAGTATGAATGAAGATTTTAGACATCCAAAAAGTGACCATTGACCTTTCTTTTTATATTAAAATGTCATTTATTTCAGCTAAGAAGAAACCTGCCGACTCCATTATCTATAATGTTAGTGAGCAATTATGGATTAATCGCTGCATGCATTGATGAGCAAAATAAAATATATATAGGCCTAAGTACAATACTATGCAAAAGCCTGGTTTAGTAACGGACGCTTTTATTTTGAAAGGACAAAAAGAGACATGATCCTGTCTATTGGTAAATTAACTCAAATGAGAATATATATGAGGTTAGTTTTCACAGTAATCTGCATATTTAAATGTGTTTAAATATGTTTTGGATCAAATTAAACTCAGTAATTCATGCTAGCAAGGTTTGATATAGTTAGATAGTTTTGCTCAAATTAATCCTCTTGTGTTTCTGTGTGTTTTATGAGATGAGATGAGATTAGTTACAAGTACTAAGGCAACGAAATGACCATCAACCCGTCCAAACATATACACCAACATACAGACAATATGACAAGGGGAGGACAGGACAGGAAGACAGGGATGGAAGAGATACAGCATGAGGATAGGGGAGCAACAAGAGGACAAAATCAATACACTTTACAACATGAAAAACTCATGACTTGCAATAGGGGAGGGGGAGTGGAGGTATCCACAGAGGAAGGTCACAGACCCGCTCACTGCAAAAAAGCCAACTTGTGTTTTTTGGCCTAAAACAGTGATTTAAGTTGGTAAAACTTATTTAGGGCAATAATGTAAGTTAGCACAACAAAGGAAGCCAGTTGTCTGCTCAAAAACAAGTTGGTGAGTTGTTGTTACTTATATCTTTAAGTTGGGGTTCACAACAAGGGACAATAGTTCTGATAACTCTTATTTCTTTGTTGTGAAATGCAGGAAATCGGTGAAATTCGGTCATTAGCGAAAGCTAGCAGCTAACTGATGCTAGCGGCTAACTGACGCTAGCGGCTAACTGACGCTAGCGGCTAACTGACGCTAGCGGCTAACTGTCGCTAGCGGCTAACTGACGCTGCTTGTTACAGCTACAAGAGTAGCCATTAGCGTATCAATGCTAACTCAAAATTGTGGTCACAACATTAGCTGACATTTCATAGCGGCGTTACAATCGTGCCAATTCAGCACATTGCAGAAGTTAGCAGAAGTAAGGATTAAAAGTTATTACAATGTAAAATAATAAGTTAGTACAACTTACAGTTGAGTTGACAAAAATCTGAATTCAGAGTTGAGCAAACTCAAAACCAAAAATTTTAATATTTAGTTTAATTGTCCAACTTAAAATTTTATCGAAGTTTGTTGCCTTGAAATTTTGAGTTCACCCAACTTTTCTTTTTTTGCAGTGCTGGTCACAGACCTTGTTACAGACCAGAGGAGTGAGGTGGCACCAGAAATATCTGCTGGTGACTCTGCTGGAGTGAAGCCCGGAGCAACAGAAGGGTGGAGGGTGTTTAGTCCCCATACTGCTGGGTTGGCTGGGTTAGAGGTGGTGAGTCAATTTTATTGTCATGCATTTTGATGATTATTTATAATTCAAACGATATCTTTTTATTATTTAGCATCCCACGAACAATAAATAAAATATGCTTTTTTCTTTGATATATTTTCCCGGAGCATGCTATCTCTTTCTATGATATGATATATGCTATGATTCTCACAGTCCATCACATTATTCATGTCCACCTTGAACAGCTGTGTTAATTAAAAAAAATGGATAATTAAAATTACTCACCAAACAAAAACAAAAAAATCAAAACCAGCTTCTTCAAATAATTATGAAAATAATATATTTTTTTATTTTAAATAATAAATAATTGAATAAACCACAGCACATACATGCAGCAAAGGATCCTTTCAGATTACTTTCCAAATCTCTAAAGATTATAGCTGGGTTATTAATAAATAATAATTTAAAAGCTGCAAATTGAAGATTTAATTACGGTGAGTAATCAGCTCAGTGGGCAGAGCCAGCTCACTTCTGATTAGTCGTCTAATTAATGTTCATAATCTGTGTCTACAAAATTAAAAAGAGATCCAAGCAGCATCAGGTATGAAATGTTATGTAATCGATGTAATATAATAAAATGAGTGTTCAGAAAATCTGCGAAAACAGGTGTAGACTTAAAAAAAACATATTTTCACAATTTATTTTTGTTTGTTTTTCTATCATGGTTTAATTTATTAAATCAAATTCCATAAAAACATGGTGACAGATACACTTATATATATATATATATATATATATATTGTGGTAATGAAGACAAATCACCTGTACAGTTAACATCATCTGATCATTTTAATCATGGTGAACCACTTCACCCTGGAGAAGCTTCAGCTAATTAACGTTAATTATATAAAATAAAAGATGCTCAAAATACAAATGATATGACATTCATAATTTATTTAATGGAACAATTCTGATTACTAAAACTAATTTTCTGCCACCAACCAGATGGTTTCACTGGACAAACACTCTCCATCATTAAATTAAAGTGATAGTTTTTAATTCATGTTGTATTGAAATGATGATTATTTTTTTTTAAATTTCTGTCAAATCTGAGTATTTTAAATGATTGTCGGCTTTAGAAAGCCTCCACTGATGGAACCAGACTGTGTATGTTTTTTTTTAGTTGCTTCCTCCTCTTTTCTTTTCTTTTATTATTTATCTATCTATCTATCTATCTATCTATCTATCTATCTATCTATCTATCTATCTATCTATCTATCTATCTATCTAATTTTTTATTTTATTTTTTTTGGAGTGAGCTCAGTCGTGAGGTAATTGAAGTCATTTTGGTTTGGATGGTGGTTTATTTAAATATTATCTGTTGCGATATCTTTGTGAATATAGAGAGCACTTGTTTATGTTTTTGTTTTGATGAAAATCAATAAAATCTAAAATAAGATGCTCAAAATACAAATGACATGACATACATAAACTACGTAATTGAACAAATGTGATACTAAAACTCATTTGGACAAAGACATTTCAGTATCTATCTTTTTATTTTATTTTTTATTTTTTGGAGTGAGGCCAGTCGTGAGGTAATTGAAGTCATTTTGGTTCTGTTGCAATATATTTGTGAATATAGAGAGCACTTAAAACATTTTTTATAGTATTGTATTGTTTCTCTATTGTATTAAAATTACAGTTTGTAATTTATGTTGTAATAAAATGATGGGTTTTTTTAATTCTTGCTGTCAAATCTATTAGTATTTTTAGATGATTGTCGGCTTTAGAAAGCCTCCACTGATGGAACCAGACTGTGTATGTTTTTTTTTGAGTTCCTTCCTCCTCTTATCTATCTATCTATCTATCTATCTATCTATCTATCTATCTATCTATCTATCTATCTATCTATCTATCTATCTATCCATCCATCCATCCATCCATCCATCCATCCATCCATCCATCCATCCATCCATCCATCCATCCATCCATCCATCCATCCATCCATCCATCTATCTATCTTTTTATTTTGTTGGAGTGAGCTCAGTCGTGAGGTAATTGAAGTCATTTTGGTTTGGATGGTGTTTTATTTTCCTATCTGTTGTAATATCTCTGTGAATATAGAGAGCACTAGTTTATGTTTCTGTTTTGATGAAAATCAATAAAATCTAAAATAAAAGATGCTCAAAATACAAATTATATGACATACATAAACTAAAACTAATTTGGACAAAGACTTTTCAGTATGCAAAAAAAAGCTATTGTATTGTATTGTTTGTCTATTGTATAAAAAATATAGTTTGTAATTTATGTTGGAATGAAATTATGATTTTTCTTAAATTCTTGCTGTCAAACCTGAGTATTTTTAGCTGATTGTGGGCTGTAGAGAGCCTCCACAGATCGAAGCAGACTGTATGTGTGTTTTTTTTTTGTTTTGTTGGAGTTTCTCCTCCTCTTTCTGCCCTTCTGCACACATCTGCCTCTCTCAGCCTGAGAGACGGAGTTGGAAGTGCAGATTATCCTCTCAGCATGCCCTTGCCCTTGTAGCCTGTTCTGATTCCTCCGTCCTCCTCCTCTCTCGCTCTCTTCCCTTCCTTCTACTTCCCTCAGTTTAATTTCCCTCTTCACAGTGTCCTGGACAGGTTCTGTCTTTATCATAAGCACCATTTAATCTGCTATGGAAAACACATTGTACACAATCGGGGGGGGGGGGGGGGTCCTAATTGATTTATACGATGTAATTACTGCGTTCTCGATCGTCTGGTAAACGACAGACCTGGTCCCAGAGCCGCTAATTAGAAGGGAACAGGATTTGCGGCTAATATAATTCATTATTTCCAAATTAGAGCCAGAGAAGTTGTCACAATATAATGATGAGGCAAATGAACGCAGTTGTTTTCTGCCGTTGGGCCTCTTTGTGTTGTTGTGAGCAGAAAGCTCGGCTGGTCGCTGTGTTCGTCTCTCAGGCGGCGGCGGCGAGGCGGCGTCCCCGGGGTCGTGCTCTTTTGGCGTGCTCGCAAGGAAAGACAAGGACACGCTTCTTCCTTTCTCGGTTTATTTTGGGATGTGGCTGCTGGAACACTGAGCGCTTCTTGCTTCACTGTGTCACTACTGAGTGCTTCCATAATGAGTGGGTGGGTTTTAGGTTTTCCACTGACATTAAATGTGGTTAAAACAGCAAAAAATGAATTAAAATCATGCTTAGGTGGTACTGTTGTGTGTTAACCCTATAAAGCCAAGTGTATCATATTAGATACAGTAATTTTTGAGACCTCTACATCATCAAAAACCTGATGTATACATGTGTTGAAGATAAACAAACTGAGCAACAAATTGCACAAAAATACCAGATATAGCAAAAATGATATGCAGGTTCCACGAGTGGATCAGTCTTTGCTGCATTAAAAAACTTCATATCAGCAGATGTATGATGTTGTGTTATATGGAAAAAATATGTATTTTGCATGTTTGCGGAAAAAGGAAAAGTCAAAGTCTTAATAGGTTAAAAATGTTAGGGTTTATATGTTTTTGTTAGTTGGAGAAAAACAAACTGTGAGCAACAAATTGCACAAAAAAACCTGATGTATCAAAAATGATACAAATTAGAATTCATATATGCAATTTATTTATTTCTTAAAATTCGTCAGCAGGTTAATAAGCACTCAGTTTTTACAAAAATTGAATTTTCTGGCAATTATTTCTTGGTTCAGGCTTTATAGGGTTAATTTGAAGATATATTAAAATATCTGACATATAGCTGTTCTGCTTGATTAAGATATGAGCGGCTCTGAATTAGGAAATCCCACTGCACCATTTGAGAACAATAACAGGAAAGCAAGAGACCTGAACATTAGATATAATAGCACCAGTTTTAGGATTACTGGGACTCGCTGTTGGAACCAAGGGCCTGTTTGTGTATCTTGAATATTGTATCTGTTTTGTGATACTTGTCAATAAATCCCACACAGAACTGTCTTTCTAGAAACCTCTGCTGTCTCCTAAGATTTTCCACCACAGTACTATATTCTGACAGTGATATGACTGAAATAGGCACTCAGAGAAGGTGAGTGGGTTTATTGGTTTGAGTGTTCCACTGCCTAGCTTAAATATGCTATGTTTAATAGTGTGGAAAGAATATGTATTAATGTTACTGGATATATTACCATATATTGGGTAAAAGTAGTCTGTTTTAGATTCATGAGTTAACTGTTAAACTGGTACATTTGTGGTAATTGTTGATAACTTCTCACATACGAGTATTTCTGCAGCTAAAATGCTGAAACTTTCAACATTTGCTTTTGCTGAGGACGTCAGTAAATGTAGTGTAAATCCGTTTAAAAATATATATGTAATATAAAGAAATTAATGCATGATTGCATGACCTGGCACAAGGTAGGATTTCAGTTTTTATGGGAAAGGAAAAACTCTTAAGACAAGTCAGATTAGCATATCCGAAGCAGATGCTCTGGTTGATACGATAACATTAGAAAAGGGATCTGACCTCCCAAGTGTGCTCTTATATCAAAAGTGGAACATAACAGGAAATTACAGGACATAAAAAAAAAAGACAACACAAGGCTTTGTCTCATCAGAGTTGTTCTGATATTTGGATTTATCACCTTTGGCATCTCTATCTGTTTTCGATACCTACAAATAAATCCCGCACAAGGCTGTAATTCGAATCTACCTGGTCGTCAAGTGTTTTTTCTTTAAGGATTTTCTACGACATAAATTTTACAGTTTTGTATTTAAGGCCAGTTGAATGTTAATGACATTTTGTGAAAGTTGATCTCAAACACACAACGTGTCTCTGTCCTTCCTGCAGAAAAGTTCTGTCAACCACAGCTGGCGGTATTTTACTGTAAATTAAACAGATTTTTCTTTTTTTTACAGTGTAGTTGTTTGTCAATTGGTTAACGATAAATTCAGCAGATATATCAAACTCAGTCGTTACTATATATGTTTATCATGGAATCCATTTATTTTTTTCTAATTCATCTCCATAAAAAATGTGATACAAAGTAAAAAATGTTTGTAGAAATTCTCTGTCAAAGTCAGAAATAGGGCGTAAAATTAAAAATTGTATATCAGATTAGATTTAGATTAGATTTGACTTTATTTATCCCACAGCGGGGAAATTTCTTTGTTACAGCCGCAGAAAATCACACAATATTAAGATAAGATAAAAAACAATCTAAGAAAAGACATTTAACAATATACAAAATATACAAAATAATAATAATATACTATATACAACTTAGTGAAAATTAAGTGGAGATCACCGTAGTAGACACTTTTAATTACCATAAATCAAATAATAGCACAAAACTTTAACTTTTACTGTCATAAACTGTAGGAAACACACAGTTTTGCTGTAAAAATATAACATTTCCATGTAAAGTTAATGGAGAAACACCATGATGTCAGAGGCCCAGGAACCTGAGACCTGAGGCCAGTAACAGTTACACTGGATTTATTTTTATTCCTTTTGAAGCTTTGTTGCCTGATTCCAAACTATGTGGTTGAATTGGTTTTATTTTTTCATTTTCCTAACGTGATTGACAATGTGACAGTTCCTTTCCGTTTGTGATGGTGGTGATGAGACTCTGAAGCTGCTGCTTTGTTCAGAGTCAGCAGAAAGATTTCCTTTAATCCACATTGTGATCGCAGCACAATTCACAAAGCTTCCATCACGACTTCACACTCCACTGAACACGTCTCGCTGGTTTCCGTCTTGTTGTGTTAAAAGAGCAACAACAACAACAACAATAACCCAGTTTACTGATCGGACAACAGTGGAGCAGCAGATTGGAGCAACATTACAGAGAATCCTCCAAACAACCAGCACATGGAGGGCTTTCACACTTTACAATAACCAACTAAATCATGTTTATAGATGGTAAATAAACCAATTATTAAACATTTATAAAGTGATATACATATTTAATCTTTAAATGTTTAAAGCCAATTTCTTAAATGTTAATGAATCATTTCAAAATCATTAACAAACTTAATATGGTGTTAAAATGTTAAAATAAGTGCAACTAAAACTAGTGATAAAATATTAATTATTATTTAATTGTTTGGGTTATGTTTATAGATGGTTAATAAACCAAATATTAACCATTTACAAAGTGCTACAATTAGGTCTGCATATTTAATCTTTATAGATGTTTTACAACCATTTTCTTAAAGCTAAAGAAATAATTTCAAAAGCATTAACAAATGCTTAAAATAGTGTTAAAAATGTTATGAGTGCAACCATAAATCATAATAGTCTATTAATAAAAGATATTAATTACAATTGAATTGTTTGTTAATGGTAAAAGTAGCTATTAACGTACATTGATAAACTATCCATTTGCATATTGAGCCCAAAAATACACAAAAATCATGAAATCTGAAATAAAATTATACATATTTATGACAATAAAAACCACAAATATGCTCAATGAACTGTTTTGGACCTGAAAAATGTAAACATAGGTTACAAATATCAACATATAAAGATGGAATTCAAATATAATAAAACTATACACAAAAGATTACCATAAAAACATGTTTATTTATAGGAACAGTGTTTGATGATTAGAGCCTTTTTTCCATTTTTCCAGAATGCCACGCCTGCCTCGTCCCATCCTACTTTTACACTTGAATAAATATTTCTGTACTATCAGATTTAAACTATCATATCTTTGGTTTTACATCACCGAGGAACAAAAAACTGGAGAAATTTTACAGTCTGGTTTTAGTCATTGAATTGTGCAAAATACTTCATATTTCAGTAACTATGGAGATTATAATGGACACAGAGGTTATTTCTGATACCTATTGCTTATTTCCTATGATTTATGTTATTATGTTCTCTCCCATTGACTGGATACAGTTAAAGAAAACTGAACCAATCTATAGTGCAGGCTGATAAATGTTCCATCTGAGAGGTTTGAGTGAATCATCAGCTGGTATTAACGTCTCTTTACTTGGTTCATGTTGGAAGATGATTTGATTGAATGGTTCAAATAAAACAGCAGGAAGAGTTCCTCACATCTCACATGTCTTTAGGTTCTAATCCACTGGAACGTGTTCCAAGTGACCCATTTACTGTTTTATACCATGAGAACGATGACTCAGCGACGTGTTTACAGCTGAATGTGAAGTGATGCATATTAATGCCACATGACTCAGTCATAAAAGTAGTTTTATAACATGAAAGTTGCAGACTTGAAGCCCCAAACAAGCAGAGAAACATGGAGGGAGAGAGATGTTCTACTTGAGGTGTCCTTGAAGCAGCAGCTTCCCCCGACAGCTCCGAGACGCTGGAGAGCAGCAGGCGGCTGCACAATGGATGGAACAGCATGAATGCAATCTTCTCACAAGAGCCTGATGCTCCGCCAGGCTGCTCTGGATATGGAGCGGCGCTATAATTCCAGTGATTGTGCATATTCAAAGAAGCAGGTCTGGTTCTCCGTGTGTCAGAATGCTGTTTGTGTGTGTGTGAGACACTGGCTGGCTGATTGGCTGCCTGGTGTTTGGGGGCGGGGCCTGTCAGCAGTCATTAGCAGCGCTGTCACCGCCGCCACTCCAATAATTAGCGCCACTGTAAACCACCAGCGCCAGCACGCAGCACGCAGCTAGCGGAGCTAGCGTTAGCTCCCTGGAGCCACTCGGGCCTCAATTAGCACCAGTCACAACACATTTATTCACATTTATTACCAGCAGATTGTCCTTTTCTAACGTCCCGCTGAGAGACGAGAGAGACGACTCGTCAGATGTCTTCATGTTCTTCATTCTGCTGTCGACTTCAATCAGTGTTCACCTTGTTGGTTGTTGGTTCATGTGCATTTCAATACGAGCTCACCAGATATACAGAATGTTTATCTTAACCCTTTGGAGTTTGGAGCTTTTTTGTCCTTTACAATACAATAAATCTTTGTTATCCATCATGGTGGAAATTTGCCTTCGGCTCACCGTAAAGATACAGAATTCCTTTAAAAACATACAGTTGAGAATCAGTTAAAACATAGAATAAGAAAAGAAAAAGACAATTAAGAGCAGTTCAAAGTGAAAAAGTGAAGCCTGTATGAACAAATTTCAAAGTGTTCACCATGTCATGTTGGTGTCATTGTTTTCAGCACAGCCTCACCTATATGACCTGATTATTATTTTTCATTTTGACTTACTGGATCAACACTCCAAAAAAACCCAAACACACCAAAAACATAAAAAACACAATAAAATGACAAAAAACACAGAAAAACACACAGAAATCACATAAAAAAATACGAAAACCACAAAAATGACAAAAAACACACAAACACAAAAAATACACAAAACACAGAAAAAACAAATAAAAACACACAAAAACTAAAAAATGACAAAAACGCACAAAAAAACCTAAACATTGCCAAAAACACACAAAAAATGTATAATAAACACATAACACACAAAGAACATTAAACACAAAAGATTGCATTGAAAATAGGGCCTAAAATTAAAAATTACATATCACCCTAGCAAACACTTTAAATACCGTAAATCAAGGAATAGTACAAAACTTTTGAAAACACACAGTTTTACTGTATAAATATAAAATTATCAGGTAAAATTTAAGGAGAAATACCATATCGTCATAAGGACACAATAAACCTAAATAAATAAATAACAGGAATTTTCAGTCTAAAACTACAGTTTTTGCTGATATTTACATTTGAATTTCCAGTAGAAAATCCAATCACTGTAATTTTTACAGGGAAGTTTTGGCAACCACAGATGTCAGTTATTTACCATAAAAACAACAGGTCTTTTTGTTACAGTGTATATGGTGCAGGGGTCTCAAACTCAAATTACCTGGGGGCTGCTAGAGGCAGTCTCAAAATGACCAAAAAAGACACAAAATTATTTTAAAAAAGACACAAAATGACCAAAAAAAGCCACAAATTTATTTTAAAAAGACACAAAATTATTTACAAAAAGACACAAAATTACTAAAAACAGTAATTAAAGGGACCTTCCACACACAACACAGTAAAGTGCCATTCATATAAAACTCACATTAAACTTTCATATCAAGGTGGGGGCCACAAAATATCATCACGAGGGCCACAATTGGCCCGCGGGCCACCAGTTTGAGACCCCTGATCTAGTGTATATGCTGATGTTTCAGACACATTTCACAGTGATGTGTTTCAATAATTAGTCCGTCAGTGAACAGCAGAACTCTCTTGGAACAGAATTAATTGGAGAATCCATAGAGGAGAATCAGGAATATTTAACTCTTCCTCTTTTTAATTTCTTCTGTTTATGATGCTCTTTAAAAGACAAAGAGTCTAATTATACAGTGAACTGACTGAATCACCTTCCACATCAATCCTTTTAGTTAAAACTATCTGCCACTTTTCCTCTCTACAGACACAGTGGTGGTCCCCTTCATTCTCCATGTACTCTGAGCTTATTATATTCCATTATGGTTCAGACCAGATTGTGTATGTATGCCTCTTATTGTTTACATAGAGTAGGAGGCAGCGTTTGACTTTGGAGAGCGTGCAGGTCTTGTTTACCCCGTTTATTGTTTTGCAAGGCATGCACTGAGCACATTTAGTTTTTGTAATTTGACATTTCTAATATGCATGTTCTCAATTGTTATGGAATAATTGGTTGGCTGTAATGTGCTGGCTGCTGGCTGCTCTAACGACACCACCGCCTGAATACCAATGTGGCGTTCCCAGCAGGAAGACATGCAGACATATTGTTGCTGTCAGACGCAAAACATTCAAGAAGAATTAAAAATATTCACAAGGAGACAAAATACTTTCATTAGACTAGAACCAACTGCTGAAATCTGACTAAACTTAGACTTAGAACTTAGACATGTGGATCAGTCAGTTTAAAGGCTTGATGGAGTCAGAACAAACTGACTGATCCTCCCAGTCTCCTAAACATTACGGTCCCATACAATGAAGCCGCATCTCAACACAGAAGTATTTTCCTCCAGATTACATTTATTTTTGACTCATAAGATAAGATATGACTTTATTTATCCCACAGTGGGGAAATGTAGTTGTCACAGCAGCTCCAGATACAGACACATAGATATAGAAGAGAGAATAAACAATAAGAAGAATAAAGAATGTAAAATAAGACATATACATACATACTATACACATTATATACATAATACATTATATACACTCCACCCCCGTGGCTCGTTAAGAAGAGCCTCCGGCCCCCGAGGCTCGTTAAGAAGAGCCTCCGGCCCCCACGGGTCTTTAAGAAGAGCCTCTGGCCCCCGTGGCTCGTTAAGAAGAGCCTCTGGCCCCCGCGGCTCGTCAAGAAGAGCCTCCGGCCCCCGCGGCTCGTTAAGAACAGCCTCCGGCCCCCGTGGCTCGTCGAGAAGAGCCTCCGGCCCCCGTGGCTCGTTGAGAAGAGCCTCCGGCCCCCGCGGCTCGTTAAGAAGAGCCTCCGGCCCCCGTGGCTCGTTAAGAAGAGTAAAAACAAGTCTCCAAAAGTCTCCAATAACACCAGAAAAAGTCTCTGGATTTGTCTCCAGTCTCTTTCTTGTAAAATAGTCGCTAAGGGGGTCTGAAAAGTCGCTAAATATAGCAACAAAGTTGCTAAGTTGGCAACACTGCTTCACCAGCTTTTACAAACAGCGTGTGTTGTTGTGGCGTCCAGTATTATGTCACATCCTGCTTAGTGTTCTATCCAATCAGCAACCAGGCTGTTTTCAGGGGAGAATAAAGACCCTGCTCTTCTACAGGGACTAAAAAAGTCCAGACAAAAGTCTGGGTATTGGTCTGTAGTGGAAACAGCCCTAATAACATTAGTTGAAGACCAATTTTACAGAGAGTATTTGTTCATTTAAACCTCTACTTTACTAAGTAATCGCTATAAATAAATAAAAAACCCAACTACTTTTGACAAAAGAAATGCTGCAAGAAATTGAATATTTTTGTTTTCAGTCAACATTCTTATCAACTGTTCATGGTATTATGGATATATGAAAATATGACAATTCTACTTGAACGTTGTGAAACAGTTGCAGCTGCTGTTTTACATATTGTGGAACAAAACTACTTTGTTCAGTTTATGCACCAAAACTACTTGGTTAAATTTAGATAAACAGAAAAGGAAAAGAATAAGAAAACTACTCGAAGCGATTAACGAGGTGAGTTAGAAGTTGATGTGGCCTCTTTATGCACAGAAGTTAGATATAGATTACTTTATTCATCACAGAAGGGAAATTCGATGAAGTAATTCTATAAGTGAGTGAATTTAACCTAAGTTAACTTAAAAACAGCGTTTACTTTTGTTTGACTTTGACCAGAGGAGTTCTGTGTCGACCCTCCACCACATATAGATTTTCTCCTCCGTCTTTAAACAAATCCTTCCTTGTTCCTTTGCTCTTGTCTCTTTTCCAAAGACATCTAGAGGTTTCTGCCTAATAATAAATGTCAGTGTGGCTGCTAATGACCTGTCACAATCCTGTGGGTTATATATAATAAAAGTGCATTATTGTTCATGGATTAAACTACAAACAGTGAAAAAGAACAACAGAGTCAACAGTAACAACATAAGAGAAGACTCAACAATTATTAAGTCAAATTATATGGATGACTGCACTGATAAAAAGGTCTAAAACCAGATCAAACAGTAAATCTGAGGGAAATGATCTTGCTGCATGGACAGATAATTTACCTTGACAAGATTTATTAAATTAAGATTATTAAATCTATAAATAAGCATGTTGAACACTTAAAATAAGAAATTAACTCTTAAAACCAGATAAATTATCTAACACTTCTAAATCTAAAGTATTTTTCTCTTTTGTACATTTTTTGTCTTTTTTTGGTCATTTTGTGACCAAAAGAAGATGAAAAAAGACACAAAATTACCAAAAAAGGCACAAAATTACCAAAAAACGACACTAAAAAGACAAAAAAACAAAAAAAACAAAAAAAAAAGACCAGAAAAAGACACAAAAAAGTTAAAAAAAAGACACAAAAACTACGTAAATATGTAAAATAACCAAAAAAACACATAAAAACACAAAAGACAATCAGCAAAAAAAACATAAAAACACCAAAAAAAGACACATAATGTTTTTTTTTTATCCTGGTAAGAACCAAATAATCATCAGGTCACTCTGCTCAGTTCATCACTGCTGGCAGCTTTACTTTATCTGGTTTTAAGAGTTCATTTATTATTTTAAGCGTTCAACATGCTTATTTCTAGATTTAATAATCTTGATTTAATAAATCTTGTCAAGGTAAATTATGTCCATGCAGCAAGATAATTTCCCTCAGATTTACTGTTTGATCTGGTTTTTAGACTAAACACCTTTGTTGCCGTGTGTAAAGAAACAGTAAAAGCATGACTTTATTAGAACGTATTCAGAGGGTTTACAGGAACGAGCCGGCCTGCTGCTCTCTATCGGACTGTTTTCCTCTCTAAAATAACTAGAAAGTGCAGAACAGCAGTGGTGTTCAAATGAGAAGTCTTGTTCCTGTCGAGGGCAACAAGTCCTTGCCTCTTATCTGCAGCCGGCCCAGCTGGTTGGTTGGTCCTATCAGCAGCCTGTTATCTTGGTGCCCTCTTAAACCTCACCACTGTATGAGCTACCTGGCCTTATCAGCCCCGTCTGTCCTGCTAGAGGAGGATCCATGGCCGCCGGGCCTCCACCGACCCTCCATCGACCTCTCCTTGGTTCTCCTCTTCCAGCCTCGCCGGCCTGTTTTACCCTCTCTCTCTCTCTCTCTCTCTCTCTCTCTCTCTCTATCTCTCTCTCTCTGACTCTGACTCCCAATGTCACGGCGTATCTAGCTGGATTGAAAGCAAGCCTTTGTAACTTTTCAGTGAAAAAGAGCACATTCTTCCTGTGAAAAAGTTCAGTTTAAGTTGAAAAAAAAAAAAAGAATCTTCCTTGATTCAGTAGACCCCCGGGCCTTCTGTGGGCAGTAAACACAGCATACATGCCAACAAGACACATATATTTCTGGTCTCTTTCCACTTTCTCTTGGTCAGGTAGCCTACAGCCTTTAATGTACTGCAGCACACACACACACACACACACACACACACTGACAGCTGCAGAGAAACTCATATTCTACTGAAATGACCACTTATGGCTACAGAATGCTGCCGTTCAGGAAAAGGCTTTTTTCATTTTGGATTAATCTGTCGATCATTTAAACGGTTAATTGGTTAGTTGTTTGACGTTTTTATACATTTTATTGACCAATCAGTGTTTCCCAAACCACAAGATCCATCCATTCATCCATCCATTCTCGTCCACTTATCCGGGGCCGGGTCGCGGGGGCAGCAGGCTAAGCAGGGCGTTCCAGGCGTCCCTCTCCCAGCCACAACGTCCAGCTCCTCCTGGACCCCGAGGCGTTCCCAGGCCAGGAGAGAGATATAATCCCTCCACCGTGTTCTGGGTCTTCCCCGGGGCCTCCTACCAGTTGGACCTGGAACTCCTCTAACGGGAGGCGCCCGGGAGGATCCTTACCAGATGCCCAAACCACCTCAGCTGACTCCTTTAGAGGAGAAGGAGCAGCGGCTCTACTCCGAGCTCCCTCCGGATGTCTGAGCTCCTCCCCCTATCTCTAAGGCTGAGCCCAGCCACCCTACGGAGGAAACTCATTTCAGCCGCTTGTATCTGCAATCTCGTTCTTTGGTCACTACCCAAAGCTCATGACCATAGGTGAGGGTTGGAACGTAGATGGAGCGGTAAATCCAGAGCTTTGCCTTCAGGCTCAGCTCCTTCTTCACCACGACGGTCCGGTACAACGCCCGCATCACTGCTGACGCTGCACCAAACCGCCTCCATCTCACGCTCCGTTCTACCCTCACTGCTGAACAAGACCCCCAGATACTGGAGCTCCTTCTCTTGAGGCAGTACCTCTCTCCACCCAGAGGAGGCAGTACCTGTCTCCACCCAGAGGGGGCAGTACCTCTCCCCACCCAGAGGGGGCAGTACCTGTCTCCACCCAGAGGGGGCAGTACCTCTCTCCACCCAGAGGGGGCAGTACCTCTCTCCACCCAGAGGGAGCAGTACCTCTCTCCACCCAGAGGAGGCAGTACCTGTCTCCACCCAGAGGGGGCAGTACCTCTCCCCACCCAGAGGGGGCAGTACCTGTCTCCACCCAGAGGGGGCAGTACCTCTCTCCACCCAGAGGGGGCAGTACCTGTCTCCACCCAGAGGGGGCAGTACCTCTCTCCACCCAGAGGGGGCAGTACCTCTCTCCACCCAGAGGGGGCAGTACCTGTCTCCACCCAGAGGAGGCAGTACCTGTCTCCACCCAGAGGGGGCAGTCCACCGTTTTCCGGCAGAGAACCATGGCCTCAGACTTGGAGGTGCTAACTCTCATCCCAACCACTTCCCACTCGGCTGCAAACCGCCCCAGTGAGTGCTGGAGGTCCGGTCTGATGAAGCCAAAAGAACCACATCATCTGCAAAAAGCAGAGATGCAATTCTAAGGTCACCAAACCGGATCCCTTCCTCCCCCGGCTGAGCCTTGAGATCCATGAAAACCACGACCAGAATCAGAGCCAAGGGGCAACCCTGGTGGAGGCCAACACCCACTGGGAACGTATTTGACGTTGTGCCGAGTATGCGGACACAGCTCTCACTTTGGTTATATAGGGACCGGATAGCTCGTAGCAACGAGCCCGGTACCCCATATTCCTGCACATGTAGACTGGATGAGCAAACTCCCATGACCCCTCCAGAAGTTTGGGAGGGTAAAGAGCTGCTCCGTTGTTCCACGGCCAGGACGGAAGCCGCATTGTTCCTCCTGAATCTGAGGTTCCACAATCGGCCGGAGCCTCCTTACCAGCACCCTGGAGTAGATGACGTCCTCAAATCTCTTGTTTTGTCCACAAATCAAAGAGATATTCAGTTTATTGTCATAAAGGAACAAATAAACCAGAAATATTCACATTGAAGAAGCTGAAATCAGAGAATTTGGACTTATTGTCTTTAAAAAACTGCTCAAACCAATTATTGGATTATCAAAATAGTTGACGATTAATTTAATAATCGATTATTGTTCGATTAATGGAAAAATTGTTGCAGCTCTACTCTGATGCTCCCAAACAACTAAACTGCTTTCTTAACTATGTTTGAAGGGAAACTAAGTTTCTACGGTTGCAGTTTTAACCATGTGATCAACATTGTGAATTGATAGAAAACTACTGCTTGGTTAGATTTAGAAGAAATATCATGGTTTGGGTTGGAATAAGTATATTTGTTACATAAAATAAATTAAATATGAAAATTGACTATGTTACATACTGTATGAGTCAATGTTGACTTTTGGTTTCACGCGGGAAGAAGTGTAGTAGTGTTAGATAACTTGTCTGGTTTTAAGAGTTAATTTCTTATTTTAAGTGTTCAACATGCTTATTTCTAGATTTAATAATCTTGATTTAATAAATCTTGTCAAGGTAAATTATCTGTCCATGCAGCAAGATCATTTCCCTCAGATTTACTGTTTGATCTGGTTTTTAGACTAAACACCTTTTTTGCAGTGAACACCTGCACTGCAAAAAAGCCAACTTGTATTTTTTGGCCTAAAACAGTGATTTAAGTTGGTAAAACTTGGAAATATAAATTATTGACATTTAGGGCAATAATGTAAGTTAGCACAACAAAGGAAGCCAGTTGTCTGCTCAAAAACAAGTTGGTGAGTTGTTGTTACTTATATCTTTAAGTTGGGGTTCACAACAAGGGACAATAGTTCTGCTGACTTTTATTTCTTTGTTGTGAAACTCGGGAAAGTGGTGAAATTCAGTCATTAGCGAAAGCTAGCGGCTAACCAATGCTAGCGGCTAACTGATGCTAGCGGGTAACTGATGCTAGCTGCTAACTGATGCTAGCGGCTAACTGATGCTAGCGCCGCTGCTTGTTACAGCTTCAAGAGTAGCCATTAGCGTATCAATGCTAACTCCAAATTGTGGTCACAACATTAGCTGACATTTCATAGCGGCGTTACAATCGTGCCAGAGAAATTCAGAGTTGAGCAAACTCAAAAACAAAACTTAAAATATTTAGTTTAATTGTCCAATTTAAAATTTTATCGAAGTTTGTTGCCTTGAAATTTTGAGTTCACCCAACGTTTCTTTTTTTGCAGTGTGGTTTTCTGTTCCTACTACAGCAACCCATTGGAGTGTATGATGAAGCTGAAAGTCCCTCGTGCCATCAAGTGAAAAGGTTTTGAGAGTGAAATGTTGAAATGATTTCATCATATTGTTTAAACCAGCTAACATCAGTATTGGCCCTAACAGCCAGTATCAGTGTGAGGCTGATTTCTGCTGCTCTAATATTATGTGTATTATTTATGACAGCAGCTGTGTGTGGTGCACACCTCCACCCAGAGGCATGCTGAACCGGAGCGCTGCTCTTTTACCTTTCTCTTTTATTGTGCATCAGCTGAAACACAGAAGTCAGACCTCCAAATGGAGCCCCAAGGACACAAGACATTAGGTAGGAAATGTTTCATTTTGCAGAGAAGCCTGCTGGTTGTGTGATCTCTGCGTTTAGCATTCGACTCACTGCGTCTCCTCCTCCAAGATGTGCTCCTGTTGTTTGAAGTTAACCCAGCTCACCCACCGCCTTGTTAGCTTAATAGTTTGGATATGCAATCTAGGAGTGATTTATCACCGGCCACTAAAACAGCCTCCACACGTCCTGCTGCCTGCTGCTGCTTCACTTATTTATTTCTTTCTTTCATGACAAATTGCAGCAAGTGGAGCGCGTTCAACTCAGTCAACTCTCAACTCACGGAGCGTTTGGAGTCACTGCACTCATCTGCTACAGTTCCACCAAGAGATAAACTCTGTTTCTGTCAGATACATTACAGCACATTTACAATATGTAACTACAGGCCAAACGCTTGGAAGCAACATCTAATTTGTACAAAAAAAGATCATACTTTCATTGCTATACTTTGCAAAGGTGATTATTAGGGCTGCAACTAACAATTATTTTCATTATGGATTAATTTGTCACTTATTTAAATGATTAATCGATTAGTTGTTTGGTCAATAAAATGTATAAAAATATCAATGAGTGTTTCCAAACCACAAGATGACGTCAAAAAAGACACAAAATGACCAAAAAAGAGACAAAATGACTAAAAAAAAAAGACACAAAATGACCAAAAAAAGACACAAAGAGACCAAAAAGAGACACAAAAAGACACAAAATGACTAAAAAAAGACACAAAATGTATAAAAATATCAATGAGGGTTTCCCAAACCACAAGATGACATCAAAAAGACAAAATAACTAGAAAAGACACAACAAAAGACACAACATGACCAAAAAAAGAGACAAAATGACTAAAAATTAGACAGAAAATGTATAAAAATATCAACCACAAGATGACGTCCTCAAATCTCTTGTTTTGTCCACAAACCAAAGAGATATTCAGTTTATTGTCATAAAGGAACAAAGAAACCAGAAATATTCACATTGAAGAAGCTGAAATCAGAGAATTTGGACTTATTGTCTTTAAAAAACTGATCAAAACCAATTATTGGATTATCAAAATAGTTGATGATTAGTTTAATAATCGATTATTGTTCGATTAATCTAATAATTGTTGCAGCTCTAGTGATTATTCTATAAAGAGTCACTTATTAGAACACATTTGACTCTAATTATCAGGTCTTTGGGTTTTTATTGCTTAGACTTTGTGTTTCCTTCTTTCCTTAATGTATAAATCTGAACTCTTGTTTCTTTGTCAGAGATGAACACAGTTGAGATTTATTGGCATTTTTGTCTCCAAACTCTCAAAAGACAAAGAGATAAAGTGAATAATGTAAACTGTGATTTGTTTTTTTTTTCTTTTGAACTGAAGTAGTGACTCTTCCTAGTCTCCTCCACCCTAAAACTAAGCCCTTCTTTTCTGTTGGTAACATTTATTCACCAATGGTCTGATAACATCAATGTTTCCCTAAAGGTCAATGGAGGAAAATGGTTCAATTCAATAAAGGTAAAGTCTGATCATGTAGTAAACACACCCACAAATACACACAATACACACTGGTTTTATAAGAAGACATTAAGAACACAACATTTAAGCTGCTTCAGAACTTTTGGCCTGTAGTGTACATTTGGAAAATGAATGCATCTATGAAAAAGGTTAGAAAAGGAATGTGACACTGAAATCTAAATAAAGAAGAGGAGAACATGTGGTTGGAACATGAAGCCAACGCTGGTTGAGGTTATCATTACTGTATATAAATATGTATATATATATGTGTGTGTGTGTGTCTCATGTACACTTGTCTGTATAGCTGAGGACATTATGTATTTACGAGAGATGAATAATGTAGAATAAAGAATAGTTTTACAGGACTAGTTACATCTGCTCCATAATTTACTGGAGGCCAAGGTGTTCAGGGAGGCCAGTCACGCAACGCTGCTCCATTTAGTGGATAAAACCAAAGTTAACTTCCAACTTCACTGTTTATCAGCGTTCATACTGAGGGAGGACCTTATTATACCGTCTCAGATGTTGATCTGAAGGTCTGCTGATGCTTCAGACCATTTACATCATGTTTATCTTCTCAGAGGATAAAGGAGATCTATCAGAACATTCTGTTAAAGATCAGGTTTGTTAAAGGTAATAATGAAGATCTAAGAAAGTGACTACAGAAAGTATGGATGACAGGAAACTCCAACCTGTCAGCGTATCCCGCTGCCTCTGTGCTCTAAAAGAGACATATATATATAAATGATCTGCCCCACCTGAAGGCAGTCCTATGGGGCAACAACACGCCACCATTGACCCAAATCAACCATAGAAAATACCTTTGAAATAACCAGTTAGATGGGATTTATTTACATGATGGCACCAAACAAGACAATGCACCTTGTTGGGTAATGCAGCACACCTGGAAAAGCTATTATCAATGTTCTGAATGGATAGAGATCTTCTATGTCCTCTACGGAGAGAGCCACCAGGCACACAGCTCCCTGAACCAGGCTTCTTGTTGAGAAGATTGTGTCTATTTCGTTGAGAGACCAGTTGATCAAATCCATGATTTTTTAGTTTTGAGAGCAGAGTAGAGAGAGTCTTCCAAAGTAAGACAGAAGACAAGACGAGAGAAGTGAAGCAGGTTCGCTTGCTGTTTCATGGAGGGAACTCCTGTTTGTGTTTGCCCATGGTGCCAACCAGCTATATAATACAACTGTCTGTCTATAGAATTATTAACTGACAAGTCAATTCTCAAAGAAGCCCAGCTGGAGACGCTAACAAAGTTAGAGACAAGAGAGACGATGAAAGTGAAAACGGCGCAAAAAATGTGTTTAACTGTGTTAAGCTAATACAAATGAAACGCCTTCACACAAAACGGCATTTAAAAAAAGATCTGACCGTCTAAAGAGGGCCGATCTGACCGTCTAAAGAGGGGCGATCTGACCGTCTAAAGGGGGGCCGATCTGACCGTCTAAAGGTGGGGCGATCTGACCGTCTAAAGGGGGGCGATCTGACCGTCTAAAGGGGGGCCGATCTGACCGTCTAAAGGGGGGCGATCTGACCGTCTAAAGGGGGGCGATCTGACCGTCTATAGTGGGGCCGATCTGACCGTCTAAAGGGGGGCGATCTGACCATCTAAAGGGGGGCCGATCTGACCGTCTAAAGGGGGGCGATCTGACCGTCTAAAGGGGGGCGATCTGACCGTCTAAAGGGGGGCGATCTGACCGTCTAAAGGGGGGCCGATCTGACCGTCTAAAGGGGGGCGATCTGACCGTCTAAAGGGGGGGATCTGACCGTCTAAAGGGGGGGGGGGGGGTCTGACCGTCTAAAGGGGGGGCCGATCTGACCGTCTAAAGGGGGGCAAGGCCATGACCACACGTCACGTGACTCAGCACCACCAACTGACAAAATGTCATTGTTTATCTGTTTCTTTATTTTTGTTAATATTTATTATTTTCAAGACAGAACACGAAGCGAGGGCGACAATGGGCATCGAAAATTATTATTGTTTTTGTTTGTTTTTTCTGGCGGTGCCCCTCCAGCAGATGGCGCTCTAGGCGACCGCCTATGTCGCCTAGTGCCTGCATCCTTCCATGCGTTTGCACCATCCAGCGCTCCATCTGTCCATCCATCTATCCATCTATCCGGGGGGTAGCCGGGTTTATTCATCAATCACAGTGAGAATGAGAAACACAGACAGAAACAAATCTTCATCTGTCTTTGTGTGTGCTGGAATCTAAAGAAAGTGTGTTTGGCGCCCGTACATACACTCATGTGATCAAACACCAGCATGTGTTCATGTCGCTAGATGTGAGTTATTATTAGTGTGTGTGTGTGTGTGTGTGTGTGTGTGTGTGTGTGTGTTATCTGTCCTCTCTGTGGCTCCTCCCCTGCTGGTTCTGCTCAGGGAACAACTGGGAGGTGGTGGAGGGACTGGTATCAATAACGCTCCGACCCCTGCCGATACGTCCCGTACGCTCCGTTATTGATGACAGCGTGCTCCCTTTTCACTGCTGTATTAAGGAAAGGTGTCTGGATATAAACTGGAGGAACTAGAACTTTTCAGAGTTTGCATATGTCGCCAGGAACAAGAGGTACACTGCAAAAAACTGCCAAAAAATAAGAAATAAATAACTAGGATTAAGCAAAAACATGCTGGAAACAAGTCATATGATCTGCCAGTGCAGTAAGTTAATGTTTCTTTTAAAGAATTCTTTAAATAAGTGAAAATATCTAGAAACTGGAAAAAACAACGATGAGAAACCATTTGTGCCTTGAAAAGCCCGACTGTAATAACATTAAAATAAGGCAGAAATACTTGAAATGAGCATGTTTTGGTGATAAAATTTAAACTTCATGCAACTAAAACTCTCAACTGGAGCCAATATTTTAGGTAAAAACTCACCATATTCAACAGTTGAATAGATTGAAAAGCATGAAAAAGCTCACAATGTCAATCCTAAAAACAAGTCTTTACACAATAAGATAATTAAATAAGCACATAATAATAATAATACTAATAATTAAATAAGCACATGAAGCTATTAGACAGGACTGAATTTGTGAAAAACCCTTCAGAAAATGAGAAAAGTGTTTTCTTGGTTGTTCCTGTAGTATTTTTTTGTGCTGAATCCATTTCTGCCGGATGTTAATAAAGTTGTTTGAATTGAATTGAATTGTCAAGCTGTAAACGTTACAGTTTAGTCATAATTATTGATTAATTAGCATAGTGATTGATTAATCGCCCAATATTATAAATGGTTATAATTGTCCAGTGTTTGTCAAACTCAAATAACCGGGGGGCCGATGGAGGCAGTATCAAAATGACCAAAAAAAGACACAAAATGACAGAAAAATACACAAAATTACAAAAAAGACACAAAATGACTGAAAAACACTAAATTACTTAACATAGACACAAATTACCCAAAAAAATACACAGAATTACCCAAAAAGACACAAAATTATTTTAAAAAGACACAAAATGACCCCGAAAAGACACAGAATTTCGCAGAAAGGAACAAAATTATTAAAAAGACAAAATTATTTTAAAAGGCACAAAAATACCAAAAAAAGACACAACATTACAAATATATATATATATATATATTTAAAAAAAACACAAAATTATTTGAAAAAAGACAAAATGATTTAAAAAAGACACAAAATGACCAAAAACAGTAATTAAAGGGACCTTCCACACACAACACGGTAAAGTTAATTTCCATTCCATTCATATAAAACTCACATTAAACTTTCATATCAAGGTGGGGGGCCACAAAATATCATCACGAGGGCCACAATTGGCCCGCAGGCCGCCAGTTTGAGTCTCCTGTACTTTAGGAACAACCAAGAAAACACTTTTAGCCCAAAACGCCTCCAGATGTCCAGAGTTCTGACTATAATTATGGTCAGTAGGTAAATTATACTCAGAACAAGATAATTAAGAAACTATTGGTTGATAGAGAAGAAGAAAATAGCTTCATGTTTTCATCTGACAGCCTGAAGGAATCATTTCAGACACACAGACGCTGTGTGCGTTTGTTTGTTTGTTTGTGTGTTTGTGTGTTTGTTTGTTTGGCAGATGTTGTGTGCATCGTCTCATTTCATGCCTTCTTGGATATTTTTTTATCTGGAGGTTTGTTTTTTTTGTGCTTGACGTCTTCAAATCAAATCTGAGAAAGCAACAAAAGAAGAATGTTCTTCAGGTCCAACATGTATTTCTGTGATGCCAGTAAAGAGAGAGATGAGTTTTAATTTAAATGATGATGTCTGCCTCTGAAGAACAGGACTCTGGATCTTTGGATGTGATTGCTGATGTTCCTGGGAATCGAACAGGACCGGAGCGCTTTATAGGAACGCTGGCCCAATGATTCTTCTTCTATCTATCAATAGTATCTTAATTATCTAGTTCTGAGTATAATTTACCTACTGACCATAGCTTTATGTGCTTATTTTGAGAGTATGTGTCTTTTTTGTCTTGTTTAGTTAGTAAAACCTAAAAAAAAAAAAAGTCATTTGTAACAAAAATGAGTGAATAACGTCTTCACAGGGATTTCAGTCTCAGAACAATAAAATAAATAAAACAGGAAATAAACACTAAAATAAATAGTTTTCATTGCTTTTTAAGAAACAATAAAAAAAATAATAATAATAAATAAAAGCAAACCATAAAACACTAAAAGAAGAGCAGAGTCTCATATGTGGTTGTGGCCAAGGAATAAAAATGTTTAAAAAAAAATAAATTATAGACTTGTTTTTAGGATTGACATTGTGAGCTTTTTCATGCTTTTCAATCTCTTCAACTGTTGAATATGGTGAGTTTTTACCTCAAATATTGACTCCAGTTGAGAGTTTTAGTTGCATGGAGTTTAAATGTTATTTCAAAAGCATTTTCAACCACCAGTATCTACCCACAGATACTGGAGTGAGGAAAAAACCTGCTAGTTTCAAGTATTTCTGGCTTATTTTAATGTTACTACAGTCGGGCTTTTCAAGCCACAATTGCTCAAAATAACTAATTTTGGATTTATTTTTAGGACATCATTGGTTTTCTAGTGCCGAGATATTTTTTCGCAAAGAATTCTTACCAAGAAACATTAACTTACTGCACTGGCAGATAATTTGTTGTTTGTAACTTGTTTCCAGCATGTATTTGCTTAATTCTAGTTATTTATTTATTTATTTGCAGTGCATTTCCTTCTTTGGTCTTTGTCTCCCGTCTGTCATGCTGAATACTCTATTTATCCATTACTTTACCAGCTCTCTCTCTCTCTCTCTCTCTCTCTCCCCCTCTCTCTCTCTCTGTCTCTCTCTCTCTCTCTCTCTCTCTCTCTCTCTTGCTCTCTCTCTTGCTCTCTCTCTCTCTCTCTCTCTCTCTCTCGCTCTCTCTCGCTCTCTCTCTCTCTCTCCCTCTCTCTCTCTCTCTCTCGCTCTCTCTCACTCTCCCTCTCTCTCTCTCTCGCTCTCTCTCACTCTCCCTCTCTCTCTCTCTCTCTCTCTCTCTCCTCTCTCTCTCTCTCTCTCTCTCACTCTCTCTCTCTCGCTCTCTCTCTCTCTCTCTCGCTCTCTCTCTCTCTCTCGCTCTCCCTCTTTCTCTCTCTCTCTTGCGCTCTCTCTCTCTCTCTCTCTCTCTCGTCCTCTCTCTCCCTCTCGCTCGCTCTCTCTCTCTCTCGCTCTCTCTCTCTCTCTCTCTCTCTCTCTCGCTCTCTCTCTCTCTCTCGCTCTCCTCTCTCGCTCTCTCTCTCTCTCGCTCTCTCGCTCTCTCTCTCTCTCTCGCGCTCTCTCTCTCGCTCTCTCTCTCTCTCGCTCTCTCTCTCTCTCTCGCGCTCTCTCTCTCGCTCTCTCTCTCTCTCGCTCTCTCTCTCTCTTTCTCTCTCTCTCTCTCGCTCTCTCTCCCTCTCTCTCTCTCTCTCTCTCTCTCTCCCTCTCTCTCTCCCTCTCTCTCTCTCTGTCTCTCTCTCTCTCTCTCTCTCCCTCTCTCTCTCTCTCTCTGTCTCCTGAGTCACCTTCACTCCCTCCTCCTCTCCTCCTCCTCCTCCTCCTCCTCCTGTTTTATGGCTAAAAGCTGTTATTCCGCTCGGCTGCAGCTCCTCTCCTCTCCTCTCTGTAATATTTCATTCATCAGAACAATTAAAGCGGAACATTGGTTTCCAGGGTGATAATTAGGCTTTGATGAGTGAACCTGAACGCCACCAGGACAAGACAGCTTGATTACTCTCATCTGCAGCGCCGTGCTATTCCAGGGTTATTATCCATTGTCTTGTCAAGCAAATAGAGGAAGAAAACAGCCATGAAATGGAGAGAGGGAGCGACCCGGAGATATGAGGAGGTGGAGGAGGTGGAGGAGCTGGCTGGCCTGTAATGGGAGCAGCTCTCTGATAGAGATACGCCACATTAACTCGTCTCCTGCTGCTTTTACTAAAACATCCGGAGCATCTCCGACCTGCCGACCTCCTCACAACTTACCCAACTGTTTTACTCACCGCTCCACTTTTATTCATCATCACAACTGCTTTATTTCAAGCCCACACAAGAATTTTATTCATGAGACGGATCACCTCCACCTCAGACTGATTGAGAGGCAGATGGATTTTTTTTTTTTTGCAGCAAACCAAATGCTTCTGTGAGGTCTAACACAATGTTCTCTGCTGTTAGTTAGAGCAGCAGTTCTCAACCTTTTTGAGTCGCGACCCCAAATTTAACATGCATGTTGTCCGTGACCCCCGCTCACTGAACACAGTCTCACACGCACAGTTCAGATCACCCAAAAAAGACACAAAATTACCTAAACAAGGAAACAAAATGACCAAAAAAGACACAAATTGACCACAAAATGATCAAAAAAAGACACAAAATGACCAAAAAAATACACAAAATGACCAAAAAAGACACAAAATGACAAAAAAGAAACAAAATGACCAAAAAGACACAAAATGACATAAAAAGACAAAAAATTACCAAAAAAAAAGACACAAAATTACCAAAAAAAGACACAAAATTACCAAAAAAAGACATTAAGTGACCAAAAACACTAAAACACATTAACACATGCTGACTTCCAAAATGATTTGGCGACCCCCAGAAATCATCTCGCGACCCCAATTGGGGTCCCGACCCCAAGGTTGAGAACAGCTGAGTTAGAGGAACTGATGTTTTTAACCCCTTCAGGCCTAAAACGGCTGTAAAAACTGCCTGTTAAACTGTGATTTTAAAATCAGCCCCTAAAACCTGAATTTTTTTTTTAGTAATTTTGTGTCTTTTTTTGGCAATTTTGTGTCTTTTTTTAATTATTTTTTTTTGTCTTTTAAAAATAATTTTGTGTCTTGTAGAAATAATTTTGTGTCTTTTTTAAGTAATTTTTTGTCTTTTTAAAATAATTTTTTGTCTTTTTTAACCCATTTAGGCCTAAAATGCCTGTAAAACCTCTGATTGGTGATTTTAAAATCAGACCCTAAAACCTGAAGTTTCTCTGTAAATCCAACAGAAGTGTCAACTCTTCTACTAAATAATAGATTTTTCAGGCTCTGTAGCAGATAGAAATTAAATTCAAAATGTATTTGAGAGCTTATAGCTGTTATATCTGAGCTCCTCCGCTATAGTCGTCTTCACCATGATTTATAAGTTCTGGAAAAGTCCCATGATGCATTGGGACACTCCCACATGGATTCTGATGCATTTCATTGGCCAAGAGACCAAAAATATGTGGAAAAAACTACAAATACTACAAAACCACGTATCCTCTTCCCCGACCTTAATGGTAGAATAACACAACAGTGTTTTGTGGGTTTTTTATGTGGGTTTTATCTGTGTTGTTTGTGTGTTTTTTATGTTTCTTGTCATTTTTATGTGTTTTTTATGTGTGTTTTGTTTAGTGTTTTATGTGTTTTTTTTATTTTGTTTGTTTCTTGTAACAAAAAAAATATGTGTTCCAGAGTGTTTTTTATGTGCTTTTTGTCTGTTTTTAGTCGTTTTTGTGTGTTTTTTGCATGTTTTTGTGTGTTTTTGGTCTGTTTTTTTGTTCAAAATGTTGATCCAGTAAGTCAAAATGTTTTATCAGGTTTTATCTGTGGTGTTTGTGTGTTTTTCATGTTTTTTGTAATTTTTGTGTGTTTTGTTTAGTGTTTTGTGTCTTTTTTTAATTTTTAAAGATGTGTTTCAGAGTGTTTTTTTGTGTTTTTTATGTGTCTTGTGTGTTTTTTTGTCATTTTTATGTGTTTTTTTTGCATGTTTTTGTGTGTTTTTTGTGTTCAAAACGTTGATCCAGTAAGTGAAAAATAAAAAATATAAACAGGTCATATAGGTGAGGTTGTGCTGGGAAAAAAACAGCAACATTGCACTTTTTAAGTCAAAATAGCCCCAAACTCCAAAGGGTTAATAACAGACTTTATAATTGTTTGATGTGCTTATATAACTCACATTTATCTCCATTAAAAAGCTGTAAAGGCCATCTTTAGTACCCGGGGTCACGCTGATACATGCATGCACAGTGTGTACGTATCACTTATTCAATTATTAATCCCTCGTCGATGAGCTTTAAATATTCCCTCAGAAGAATCAACCGATCAATTATGTGACTTTACATACTGAAGGTGGCGACCTGCAGGATCAACCAGTGAAGAGACGTTTAATCTTGACCTCCTCTACACCAGCACCACTGTGTGTGAGTCAATATGAGTCTGTGTGTGTTTCCTGCTGCACCTCATGCATGTAACTAAGGCAGGGAGGGGCAACATGAGGCCCGGGGGCCACATACGGCCCACACCCTCACCTGAAGTGGCCCTCAGTGCAACTACATGCATTTGAGCATGAAATCTTAAAAGTGCAGTGTAAAAATGCACAAAACTACTTCTTGTAATTAATGTTGGTCTGCTGTTCCTGCACTGAAAACAAAATAAATCACAGGAAGTGGTTATTTTTTATTTGCTTCAAGCCTTTTGTTTTCCTATTTATACTGTTAAACATGCATTAGAGCATGAAATATGTTAAGTTACTGCACTGTAAACATATTTAAAATGTCAGTTTCATTATATCTGGTTAGTGCTGCTCCTATATGTGGCCCTGTGGTGGTGGACATGATAAACTGAGGCCCTGCAGCATTTAAGTTGCCCATCACTGCAAAAACCAACTGACATAAAATAAGAAAAAAAAACTAGAATTAAGCAAATATATGCTTGAAACAAGTCAAATTATCTGCCGGTGCAGTAAGTAAATGTTTCTTTGTAAGAATTATTTAAATAAGTAAAATAATAACTCAGTACTGGGAATACAATGATGTCTTAAAATAAATCCAAATATACTTATTTTGAGCAATTGTAGTAACATTAAGATAAGCCAGAAATACTTGAAATGAGAATGTTTTGGTGGATCGAAAATTAACCAAAAAAAGACACAAAATTACCCAAAAAAGATACAAAATGACCCAAAAAAGACAAAAAATTACAAAAAATAAGACACAAATTGACCCAAAAAAGTCACAAATTGACCCAAAAAAAGACAATAAATGACCAAAAAAGAAAGTAAAATACTTTTGTAATATCATTTAAACTCCATGCAACTAAAACTCTCAACTGGAGCCAATATTTTAGGTAAAAACTCACCATATTCAACAGTTGAAGAGATTAAAAAGCATGAAAAAGCTCACAATGTCAATCCTAAAAACAAGTCTTTACACAATAAGATAATTAAATAAGCACATAACAATAATACTCATAATTAAATAAGCACATAAAGCTATGGTCAGTAGGTAAATTATACTCAAACAATATAATTAAGATACTATTGATGGATAGAAGAAGAAAATACTAGGTGAGCTTCATGTTTTTTTGCAGTGCAACCCTGATCTAAGGAATGCAGAAGTCAATACGCAAACCTACAGACAAGACTGGAGCTGTGTGTGTGTGTGTGTGTGTGTGTGTGTGTGTGACCTAAATGCTGCAGCAGTTAGCAGTTAGCATTAGCTGGACAGGTTAGCAGCTGTCAGCCTGTTTCTCTGATGTAAATGCTGCTGACCTTGTGGAGAAGCTGTTTCTCAGCAGCAGAATAACAGAATAATAGAATGATAGAATAATAGAATTATATATATATATATAGAATAATAGAATAATATCCGTGTGTGTTTGGAGCTGCAGCTGACCTCTCTCAAACAGCTTTCACACCAAGTGGAAGTAAATTGCTTCCAGTCCTTCTTCCCTCTCTCTCTCTCTCTTTTTATTTTAAGGGCAGCTGAGTGACATTTCACGGGCCACGCCACTTACATCTCAATAGTAATCACTTCAAACTTGTGACGCTCCATTTGCTTAACGATTAAGCACAGAGAGGAGGCTGAGAGAGTTTTGCTGCTAATTCGATGCTTTAATGAGGCTGGTAATTAGAGCTAAATGTTAGTGAGCACTACGTACCGAAGTTCAGGGGCTTTTCCTGCTAAACCCGACGGGACAGCACGTCTCTGACGTCTATACATGAGTCTAAAAACAAGATAAATGTGTCAAAAAACAAGATAAATGTGTCTAAAACCAAGATAAATGTGTCAAAAAACAAGATAAATGTGTCTAAAAACACGATAAATGTGTCTAAAAACAAGATAAATGTGTCTAAAAACAAGATAAATGTGTCAAAAAACAAGATAAATGTGTCTAAAACCAAGATAAATGTGTCAAAAAACAAGATAAATGTGTCTAAAAACACGATAAATGTGTCTAAAAACAAGATAAATGTGTCTAAAAACAAGATAAATGTGTCTAAAACCAAGATAAATGTGTCAAAAAACAAGATAAATGTGTCTAAAACCAAGATAAATGTGTCAAAAAACAAGATAAATGTGTCTAAAAACACGATAAATGTGTCTAAAAACAAGATAAATGTGTCTAAAAACAAGATAAATGTGTCAAAAAACAAGATAAATGTGTCAAAAAACAAGACAAATGTGTCTAAAACCAAGATAAATGTGTCAAAAAACAAGATAAATGTGTCTAAAGCACGATAAATGTGTCTAAAAACAAGATAAATGTGTCTAAAAACAAGATAAATTATCTAACACTTCTAAATCTAAAGTTTTTTTATCTTGATAAGAACCAAATAATCATCAGGTCACTCTGCTCGGGCCAGTTCATCACTGCTGGCAGCTTTAATTTATCTCTTTTGTGCATTTTTTGTCTTTTTTGGTCATTTTGTGACCAAAAGATGATGTAAAAAGACACAAAAAGACCAAAAAACGACACAAAAAGACGTAAAATCACCATAAAAGACAAAAAACACCATAAAAAAAGACACAAAAGATGTAAAATAACCAAAAAAAGACACAAAAAGTTGTTTTTATCTTGGTAAGAACCAAATCAGGTCAATCTGCTCGGGCCAGTTCATCACTGCTGGCAGCTTTACTTTATCTCTTTTGTGCATTTTTTGTCTTTTTTGGTCATTTTGTGACCAAAAGAAGATGTAAAAAGACACAAAAAAGACACAAAAAGACCAAAAAGACCAAAAGAAGACACAAAAAGACGTAAAATCACCAAAAAAGACAAAAAAAACACCATAAAAAAAGACACAAAAGACGTAAAATAACCAAAAAAAGACACAAAAAGTTTTTTTAATCTTGGCAAGAACCAAATAATCATCAGGTCACTCTGCTTGGGCCAGTTCATCACTGCTGGCAGCTTTACTTTATCTCTTTTTGCATTTTTTGTCTTTTTTAGTCATTTTGTGACCAAAAGAAGATGTAAAAAGACACAAAAAAGACACAAAAAGACCAAAAAGACCAAAAAAAGACACAAAAAGACAAACAGAAGACACAAAAGACGTAAAATAACCAAAAAAGACACAAAAAGTTTTTTTTTATCTTGGTAAGAACCAAATAATCATCAGGTCACTCTGCTCGGGCCAGTTCATCACTGCTGGCAGCTTTACTTTATCTGGTTTTAAGAGTTAATTTATTATTTTAAGAGTTCAACATGCTTATTTCTAGATTTAACAATCATAATTTAATAAATCTTGTCAAGGTAAATTATCTGTCCATGCAGCAAGATCATTTCCCTCAGATTTACTGTTTGATCTGGTTTTTACAGTGCAGCCTCTCATCAGTCCACCTCGTATTCTAAACGGTGTCATCTCTAAATGTTTGTATTCTAACAATCTAAAAATAGTCAAATTGATCCTCATTGTGCTAAAAACTGGTTCTCAGGAGGAGCTGGGAGGAAGAGGAAGAGTGGGGAAGTGGAAAGAAGAGAAGAGGGGGAGGATGTGAGGAAGAGGATGCAGCCTTCCTCTCTGTGAGGAGGAGAGGAGGATGAGGAGGAGGAGGAGAGGAGGAGGAGAGGAGGAGGAGGAGGAGGAGGTGGAGGAGAGGAGGAGGAGTGGTGTTCCCCTGCAGCAGCAGCAGTCAGTCTGTCGTCTCGGCGTTCACGCTGGCTGAGCAGAGTGGAGCTCAGCGGTCCGCGGGGAACACTTGGCACGCCATCAGCTCTGCAGCCCCCCCCTCCCCCTCCCCCCCACGCCAGCCAGCAGCAGCACAAACACACAAGCAGGACGATCAAAACAACGACAAACAAACACACGCCAAACACACCAACAACATGGGGGGGGGGGGGGGGGGGGGAGGGGGTTACTGTGTCTGCTGCTGCAGCGTCCTGCAGGCTGGAGGAGCATCAACCACAGCAGAAAACACACTGAACCTCTATTAAACACATTAGATTAGACTTTATTGTCATTGCACATGTCACAAGTACAGAGCAACAAAATATAGCATCTAACCAGAAGTGCTAAAGCAGTCTTTAAGTGAATCATATTGCAATATATACAGGAATGAATTGTATAAAAATGCAGTATATATAGGTATAGATTATATAAAAAATGAAAAAAAATAATGATTTAGCGAATGCAAAGTCCTTAAGCCAAGCAGTTGCCTCCTGGTCTGCTGTATGGAGGGTAACTAATCCTCCTTCCAGTCTCTGGAGAGGACAAACTTCTATGATGTTCCATGGTTTGCTCCTGGACCCCTGTCTGCTTGGAGGTTGGTGCCAGGGACCTGTTGGTTGGACCTGTTGGTTGGGGTCTGGCACCAGATGTTTGTTTGGGACCTCCTTGGACTCCTATTCCATTTTCCAAGCCAATTGGATGGTGAAGTCAGCTGGTGGGATGTTCTTCTAAATTGGTCGTCTAGATCAGGGATTCCCAAAGTGTGGTGCGTGGACCCCTGGGGGTGCGTGAGCTGCTGCTAGGGGGGTGCGCGAGATGAAAAATGTAATGGCGGTCTGATAATGACACAATCACATTTTTTTCCCCCACACACAATAAAGACGTGTTATTAATTAATGAATTAATTAATACAGGCTATTCAATTTTGTGTCATTTATTGTTCATTTTTGCATCTATTTTGGTCATTTTTGCATCTATTTTTGGTTGTTTTTGATCTTATAATGAAGCGTAGAAGAAGTTATCTTCTTGTTCTTGTATCATTTTTCCAACCCGTGTTATGATGACGGGTTGTGTTCACTCCACGCTCATTTAAATTTGCTGCAATTTTTGTTCAACGTAGCTCAAAATATTATAACATTTTCCCAACTGATCTGCTTTCTGCCTCTGATCCTGAGCCTGTCATCATCCTCCACCTTTAATATGGCTATAAAAACTCTTATTGCATTTTGTTTTTTTTGAAGGTGTGGGGGATTGGGGGTGCGTCAACCCAGTTGGGACATAGAAGAGGGGGCACAGCTGAAAAAGTTTGGGTACCGCTGGTCTAGATGGAAGTGGAGCAGTGGGTGGGTTGTAGATGTCTGCATGGATTGGTGAATGGGGAGAGACTTTGATCTGTTGAAGCATCTTGTGAGTGACTGCTTCTCGCTGGATATGTGGGGGGGGGGGGGACTGCGTGTCCACATGGTGTGTATGGGGTGTCGTGGCAATTTTGACAACTGCACTAAGTTAATGGGTGAGCTGGCCAAACACAAAGCACTCAATATTCTGTTCAGCAAGTTTTATTAGCACATTCGTGTTCCATACACCGCACAATTCCGAATGGCTATTTTACAATACAAGAAAGCCCCATACACCGCTCGACTTATGACTGTTGCACTTTTCAGCATTGGCTCTTCAGTAAGCCTCAATGCGGCCCTATCTTCCTGCCCTAAACAGACAGAGACCAGACTAGACAGAGACCACTGTTCAACGTTCCCCTCAGTCATGGTGTTAGAATTGTTAAGTTCACAGAGTCAGTTCCCACAATGCCTTGTGTCTTGAATACCAAGTAGGTCGCCGCCTACTTCCCACCATGTGGGAACTGTCCCACCATGCAGGAAACACCAAATTTCCTTCACAGGGGTGACCTGGACCAGACAGGGGACAATATTCAGCTGCAGAGTATGCAGGGCCGGTGCTGAGGGGTGCAGTGTGGAGGCTGCTGACCCCATTTTGCACCAGCGAGCTTGCAGAGCAGGTTGTTTCGTGACTAAACCTTAGCTGCCGTCCCTGTAAGGTGTTCCTTGAAGGACAGGGTCCAGTCAAGGGTCACTCCGAGGTAGGTTGGATTAGAGGCATGCTTCTCCAAAGGGTTAAAGCATCAAAACAAGTTACAGTTACAGGTGATAGTACTCTAATTAAAACATGATTGTGAATATTATTTTCCCATTCTGCCCATAGATCCCTCAGTCCTCCACATTGGACCTTTGAGGGAGGAAGGTTGCTCTTCATCATCACCATCATCCTGACCTCCACAGCTGAAGAATCACTAAAGAACTCACTCCTCCCTGCTCTGCTGCTGAAGATCTGCTTCAGATATAGACGTGTATACAGACAATACAGACTTGATTGCTGTGCTGAAATATTTCATGCCTTCATTTGAGGGCTTCTTCAGAGACAACATATGCATCTACAGCCTCATTCTCCATATTTCCGAACATTACATCAGTCCCACATCCTGCAGAGTGTTTTGACATCCAGCGGTGAAGAGTGTTGAGTATCTTTCTCCTTCCTGGCCGACTCATAAAGGAGAAGCTCTGCGTCCCTCCCTTTCCCCTTCTTTCTACTCAGAGCCAGTTGTCTATGTGCCAGTAAAGCAGAATAAGAGGAGACGTAAATGGCAGCACCATCTGGAGTCTGCCCGGCTGAAGAGCCAACAGAGTGGTGGAGGGGGGTTGATTTCCAGTTGATTTCAATCAGCTCTCTTACAGCACAGGAGCCTCTCTATCAGCAGCCCCCAGGCAGCAGCTCTTACCATGCTTAAATATGCCAACACAAGTGCCAATGGGAAGCAAGTCCCAGGTTTCAGGTTCCCTCCGGACCGGACTGATGATGGACAAAACAGGGCTATTTATTGCCTTTGGTGCCTCGGGTTTGGAAACTTAAAAGAGCAGTTATTTTGAGGCTGATATTGAAGCCTGGAGGCTGAGACAGAAACACCTCAGCGTGGGACGGGACGACTTAGAAATGTGCAATGCAGTGCAATAAATAAGCAGTTTGGGTTTTTAAATTAGAGGTCAAAGTGAAAATACTGACACTGGTTTTTAATCAAACTGATCAAAGTTGTTTTCTTCTCACTCAGTAGCATGTTCTGACTACTTTAGTGGGGAGATCTGAGTTTCTTTTTCTTAGGTCATTAGTTAATTTTTTGCTTTTTAAATAGGGTTAGTGTTAGTGTTAGGGTTTAGGTTAGGGTTAGGGTTTAGGTTAGGGGTTAGGTCATTAGGGCTAGGGTTAGGTTCAGATTAAAACGCAGCACTCTTAGAGAGAGGTTGAGGGAGCGATTAATTTCTTTTGGTCAATTAAAATTAATTTAAAATTAAATAATAAAAGTGAAGGTTTTTTTTGGGCTGTTCCGATTAGTTAACCGGAGGAGATTAAAAGGTATAGAAATGGAGTAAAACCACAGTTAAAAAAACTTTTTTACCATGAAATAAATAAATAAGGCATACTATAAAAATATAAAATAAATAAAAATAAAAATTTGATATGAGATGCTGTTGGATTTAAAACATAAAATATCATGTCATCAACCAGAGATTGAATCAACTGAGCATCATTAGTAAATATAAGTGCTTAAAAGGGGTAAATAATAAATGGGGAAGTGCTATAAAATGTTAAAATCCATGCAATAAAACCACACATACAATTTCTTAAAAACAAATCTATGTTAGTATTCTTTTAGTTTTCTTTAGGTTAGGTTTAGGGACATAGACACGCTCCCGATATGGGCTAGTGTTTGCATGATAGCATTAGCTTACAACAAAGTCTAACATTAACATCTTAAGTTCAGTGTTAATAAGAACATAATCGGCTTCCATAGCGATCGAGATGAGCAGCAGATGTTGTACCAGTCGTGTTTAGATCGCCATGTTGGCTCACAGAGCAACATTAGTAAAAAGACGGTGTAGTCAATATTGTTATTTATTATTAAACTTGCTGAGAGTGGAGACATTACAGACATATACAGTGATGTAATGACGTGGCTCTCTAGTCTGTGGAAACTCAAACAGGTTCTGAGATGGTTGACAAGTTGACCCAACTAGGAACCAGCACCAGCGACAGCAGAAGAACTGGGTTCGCTTTTTAAAAAAGGGACGTTATAGGGTAGGCTTCAGTTTTACAGGTCTATCTCAATGTAATATTCTGAAGCCCACTTGTAGCCATAAATAGTGTTTGATTCCTCCTGAGCGATTCCTGACTGTTTACACTTCAACAGCAGAGCCAAAAACCAAAGTCTATATTTTTCATTTTTAGTAAGAAGTTCACACTTTGTGCTTCCATGTTCTGTTGCCAAGTTTCGATCCACATGATGCCATTTTAACCACATTTACAGATAATCTGCAAAGTGAAATGCTGATTTATTTTTGCTCATTTCCATCCACTAGTGTTAAGTGCATATGAGGACTCATGATAAACAGCTGCTGGTGCTGATCCTCCAGTTGTAAATCATTAAACCACCACATATAAGTCAGAGTCAGATCTCAAACACTGAAAAACACATTTTATATGTTCGTTTCATGTGCTAATTTGAGGAACCTGACAGTCTTCACATGTCTGATGTTTTCATCTTTTCAGTGAGAGCCAGAGGGATCCATTAGTCACCATGTTTTTTGGCTTCATATATTCCCAATGCAATGATTCAAATGTTTTTTCTGTCACTACTCCAACTTTACCAGCAGTCCGTACGGTAAATCGTAGGGTTGCACATCTCTCTGTGATAAATGATTTGATTCGCATCGAGATACACAGGTTGCGATTCAAATAAAAAACGATACTTGTATTACAAACCGATTCAATCCGATACAAAGTAAGCCATGAAGTTAATAATCTGTTTTATTGTGGGTCTGAACAACAACAATTGTAGTGTAAAGAAAACTAAATGTAAAGAAAGTAATGTAAAGAAAAATCGTTCTAGAAGCTTTTTTTCCTTTCATGATATGTTATTTGCTACAACCGATCCACGACTCTAGAACCGATCCACGACTCTAGAACCGATCCATGACTCTAGAACCGATCCATGACACTACAACCGATCCATGACTCTAGAACCGATCCACAACTCTAGAACAGATCCACGACTCTAGAACCGATCCACGACTCTACAACCAATCAACGACTCTAGAACCGATCCACGACTCTAGAACCGATCCACGGATCTACAACTGATCCATGACTCTAGAACCGATCCACGACTCTACAACCGATCCATGACTCTAGAACCGATCCATGACTCTAGAACCGATCCACGACTCTACAACCGATCAATGACTCTAGAACCGATCCATGACTCTTCGACCAATCCATGACTCTACGACCGATCTGCGACTCTACAACCGATCCACCACTCTACAACCGATCAACGACTCTACAACCGATCCATAACTCTTCAACCGATCCACGACTCTAGAACCGATCCACGACTCTAGAACCGATCCACGACTCTACGACCGATCCACGACTCTAGAACCGATCCACGACTCTAGAACCGATCCACGACTCTACGACCGATTCCACGACCCTACGACCGATCCACGAATCTACGACCGATCCACGACTCTAGAACCGATCCACGACTCTACAACCGATCCACGACTCTACGACCGATCCACGACTCTAGAACCGATCCACGACTCTACAACCGATCCACGACTCTACGACCGATCCACGACTCTACCACCGATCCACGACTCTACAACCGATCCACGACTCTACAACCGATCCGTGACTCTACAACCGATCCACGACTCTACAACCGATCCACGACTCTACAACCGATCCACGACTCTAGAACCGATCCAAGACTCTAGAACCGATCCACGACTCTACAACCGATCCACGACTCTACAACCGAT
This sequence comes from Centropristis striata, assembly GCF_030273125.1. NCBI lineage: Eukaryota > Metazoa > Chordata > Actinopteri > Perciformes > Serranidae > Centropristis > Centropristis striata. Next base: position 634,624 of record NC_081526.1, on the reverse strand, counting down.
CCACGACTCTAAAACCGATCCGCGACTCTTTGACCGATCTGCGACTCTACGACCGATCTGCGACTCTACAACCGATCCATGACTCTAGAACCGATCAATGACTCTACAACCGATCCATGACTCTAGAACCGATCCATGACTCTACAACCGATCCACGACTCTAGAACCGATCCACGACTCTACAACCGATCCACAACTCTAGAACTGATCCATGACTCTAGAACTGATCCATGACTCTAGAACCGATCCATCTAGGACTTCATGGCTGATTCGTATGGATTGAGGAGCTGCTACCGACTCAGCCGTATCTCTCACTTGTTAAACAGAATATCCGGTCACATCGGTTTATCCTTCACAACCCTAGAAAATCGGTTATATATAAACCTGCATGTCAGTCATGCATTAAGATGAACTTAATAACTACGCTTTGACATTAATCAGGATATTCCTTGTCATGGATGTGATTCTGGACTAAAATCACGCTGGTAGATATAAACTGTAACATCTTCAACAGTAATTTAAATGTCCTTGTAAGACTCGTGTTCCTGAGAAGTTTTTAAACCAAAGAGGTCTTCACCAACTCTGGCCATGGAGAATCCACCGCCGGTCAACCATGATACACTAATTAATTAACAACTTCCTCTTTAATCTAATTAAAGAGGTTGTCAGCTCAGAGTCCAGCTCTGAGACTTTCATCACTCACCTTTTCTTGGATCCAACCCCACACCGTTTGACTTGTATATAATTAGACAGGTGTAGCCGTTTTGATTGCTTTCTCTTCACATTAATTAGAAGAGGATAATTAGTTAAGACGAACACTAATCTGGCCACTAAGGCTCTTTATCCTCCGGAGCTCAGCGAAGACACAGAACTGTGTGGGAAGTTCAAATGCCAGAGTCAGCAGCAGCTCACACACCTTTTTATGCCTTTTTTTTTTTTTTTTTTTTTTTGCATATAATTTTAAATGTCAGTTCAAACCGTTTATGGATAATAATTGGATTTATCTATTTAAAGACAGAGATTTGTTTTCCAACTATTCATTATTATAAATGTACTTTGTAGTGACAGCAAAGTGTACGAAATGTTTTATCTGCTCGTTTTTAGTCTCACATTTTTATATTTGAATGTCATTTTATGCATTTGTCTTTAATGCTTTTAATGTTTTATGTAAAGAACTTTGAATCGCTCTGTTGGTGAAAGGTGCGACACAATAAACCTGCCATGTCAAAAGGCTCGAGTCAAAGTCAAGTCACAAGTTAGTCGTCCAAGTTGAGTTGCAAGTCTCTTTACATGTTGTCAAGTCGAGTCAACAGTCATCAAATTCATGACTCGGTTCCAAGTCCGATGACTGGAGTCCTCACCTCTGGTACAACGATCACCTTCATAGTTGATACTGTGTCTCTGAGACGGCAGCAGAAATTCCAATATGAATATTTCTCAGAAATACTGCCGTTTTAACCCTCTGGGCTCTCTGATGGTGGGGTCCTGATCAGATCATGTGATGTTTAACAAAAAACCAGGTCACATGGAGCGCTGCTATCAACTTCACTCTAAAGTTCAGACCTGAAACTTTCTCCCAGTTTTTGTTTGACATTCCTAGATCATGTAAAACCAAAGATATGATAGTTTTAATTTGATAGTACAGAAATATTTGAGCGTTGATGTAGCTCTCTAATTTTGCACATAGTTTGTTTTGAAGAGTTGCAGCTAACAAGGACAAAAAGATTCTAAATATACATGTTTTTATGGGACTTTTTTGTATATAGTTTTATTATATTTAAATGTTTACCTTTTTATTTGTTCATATTTGTATCTTATGTTTACATTTTCAAGTACGAAAACAGTTCATTGAGCATATTTGTGGTTTTTATTGTAGTAAATAGTATCATTTTTCAACTCAGATTCCATGATTTTTGGGCTCAATATGTTGATAAAGTAGGTTAAAGTGAGAAAATAATTGTCAGCTCATATAGATGAAGAAAAATGGATACCAAATATGGGTATAGTAAACATTTTTATGTGGTATATGAAAGGCAAAAGTATTCAAAAACAGCCAAAATAGGCTCAGAGCCCAGAGGTTTAGTGCATTATGGAGAATGTATTTGAAGGAATCAGAACGTATTTGAAATGAAAGTCTGGAGGAGAGCTGACTCAGAACAAATCAGATGTAACTTTTGTTTTTCAAACCAACCGATTGATTTTGCAGTAGGTATTAAAATGGTTACATAAAGGACACAAGACTAAAAGACACAACGGCCTCATTAGGACATAAAATACCCTGTTATAACAGTAGGAAAGTACATTTCTGAGGCACTAAGGAGAGTATAGAAGGAATGATGATGGACAGAGGAAGAGAAAGAGGGTTATCAGAAGACTTTAATACAGAAAATATGAGGCAAAAGGACATATGAGAGAGTAGACGATGCAGAGAAGAGGGAGGAAGGAGGGAGGTTGGCTAGAGGACAAGATGAGAAGAGATGACGAAAGGAAGAGAAGTCAGTGTGGAGGAGGAGAGAGACGGGGGAGGAAGAAGAGAGAGCACCTGGGTTTTTGGCAAGTTGACGTGTGCCTTTAGCAGTTACTAACTAAGTCTTTCCAAGTCTATAACAGGTACTGGGAGAGTTTATAGCAGCCTACACACCATTATGGTCCAAGTTCCTCAGTGGATGTGAACTACTCACTCCTGTTCATGCTGAAATGTTCTGAAAGATAAAAAGGAAACATTTTCTCTAATCTTTTTGCAATAACAGGATAATGACCAAAAAATGACCAAAAAAGGACACAAATGACCAAAAAGAGACAACATTGCCAAAAGTGACACAAAATGACCAAAAAGAGACATACAATAACCAAAAGTTACACAAAATACCAAGGAAATACATAAAATTACCAAAAAAGGATGTAAAATACAGTCCTCCTGCAGCAGTCTCTCCCAGCTGCAAAGCCAGAGGTGATGTTAACCCCTTAGCGTCCAGTCTTCAAATTGCTTACAGGCTAACAGTTAGCTCTGTAGCAGTACAGTGTGTATGTGCTAACAGGCTAACAGTTAGCTCTGTAGCAGTACAGTGTGTATGTGCTAACAGGCTAACAGTTAGCTCTGTAGCAGTAGAGTGTGTATGTGCTAACAGGCTAACAGTTAGCTCTGTAGCAGTACAGTGTGTATGTGCTAACAGGCTAACAGTTAGCTCTGCAGCAGTACAGTGTGTATGTGCTAACAGGCTAACAGTTAGCTCTGTAGCAGTACAGTGTGTATGTGCTAACAGGCTAACAGTTAGCTCTGTAGCAGTACAGTGTATTATATATGTATATTATAATAGAACTGTTTACACCAGAGAATAAACCTATAATACCAGTTAGCTGATATAATAAACAGCAGCCTTTCCTATTTTTTGTATGTATGTCATTTTTTTGTCACCTAAATAAAACCCCTAAAACCCAAAATAATTGAAAACACTTTCCCTGCCATCATCCTTTAATGCAGCATCCTCTAGTCTACATGCTGTCCTCGGGGGACGTTTAGAGATAAAGTTTTGGGCTACTGGTCATTTTTTTATTGTTATATTTCATGCAGATATTTATTACTTTTTACATCTATGGTCTGATTGGAGTAAACTGGAAACAGCATATACATATATAGCTCTGGAAATGTCAGCAGTTGTATTGGACATCAGTCAAATGGTTTTTTGAAATGCTTGGCAGAAAATGGCAACATAGAGAAAGTTATTATGAAATCAATTGGTGGCTGCTCAGTGGAGGCTGTAAATGTGACTGTCATCGGTTCCCAATACAACATCAGCTTAAGCCGCCTTTCTCCCCCAGTAGGACCTGTCTGTCTGCCAGCACAGAGCTGTCTCACTGCTTGGTGTGCATGTGGGGGGTTAAAGATGGAGGGTGATAAAAGGAGGGATGGGGCTGTTGGCTGACACTCCTAACACATGTCAGACCTGGCAACCCACCCCTCGGCCTGGCGTACGTTCATATGTTCATATGTTCATCCCCTCTGCTCTGCTGGAATGAGTGAAATGATCACAGGAGACTCTTTAGACACATACAGGTGGCTGTCTGGCTGATTATTGGCTCCTGATCACATCTATTGATATTTCAGCCATTGCACGTGTTGCGCCCTGGCCGAGGGGAACCTGAACGCAACATAAAGACCGGGGTGACAAATCCAATTTATTGTACACAACAATAAATATTTTGCTTCAGGGTGCCAAAATAACAAACAAAACATCTCTCATATTAAATCTAACTAACCATGTGATCTCACAGCGAGCAAATCTTACAAACCTAAAGAAAAATATCTCAAATTCATTGTTAATGAAAACTATTTTACTCACACATGAAGACGATGAAAAAGGCATCTTTTCATCACGCCTTAAATACATTACCTCTAGAAGATAAAACTACTTTCACAGGGTTTTCTTTATCCTTATTTTTTTTTACCTAAACAAATGTAGATGGAACAAAAGTCTGGGCCTCTACAAATAATCCAGACTGTGCTGGCTCTGTTTGAACCCTAGAAACATTGCCCATATTATAATAGTGTCTGTTGCCCCCAGAGGCTGAATCTCCATCAGACTGGATGCTGCTAGTTGAGATCTCTTTATGATGAGCCTCATCTGTCAGCACTGTGTCACTACCGGCTCTTTAATGTCTGCTTTGTTCTTGAAAGAAAACAATTCAATGTAATATTCAGACATTGTTGAACTTTTCCCTATTTGTTGATTAAATGTTTTCCATGTAGAAGCAGCCAGCTCAGCACTAAGTCTGTCCTTTATGTCCATGTTTTACTGGAGGAAGTGATGTGTGGGCGTGGAGCGAGGGAGGGAAGCTCTCTGCTCCCACCATAATTAAATCAAGCTTTAAAATGTAAATATACCATAAAACAATATTGAGCTCCACTGGGTTTAATTGATGCCCGTCCTGAATGCTCGATGAGGCTGTTAATTCTGACTGATGGCTCACTACAGCAGCATGATGGCTGACAGCAGCCAGGAGACACAAACCATCATCCTCCTTCATCTGAGAGTCAGAAACCATCATCCTCCCACCTCCCAGAGACACAAACCATCATCCTCCCACCTCCCAGAGACACAAACCATCATCCTCCCACCTCCCAGAGTCAGGAACCATCATCCTCCCACCTCCCAGAGACACAAACCATCATCCTCCCACCTCCCAGAGTCAGGAACCATCATCCTCCCACCTCCCAGAGTCAGGAACCATCATCCTACCACCTCCCAGAGACAGGAACCATCATCCTCCGACCTCCCAGAGACAGGAACCATCATCCTCCCACCTCCCAGAGACAGGAACCATCATCCTCCTACGTCTCAGTCAGAAACCATCATCCTCCTTCATCTCAGAGTCAGGAACCATCATCCTCCCACCTCCCAGAGACAGGAACCATCATCCTCCCACCTCCCAGAGACACAAACCATCATCCTCCTACGTCTCAGAGTCAGGAACCATCATCCTCCCACCTCCCAGAGACACAAACCATCATCCTCCCACCTCCCAGAGTCAGGAACCATCATCCTCCCACCTCCCAGAGACAGGAACCATCATCCTCCCACCTCCCAGAGACAGGAACCATCATCCTCCCACCTCCCAGAGACAGGAACCATCATCCTCCCACCTCCCAGAGACACAAACCATCATCCTCCTACGTCTCAGTCAGAAACCATCATCCTCCTTCATCTCAGAGTCAGGAACCATCATCCTCCCACCTCCCAGAGTCAGGAACCATCATCCTCCCACCTCCCAGAGTCAGGAACCATCCTCCTCCCACCTCCCAGAGTCAGGAACCATCATCCTCCCACCTCCCAGAGTCAGGAACCATCATCCTCCCACCTCCCAGAGACACAAACCATCATCCTCCCACCTCCCAGAGTCAGGAACCATCATCCTCCCACCTCCCAGAGTCAGGAACCATCATCCTCCCACCTCCCAGAGTCAGGAACCATCATCCTCCCACCTCCCAGAGTCAGGAACCATCATCCTCCCACCTCCCAGAGACAGGAACCATCATCCTCCCACCTCCCAGAGTCAGGAACCATCATCCTCCCACCTCCCAGAGTCAGGAACCATCATCCTCCCACCTCCCAGAGTCAGGAACCATCATCCTCCCACCTCCCAGAGTCAGGAACCATCATCCTCCCACCTCCCAGAGACAGGAACCATCATCCTCCTTCATCTCAGAGTCAGGAACCATCATCCTCCCACCTCCCAGAGTCAGGAACCATCATCCTCCCACCTCCCAGAGTCAGGAACCATCATCCTCCCACCTCCCAGAGTCAGTAACCATCATCCTCCCACCTCCCAGAGTCAGAAACCATCATCCTCCCACCTCCCAGAGACACAAACCATCATCCTCCCACCTCCCAGAGACAGGAACCATCATCCTCCCACCTCCCAGTCAGAAACCATCATCCTCCCACCTCCCAGAGTCAGAAACCATCATCCTCCCACCTCCCAGAGTCAGAAACCATCATCCTCCCACCTCCCAGTCAGAAACCATCATCCTCCCACCTCCCAGAGTCAGAAACCACCTGAATCAGGAACCTTCCGTCAGCTGTTATGACCAGGGGTCATATGGTTCCTTGGTTCTGTTCCTTGCTGTTCCTGGTGCAGGTGGTCCTCCCAGCCAGAGGAGGTGCTGCTGGTCTCCTTTCTGTCTCCTCTGTTTGTTTCCCAGCTGGTGTTTGGAGGCTGATGGACAGTTTTAAAGCTGTTGTCCTGACTACCAGCCAGATGACCGAGGCCCCGTTTACACCAGGACGCTTGCAGGTAAAAACGTCAAAATATTTGATGTGAAGTGCCTTTCGTTTAGATGGTGACTGTGTTTTTGGGTCTTAAAAAGGGTAAATTGTGCCTCCAGCCTCCAGAGTGTAAAACTTAGATCCTCTCCTCTGTAGCGTGTCTTCGTCAGTGATCTCCAGTGGCCAGTCGCTGTCCACGCTGCTGAAACACTGCTGCATGTTTCCTCAGAGCACAGATTCTGTTTGTTTTTGGCTCAGAGGAGAACTTGTCCGGGTCATTGGATCTTCTCTGTTCTCTCTGAGGGAACTGGTGAATGTTGGGAACTAAGGATGCCTCTTTTATGAATAAATGATGACCTTGCACAGGGCGTCAAATATGTAAATAAAAGGGTGTTATCATAAATGTTATCCCTCCCATAAGGATATCAAATATGTAAGGATGAACCTGAGCAACACAGAATTATTAATAATGATCATAAATAATTGGTAATAATAAAAAAACATATGACTTGATTTGCTCTAAGTCACAGCTCGTTAGGGGCACCATCTGTAAAACAGAAAAATATAGCCAATTCACCTAAATCAGTCTCATAAAGTTACTTAACTATCAATTTGGAACACTGATTATTAATTCTGAATATAATTATAATCAAATTGCCATATTAATATGTAGTAGTGGTTGAAGGAATTGTGAGTTCTTGTCATAGAAGAGGCTAGCATATTGTTCATAGTGTACAACATTAAATAGACAGCATTTGTAATCAAAAAGGTATTTATTCTAAACAAGTAAAGCAAATAAAAGCACACATCTATAAGATATAGAGTTCTACATTACAAAAGAGAGGAAAGTCTTACTTGTAACTTGTAACACTCTGTTCTTTACTTTCCTTTTTTACTAAGAAAGCAGATCTAACGAGGCTTTCTGCCTGCATGCAGGAAGTTCATTCAATTTTCACAATTTTTTGAGGTGTGGGAGTTTCTATTGAAAGGTCTTTTTCTGAGGACACAGTGAAGAACACCTCCCACTTCCTGTCTGGATTTTAACTGAGATGAAACTCTCAGCTCTCTTTTATTGGCTTAAGTGCAAACGGACTTGTGGGCTGCACTGCATGAGCTATTTTTACTGAAAGAGGTGAACTGCAGGTGCCTTTCCCTTCTTTAACACCCACCTGTACCTTCAAATAACATCTACTTATGTTTGTGTTCATTATTTATTTATTTATTCATGATATATATATACACGGTTGCCCATGAAGTTGGAATAAAAAGTTTTCCATTAAATGATTGTGACAATGTGATTTTTTCTTGGCATATAAATTGTATAACTTCTCAAAACTTCATTAATCAGTTAACAGAGGATTGTGTCTGAAAACTAAATCATTCCAACTTTACATTTAACATGGTTTTATTGATAATAAACAAAATCATTATGAATAAAACCATGTTAAATGTCTAGATATCAGCTCTTAGATTAAACTCTAATCAGCTATTTCTGTTGTTGTCATTATATTTGTCCAAACAAATGAACCTTTAGTTGAACCAGACATTAAGATGCATTGTAGAAAACAACAACAAATTGACCAAAAAAGATGTCTAATGACCAATAAAAAGAAATTAAATGACAGAAAAAGACGTAAAAATTATCAAAAAAAGACACAAATTGACCAAAAAGACGTATAATGACCAATAAAAAGAGACAATTAATAATGATTTTTGGTTATTATGAATAAAACCATGTTAAATGTCTAGATATCTTAAAGCTCTTAAATTAAACTATTATCAGCTATTGTTGTTGTTATCATTATATTTAGCCAAAAAAATGAACCTTTAGTTGAACCAGACATTAAAATTAACCAGAAACTGAAGAAAACAAGGTGGTTTAATCATTTGTTCCATGACAATATATTCATATATATATATAAATAGATATTTTCTGAGAGTATCTGCAGGTGTGTGTGCAGTCAGGTAGTTATTGAAGTACTTTGTTTACATGCACATAGTGAAAGTGTAATTTTATGCTTTAGTTGGACTTTAGTTGTTAGGAATGTTCCCAGAATGAAGAAACAATGCAGAGCAGAGAGAAAGGACCTTCAGGGGCCTTTTATATTTATCTCATCGATAGCAATTAAGACTTGGAAGAGAAAGAAGAGAAAAGAGGATTCTGGCAGTGAAATACACAATAGTGGAGAAGCAGAGGTCTGTCTTTACTCAATCTGGGGTTTGATTTCTGTTTTAGGGCCATTAGATCGTCTACAGTAGAGAAAACAAAGGAGGAGGAGGATTTAAAAGAAGAGGAACTCAATGTAAAGATGGATGGAGAGCATTAAAGGAGAGAGAATCTGGGGAAGAAGAAACTGAGAGAAGGTAGAAGAGGAGATGGAAGTTAATGGGACAACTGAGGGGAAAGTATACAGGGATCTACACTGTAAAAAAAATAAAGTCTGTTTAATTTACAGTAAAATACCATCAGCTGTGTTCAATAAGAACTGTCATTATTATTAATAGTCTCTTTTTTAGGCTACGTATGTCCTTGTGACAATATGGTACTTCTCCATTAATTTTACCTGAAAATGTTATACTTTTTACAGTAAAACTGTGTGTTTTCTACAGTTCTTCAACAGTTTTGTACACTGTAAAAAACAAAAAACAGTTGTTTTTACGTTAAAACCCGTCAGCTGTGGTTGACAGAACTTCACCGTAGTAAATACGGTGCAACTTTTTTTAATATTACAGTAAAAAGATATTGGCTATAGTGTCCTTTTTGTTAGTAATTTTGTGTCTTTTTTAAATAATTGTGTCTTTTTTAATAATTTTGTGTCTTTTTAAATAATTGTGTCTTTTTTGTAATTGTGTGTCTTTTTTGGAATTTTTTTGTCTTTTTTGTGTCATTTTGTCTCTTTTTTGTCATTGTGTCTTTTTTGGTAGTTCTGTGTATTTTTTGGTCATTTTGTGTCTTTTTTTAAGTAATATTACGTCTTTTTTGTCATTGTGTCTTTTTAAAATAATTTTGTCTTTTTTGGTCATTTTGTGTCTTTTTTGTGTCATTTTGTGTCTTTTTTTAAGTAATTTTATGTCTTTTTTGGTCATTTTGCGTCTTTTTTTGGTCATTTTGTGTCTTTATTTAGTCATTTTGATCGTGCCTCCAGCGGCCCCCAGGTAATTTGAGTTTCAGACCCCTGATGTAAAGACTTAGATGAAGAAGCAGAGATAGAGCGAGAGGCGAGGAGGCTGATGGAGGCTGATGGAGGCTGGTGGAGGCTGGTGGAGCAGCAGCTAGGTGAGCTAAAGGGGAGATCGTGTATTAAGTCAATGGGATAATGATGTGTGATGTCAAAGCGTGACCAAGCTGTGGAAATGGTAAAATGTCTTTCATCATCACTAAGCGTCCTCTCTCTGACCCCTTCAGCTGGACATTAAAATGGTGGCGACTCGATGGAAAAACTGTTTCAATTTACTTCTAAGTGGAGCAACATTGATTGTGGGTTGAAAGCGAGGCCCCGGGGCCCCGAGGCTCCCAGACACAGAGACAGATCATCAGACGTCTATCTGCTGCACATTCACTCAGTGATTTACACTCTCTCATTATTAAACATGCACTAATAACAACTATTAAAACATTTCTCTGGATAAATCACACAACTGTGTTTCCTCTAGCTTCAGGTTGAGAAATATAGAAAGTGGACAAATATTCAAAGGTTAAAACATCTTTGAAAAAAGGAAATATTGTGTAAATAAATGTCAATTTTAACTGATACATCACAATAAACTGTTACCAGTTCATGCACACTTTTATAGCTTATTGTCTGTATAATATCTGTAATAAGCTGTTTTTCTTCTTTTTTTCCTGTGTGACATGTGCAATAAGCTTTTCCTTTTCTCTTTTTTTTCCATTGAACTGTCTTTTAATTGTTAATAACTCTAACATTAATTTTATCTGTTGTTTCATGTCTGTTTTTAACTTGTCTTGGCACTTTGTAACATGCATTTTGAAAAGTGCTCTGTAAATAAAAATATATTATTATTACTATTATTATTAATAAACTGGAGCCTGCATGTCAGTTTGATCACAATATACACATACTATACTTTGTACAGTTTTTAATTGAATATATGTCACAAAAGATTAACAAACGCTTGCAATCTTTGTTATTTCCTTTTTGGAATTGTTTTGTAGATAATGAGACTAAAATAACTCCATGTTGCTCTGATAGAGTTGTTGCCTCATTTAATCCTCTAGGGTCTATGATTTGATTGAAGTTCTGAGGTCATGTAAAACCAAAGAAATGATTGTTTTAATATGATAGTACAAAAGGATTTATTCAGGTGTGACAGTAGGATGGGAAGAGGCAAAAAGGCTCTAATCATCCAACACTGTTCCTATAAATAAACATGTTTTTATGGTCATTCTTTGTGTATAGTTTTATTATATTTGAATTTTACCTTTAGATGTTCACATTTGCAACCTATGTTTACATTTTTTAGGTCTGAAACAGTTCATTGAGCATATTTGTGGTTTTTATTGTCACAAATAGTATAATTTTATTTCAGATTTCATGATTTTTGTGTATTTTTGGGCTCAATGTGTAAATAAAATGGGTTAAAGTGAAAAAATAATTGTCAGATCATGTTGACACAATGAAGAAAATACCAAATACCAAATATTATATTAAATAGTATAAAGTATATTAAATATTATGTGGTATAAAGGGTTAATGTAACCTGGCAGGGCTCACTAGATATTTCACTGGTCTTATTTAAAGAACATGCTGGTGCAAACATCATTACTGGTCTGTCGTTAGTCTTTTCCTCTAAGTTTCAAACTAGAAACACAAAGGAAATGATAATGTTTTATTACGTTTTATACCAGGTGAGGATTTCATCTGTTTCTGCTGCCATGATCACTTCCAAGTATTTGTTTTGCAGATTAAATTATAAATTATAAAGTGTCTTTCGAGCAGCATGTAGCAGTCTGTGGGGCCCCTGGGGGCCCCGGCTGGTCCCAGGGCCCCATAGCGTGTTGTGGTGCTGTAACCTACATGAAGGTTCAGACTGTAGCGTGACCAGGAAGACCTGAGAGAGGAGGTGAGACAGGAGACACACTCACTATCACACACAATCACACACAATAACACACACTATCTCACACATGAGCAAAACCTGCAACAGTTCCTCACATCCAAGATAGTAACAAGCAAAAGAAAACACTCTTAAAGTCTAAAAACCAGATCAAACAGTAAATCTGAGGGAAATGATCTTGCTGCATGGACAGATAATTTACCTTGACAAGATTTATTAAATTAAGATTATTAAATCTAGAAATAAGCATGTTGAACACTTAAAATAAGAAATTAACTCTTAAAACCAGAATAAAACCGATTAAAACCAGTATAAAACCAAGAGATTTCTTAAATTAAGATAAAAGAAATTAAGAAAGTTTTTTTTTTATCTTGGTAAGAACCAAATAATCATCAGGTCACTCTGCTCGGGCCAGTTCATCACTGCTGGCAGCTTTACTTTATCTGGTTTTAAGAGTTCATTTTTAGAGCAATCAACTGCCGCTGTGGAATGGTCGGGAACAGTGACAGCAGCCAGAGGTGGACAGACTGGAATTTCTGTCCTCGAACAGAAAGCATTTTTGGCAAAACCATAATACCTATCATTGATCCGACTTCACTTTGAGCGTCCTGGGTTCTTCCTGAACGTCTACATATGTTTTTTGTGAAGAAAAATGAAAAAATAGCTTTGTTAGAGCGATCTAAAAAAACTGTTACATCTCCCTTTTTTCATAAATCTTCCTGCGTTTTTAATATGGGAGCCAATGAGGCTGTTGGTGGTGTTGGTGGATCATCTGTGCGTCCTACGCCCAAACTATAACTCTGACAGCTTTACCAGAGGATTGTGAGGGAGAAGACTAATTTTCCTTCGATTCTATGTATAAATTATTTCTGTAGAGTGGAATTTGCGGCCTGGAGCGCAGTTTTCAAATTTATTTTTTGACAGTTTTTTCTCTCCCTCTACACTCTGGCGATGATGTCACACACTGTGACACGAACATTCCGTGCAATACACACCCATTATAATCTCAGAATTTCTCCAAAAATGATCATGGTCATTGAACAGGGATTGATAAAAAACTATATGACCTATCGAAACGTGGATTAATACACCGATACACAAGAGTTGGGTCTACTGTTTAAAGTTTAAATGGAGTCTCTAGGTGAAATTATGCCGGAGAAGTAGACGTTTAAAAATCTACAATTATTGTTCTTTTTCCCTCATTTTTTCAGCCGTCCCATTCACTTCAATGCAAAATTTTGTAATAATGTGAACAACACAATTCAATGAGGGCAACACTTTGTTCTATTGTGAAATAAGAAGAGGCTGATTGTGCTCTATTGTCAGTGATCTGGCCTCTGATGAGTTAATATCCGTCTCCACAGGTCTCCTCGTTTTATTTTATTTTATTCAGCTGTTGAAGTGAGGAGGGTCATTCACAGTGAACTTTAAATGGAAGGCTGGATTTTCAGCAGCTACACTAACTGCTAAGTGACTGATATTGAATGAGAAAATCGCTGCGACACATTATGTTCATTTAGTGCAACAAGGCAGTAAATTCATGTGTCGCCCGTTCCAGACGCTCAGATTTCATTCAGTCAGACCTCAGACAGAATTGTCAGAAATTTACACATATAAAGTAGAACCTTTTGAGATAAAGAGCTCCACTTTGGAGGATTGTCCCTGTGTTTATGTGGAAACAAGGTGTGGTGGTGTTGGAGGGCCCAGACTACAACATGATGCTGGAGAGAAAAGACACAGTGACACTTATTGACTTCTGCTGGCTGAGACAGTATCGATTCACCAGGCAGAGAGAGAGAGAGAGAGAGAGAGAGAGAGAGAGAGAAGAGAGAGAGAGGGAAAGAGAGAGAGAGAGAGAGAGAGAGAGAGAGAGAGAGGGAGGGAGAGACCAAGAAAATGTTTTCTAAACCAGTAAAAACCAAATTTCACCATCATCTAAGGAAAAAGTGTGTTTATACAGTCATGGAAAAAATTATTAAACCATTGTTTTCTTCAATTTCTAGTTCATTTAATGTCTGGTTCAACTAAAGGTTCATTTGTTTGGACAAATATAATGATAACAACAAAAATAGCTGATAAGAGTTTAATTTAAGAGCTGATATCTAGACATTTAACATGGTTTTATTGATAATGATTTTGGTTATTATCAAGAATGTTTCCATGAGTGTTGATGTAAAAATGACTAAAAAAAGACACAAAATGACCAAAAACAAATGTAAAAATGACTGAAAAAAGAAGCAAAATGACAAAAAAAATAGATGCAAAAAATGACCACAGAATGACACAAAATTATCCAAATAGAAACAAATTGACCAAAATAGATTTAAAAATGATCAAAAAAGAGATAAAATGACCAAAAATACAGTCAAGGAAAAAAAAGATTAAACCACTTTGTTTTCTTCAGTTTCTGGTTCATTTTAATGTCTGGTTCAACTAAAGGTTCATTTGTTTGGACAAATATAATGATAATAACACAAATATCTGATAAGAGTTTAATTTAAGAGCTGATATCTAGACATTTAACATGGTTTTATTGATAATGATTTTGGTTATTATCAAGAATGTTTCCATGAGTGTTGATGTAAAAATGACTAAAAAAAGACACAAAATGACCAAAAACATAAACAAATTGGCCAAAAATAAATGTAAAAATGACTGAAAAAAAAACCAAAATTACAGAAAATAGATGCAAAAATGACCAAAGAATGACACAAAATTATCCAAATAGAAAGAAATTGACCAAAATAGATGTAAAAATGATCAAAAAAGAGACAAAATGACCAAAAATACAGCCAAGGAAAAAAAAATATTTTTCTTCAGTTTTCTGTTCATTTTAATGTCTGGTTCAACTAAAGGTTCATTTGTTTCGACAAATATAAAGATAACAACAAAAATATCTGATAATAGTTTAATTTAAGAGCTGATATCTAGACATTTAACATGGTTTATTCATAATAACCAAAATCATTATCAAGAAAACGCATAGTGAACTGTGTGTGTGTGTGTGTGTGTGTGTGTGTGTGTGTGTGTCTGTAACTGTAACCACAGCAAAGATCAAAGGCAATCAGAGCAATCAACAGAATACACTGTCAGACTGGAATTTCTGGCCTCGAACAGAAAGCATTTTTGGCAAAACCATAATACCTATCATTGATCCGACTTCACTTTGAGCGTCCTGAGTTCTTGGAGATAACCATGAAAAAACATTAGATCACCTTGTTTTCTTCCCTAACAAGAAATGGAAGAAAACAAGGTGATGTAATGTTTTTTTCATGACTGTATGTAAGTATTTGTGGGTGTTTTTGTTTAGGTGAGCTCTAGTAGAAAGTGTTATTGTGGGTGATGAACAGACCGACTGGTGTCTGTATGATGATGTGGTGTTTGACAGACGTTGTGCTGTAGCGTGACCTTGGTCAGCCAGAGAGGTTAATGGAGACATCAGCAGGTGACTGAGGAAGCGTTTAGCAGATATAATTGATGATGCAATCAGTGTCGGGATGAAGCAGAAGTCTGTTTCCCCTCCAGCTCTACACCCCAGGAACCATATATACATCCTGCTGCAGGCTGGCCTCCTCCTCCTACTCCTCACTCCTCCTCTGCCAGCTCCCCTTCAGGGAGAACCATGTTATCACCACAAGAGTTTGATTCCAGTTTAGTTAGTGAACATCATGTAGCTGTTAGGTCAATATTGGCAGAAGGCTGCAGGGAGCTGCAGCTCCACCAACATTAAACTCTTCTTTAATAGCAGCAGGTAACTACAGTAATGAACAATGTGGCTGAGCACAGAAATGACCAGACGCTGTGTCACTAAATACAGCACAGCATTCTTTAGAAGGAAAACTTTTCCTTCATACACAGTCTGACTTCTGCACTAGAGATGTTCGATACCATTTTTCCCTCCCGATACCGATCCTGATACTTGTGCTGTGGGTATCGGCCAGTACACTGCAAAAAAGGTGTTTAAAAACCAGATCAAACAGTAAATCTGAGGGAAATGATCTTGCTGCATGGACAGATAATTTACCTTGACAAGATTTATTAAATTAAGATTATTAAATCTAGAAATAAGCATGTTGAACACTTAAAATAAGAAATTAAACCAGAATAAAACCACATAAAACCAGAAAAAACTGTTAAAACCAGAATAAGACCCGTTTAAACCAGAATAAATCCAATTGAAACCAGAATAAAACCAGTTCAAACCACATAAAACCAGAATAAATCCAGTTAAAACCAGAATAAAACCAGTTCAAACCAGAATAAAACCAAGAGATTTCTTAAATTAAGATGTTTAAATCTAGAAATAAGCATGTTGAACACTTAAAATAAGAAATTAAACCAGAATAAAACCACATAAAACCAGAAAAAAATGTTAAAAACAGAATAAGACCCGTTTAAACCAGAATAAATCCAATTAAAACCAGAATAAAACCAGTTCAAACCACATAAAACCAGAATAAAACCAAGAGATTTCTTAAATTAAGATGTTTAAATCTAGAAATAAGCATGTTGAACACTTAAAATGAGAAATTAACTCTTAAAACTAGACACATTATCTAACACTTATAAATCTAAAGTTTTTTTTTATCTTGGTAAGAACCAAATAATTGTCAGGTCACTCTGCTCGGGCCAGTTCAAAGAGTACAAATTTGATCTTGCTTCCAAACTTTTGGCCTGTAGTGTAATAATAATAAGCGAACCAGTGAATAATTACTAATTGAATAAATGACGTGGTATCAGATCGGTGCCTGGACTCAGTATTTGCTGGTATTGTCGGCAGTATCGGAGCAATTTCTGGTATTGTAACAACTTTATTCTGCACACGAGTCACTGCATGTGTTTATGCAGAACTGTTTTAAATATGAAGGTTTTAGTGCAAAGCAGAGACAGAAATAACCATCCGGGGGTCCTGGGACAGGCTCCCTGGGGAGATTTATTTCCAATCAGGCAGACTATTTTTTAAGCAAATGAAGTTAATAGAATGCCTGAAAAGTTGTACAACATTTGGGAATAACATGATAGTTGCCAAGAGGAAAAAAATCATCAATCCTGTAGAGCTTACATCCTGTTTCTATCTAATATTTATCCAACTCTCTTTATCCTTTAAAACACAACAAATGTTCAAGACGACTACTTTTCACTATGAATTAAAAGAGGTAAAATGAGTCGTCTTGAAACCTGGAGTAAAGTTCAAGGCCAAGTCAATGTATTGGGCCAATAGAAGAACCTGAATCAATTATAGAAATAGCAGCAGTGGAACAGAGCAGACCTGGATTTTATTCTCAGTTTTTGGATTTTTTATTCAGCAGCACGTGAGAAAAAAGTTTTCTTTACAAATTCAGTTACCATGGTGTAAGTAAATGACCTCCAAATGATTCTTTAATGTGATAATTTATTAAAAAAATTGGCAAATTTATTTCTCACACTTGGATGTTGCCTCTGGCCCTAAAGGAGGCGGTCACACTTTTCTTTGCCGCTCCCTCCCATGTTTTCCTGCTTCGCTCCTCCTGTCTTTCTTCTGTCTTTTACTTTGGAAGACTCTCTGCACTGCTCTGCAAACTAAAAAATCATGGATTTGATCAACTGGACTCTCAACGCAGTAGACACCATCGTCTGGAGAAGAAGCCTGGTTCAGGGAGTCCATGATGGACGGTGGAGAGGTGGTGAGTCGTGTGCCTGGCGGCTCTCTCTGTGGAGGATATAGAAGATCTCTATCTATTCTGAACCTTGACAACAGGTCTTCTTCTGATTGGATCAGGCTTTGCTCTGGTTTATGGAGATACACAGTAAACAGTGACAGCTGTCCAAAGCCCCATGAGGCTGCTGAGATGATTGATACGATGAGCAGAGCTGTCAGAACTCAGACTGTGGTCACAAACAAGGTTATTATAGTAAAACGAAAACTAACGAAATAACGAAAACTAGAATTGAAAAAACATTTTCGTTAACTGAAATAAAAATAAAAACTAGAGTTTTTAAAAAACGATAACTGACTGAAACTGTATTGTGTGGCTACAAAACTAACTAAAACTAACTAAAATTATAGTGGAAATGTCCTTAGTTTTCGTTTTTGTCAACTTTTTTCATTCATAATTCAGTGTTTCTATTTGAACATGCAACACATGGTGAATATGTTTACTGAGACTGGGATGTTTACACTAGAACCAAAATTCAAAACACCCAGAACTGTAAGAGTTAATAACCTTATTGGGGCTGAGATGATAAACCAAAGGAAATAAAGGCAAAATGTATAATGATAATAATAATAATAATAATAAAACTACACTAAAAACTAAAAACTAAACTAAATAAAACTAAAACTAATGAACTAACTATTAGAACCTTGGTCACAAACCGAACCTTGGATGAAATCAAGGAGCATCTGACGGCCCTGGAAAAGAGACTGGATCGATTTGGAGACCAGTATGGACAATATGGGCAAGATGGCTAGCGGGAAATTGTATGCTGCCATTTTTGCTTACAGCCCAAATCCCAATCTGATCTGGCCTCCTCCAAACAGCCCTGACTGAAGGCTGTTCTGGATCAAATCCCCCTGTTGAGCTCTGCAGCGAGCTGCTGCTGTCTGGGGCCTTAGCAAGGTTGTCTCCATAGCAACCGCTATGTTATCGCTTTTTGTCATTCCAGCGAGCTGAGACGGGGTCTCGTAAGTCTGCTCATAAGTCTGTTCATGTTGTGAAGTGTATTGTGCTGATGTTGCTGAGGGTTTTTTCCTCCTTTCTTTCATGTTGTGCTGTATTTCCTTTCTTTCACCTCTGTCATATTGTTTGTGTGTTTTATACGTTTGGACGGGTTGATAGCTAATCTCGTTGTCCTAGTACTTGTTACTCTGTGCAATGACAATAAAGGTGTCCGATTCTGATTCTGATTCTCAGTTTGCCTATAATTTAATAGATTTGCACTAATAATTCATTAAATGTTCCATCTTTGCTAAACAGAATGTGGTGGTAAGTCACACTGTAAAAACAGGACAGAAAGATTAGATAAACCCTGAATTTAAGATAAGATTAGACAACAACAATAATATCAATATAAATATATTAAAAATAAAATGTTTGACCCTCTGGGGTCTGTGATCGCACCGGCTTGATCAGATCATGCAACTCTTTCAAAGCACTGTAAGAAAAAACATTTTTGGTCAATTTGTGCCTTTTTTTGGTCATTTTGCAACTTTTTTGGTCAATTTGTGTCTTTTTTTTTGGGTCAATTTGTGCCTTTTTTTGGTCATTTTGCAACTTTTTTGGGTCAATTTGTGTCTTTTTTTTTTTAATCAATTTGTGCCTTTTTTTGGTCATTTTGCAACTTTTTTGGTCAATTTGTGTCTTTTTTTAGGTCAATTTGTGCCTTTTTTTGGTCATTTTGCAACTTTTTTGGTCAATTTGTGTTTTTTGGGTCAATATTTGCAACATATGTTTACATTTACAGGTCAAAATCAGTTCCTTGAGCATATTTGTGGTTTTTATTGTAATTAATAGTATAACTGTATTACAGATTTCATGATTTTTTTTTGTATTTTTGGGCTCAATATGTTAATAAAGTAGGTTAAAGTAAAAAAAGTCAGATCATGGTGAATGGATACCAAACATGGCTATAGTAAAGATTCTGTATGTGGTTAATAAAGGACAAAGAGCCCCGAGGGTTAAAGAACAAAGTGAGTAAAGATTAAATGACATGTCAGGATGTAATATACAGATATATTGCACATGCTAATGAAGATAATATAGTGTGTGGTGTTAATAAAACACAGATCAGAGGACTCTTCTATTGACTGGAGCTGCTATCCTCAGTTAACCCTCTAGCTGCCGGCCTCGTGGGGGTAATTACCCCCTGCCCCGCTGCGTCCTGCAGGTGAACTGATCACTGATGAGTAAAGTAAAACTCATTTGAGTGGTGGTGTGTGTTGAATAGCCCACCCTTCACCTAATTAGACCCTGGGAGACCCCCTGGGTGGCTGCTGCTGCTAACCTGCAATATAAGCACAACCTGTCCGTGTGAGTGGCACCCAGTTCATTCCACCCAGCAGGTGGGCACTTTTACTGTTATTACCTGAGGGCTGGTATGCAGACAGATGCCTTCTCAGCAGGAGACGCTGCACACAGCAACACACACTTATGGATGCAGGGAGCAGCTCACACAGCAGCTTCATCTGCACACTGCAAAAAGTCAGCTCGTAAATATAAGAGAAAAAAGTACAGAAATTAGGTTTAACCCTCTGAAGTTCAGGAGATTTGTTCACAAACACAAAATGACCAAAAAAAGACACCAAAAGACACAAAATTACTAAAAAAAAGACACAAAATGACTAAAAAAGACACAAAATGACTTACAAAGACATGAAAAGAATTCAAAAATGGACAAAATAGCCCAAGACTCCATAGAGTTAAGTTGTTAACCCATTTCTTGTTCCCTGAAAAAGGCCTACTTGTATAATTCTGAAATGTACATTATTTTCCAGTTTTGGTTAAGCTTACCTTTTTTTATTTACCTCTGGCAGTTCACCACTTACCTTTGGACCCTTTCAAGCTGTTCATTTGACTTGAACTGCTTGAATTTCAATAAAAAACTGGAAAAATTGGGGTGTTCTAAAACTTTTGACTGGTAGTGTATTTATATATATATATATATATATATCACATGAAGTCGATCCTTCATGTGACAGATGGACTCAGACAGCAACATGTTCCTGATCTCATTAATTGCATTCAGACAAACAGAGTTTCAGCTCTTGACTCATGACTTTGCTGTGTTCCACCAGAGAACTTTTCTTAGTATTTGTCGTCTCCAAACTGTAAATGTGACCGTAACAAACTGTCCTGCTGCTTCCTGTTTACTTCATTATCTCTCTGTGTGGCTGGAATCTGAGGAATCTGGACACATTAGGATGTGAGATGATAATTATTAAATCTATTTCCTGCTTGTTCCTGTGTTGTCAGGCTGTTGCAGTAACTGCAGCCGTCACCGTTTTATCTCTGCTTTACATGACACTTCCTGTCTGGCTGCATGTTTCCTGACTGCAGGCAGAACCAGAAGCAGAAGCAGAAGCAGAGAGTCGGAGCAGACAGGCTGCCGGCCACTATTCTCTAATTGGTGCGCCTGTCAACCTGAAGCTGCCGTGTCGTTGACCTTGTCTTTGCTTTGGTGTTTTTCACCGCCACCTCCGCGCCGTGGCTTTCAGTAAAAGCTTTTCACAGCACGCTGCGGAATTCCTGCTGAGCAAAACAATGTTGCTAAAAGTGTTGATATAATAAACATAATAAAGCACTAACTGGATATTGTTAGAGGGGAGAGATGAGGAGTGAGATCCAGCTTTAATGCTAGAATACAAAGAGATTTATGAGAGTTAGGCCTCTAAATGTGCTCTAGATGTAGATAAATGAGATCTTTTTGTCTGTACGAGGCTTGGAAGTTCCTCATTTTAGGGTCAAGGCCATTTGGCCTTCCTGTTCACATTTATTTAAGGCACAAAGGCCGCTTGGTTAAATGACGCTGGTTTTACCTTTCAGATTAATACCTTAACGTTCTCATTCACCAAGAAACATTCTGTATTAAAACATTTGTTTTCATTGAAAAACATTGAAAAACATATTGTAAAACATATTGTAAAGCATTGCTTTGAGAGAGAGAGAGAGAGAATCACAATAGCTTAGAATAGAATAGTATAGAATAAAATAGCCTTTATTGTCATTGTATAGAATACTGTGGTGGAAAATCTCAAGGAGACAGCAAACGTTTCTATAAAGAAAGAAAGAAAGAAAGACAGCCCTGTGTGGGATTTATTGATAAGTATCACAAAACAGATACAATATTCAAGATACACAAACAGGTCCTTGGTCTGAACAGCAACTGCACAGTAATCCAAATATCTGTTACCATTATATCTAATGTTGGTGTGTCAGGTCTCTTGCTGTCCTGTTATTGTTCCAAATGGTGCAGTGGGATTTCTTAAATCAGAGCTGCTCTGATTTTAATCAAGCAGGAGTTTCCTGTAAAGAGACTGAGACTGCTGGTCAGATTTCTTGATGCATATTTAAACTGCTATATGTCAGATATTTTAATACATCTTCAAATTAATTCACAACAATACAACGAAATTAGAGTGCAACTCCTATTGGTGCTTAAAACAATTTAGAACAACAATATAAAAATGACTTCAGGACAATAAAGGTATAAACATATAAAAAAGGTATAAAATATCACAAAAAAGAATAAATGGTAACACTTTATGGAGGGACTATATCTCTCTCCTGGCCTGGGAACACCTCGGGGTCCAGGAGGAGCTGGAGCCTGCTGCCCCCGCGACCCGGCCCCGGATAAGCAACATGCTTATGCAACCTGGTCTCACAGAAATCCGTGGAATAGCCACGGAATCACTCAAATTTCCGTGAAACTGACACGGATTTCGCTACAATGCAAGTTAATGACAGTCATATTTATATTATATTTAATTCATATACTAACTAAACTTGTGTTCTTACCTCTAAAGCTGAACAGCAGCATCACAAATGAAGACATTATAATCCATCTGAATTCAGCCATCGTGCTTCTCTCTTGGTGTCTCGCTCTCAACTGTCAAAGTCTCTGACCAGCTGCTTCTTAAAATGAACTCAGTTTAATGTTAACAGTAGAAGACGTCTTGGTCATCAATAGAGGAAGTTTAATGTGTGAAGACTGTATCTTGGTTCCTCATTCTATCTTGGCACTAATTAATTAATTTATGTTTTCTAAGAAAGGAGAAGTATTCTGGTGAGAATGTGTCTAACAGCAGAGCTCTGCAGGTTTTACCCTCTAATGCTGACCAGATAAACATCACAAACACTAACTACACTAACAAGGATCTGACAGAACTGTTGGTGAATAACTTGAATGTAGAGCATCAAGTCTCCAAAACCCCAGAACAGATGCAGCAGCAGGTCTGTCAGAATTCTCCCGTGGCTATTCCAACATACAAAGTGATTATGTACATTCACTGAGTCAATATTTACAAAATAAAACATATATTTCTCGCTAGAAATGTGATCAAAATCCATTTTTATGCAGAAACAAAGTCAAAATATTGATTTTTCACTAAAAATTAGAGGACTGTCCGCCATGTTTTTTGTTCTGACCGCCGGGACCTTGAAAGTCACGTGACTTGGAACAAACCAATAGGAACAAATATCCATGGAATAGCCACGGGATATGACTGGCATTAACTTGCATTGTAGCCAAATCCGTGTCAGTTTCACGGAAATTTGAGTGATTCCGTGGCTATTCCACGGATTTCTGTGAGACCAGGTTGCAACATGATGTGCAGCCATGTGCATCTTATTACTGTAAATTAACTTTTTTTCTCTGAGTTGAAGCCAAACTAAATGTTACACATCATAATTTATTTTAGAGTTGACTAATGGGCTCCTTGGAGTTCAGTCTCAGGCTGGATGTGACTGAGTTTCTGCCTTTGAGGCACTTCTAGTTAGATAAATATTACATCCACATAGTACGACTACCTGACTTCCCTCTGATAGTGAGATGTACCCAGACAAAAGGAAAGACTTCCTGTCCAGCTACGTCTCCATTCTGCCCTTTGTAACTGATCCAATATTCAAACTCTCCAACTAAAGTTAAAACTCAGCATATGGAAGTTGGTGGTGTGAACCAAAGGGCTCTGAAATATAAAAAGTGAACAGACAAGACTCATTCAAGTGAACAGTGCCCTCTAGCAATGACATTCTCAACTTATTGTACAAAAGCACAAATCGTGAAGGATTTCTAAGGCATGAAGAGTAAAAACCTGCTGAGACTGTTGGATGATTCCCTCTTCCCACGTGGTGACATCATCAGGAAAAGAAGCAGATTCTTCATACAGAAACCTCTGTCTTCTCCTCTTCCACGTCTCTTTTCCCCTGTCATTATTAGTCATTTTGTGTCTTTTTTAGTCATTTTGTGCCGTTTATTGTGTCTTTTCTAGTTATTTTTTTGGTATTTGTTGTCTTTTTTGGGGTTATTTTGCATCTTTTTTAGTCATTTTGTCTCTTTTTTGGCTCATTTTGCATCTTTTTTTAGTCATTTTGTCTCTTTTTTGGCTCATTTTGCATCTTTTTTAGTCATTTTGTGTGTTTTGTGTCTTTTGTGTTTTGCGTAACAGTTCTGCTCTGGTGCTGCCGTCTTGGCCAGGTCACTCTTGGGAAAGAGGTTTTTAATCTCAATGAGTTTTTCACCTGGTTAAATAAAGGACATTGACTGACAACTTATATTGATTTATTTTTTACATTTATTTACAGGTTGTTTCATTCTTCACATGGTGAAATAATCAAGAAAAAGCAGCCGATTCTTCCTACAGAAACCTGTCCTCTCCTTTTTTTTCCCCTCTCGTCGCTCCCTCATTACTCACATAATTCTGTTACCTAGCACCACGATGAGGCATCAATTCTTCTGCCACTGAGAATTGCAAATTAGCTTTGAGTTAGCTGCTGAGGAGATGGGAGGAGACAGGAGGTGGAGGCGGAGAAGAGATAAGCTGATGAGGATGTTGGAATTAGCTCGCGCTCTCAGTGGGAGAGAAACAATCTGAGGGAATCTGAGGAACTTTCACCCACAAAATGAGGCGTTTTAATGCAGCTGTTCTCAACCTTGGGGTCGGGACCCCAAATGGGGTCGCGAGATGATTTCTGGGGGTCACCAAATCATTTTGGAAGTCAGCTCTGTCTCCACTGTGTTAAAGTGTTCATGTGTTTTAGTCTTTTTGGTCACTTAATGTCTTTTTTTGGTCATTTTGTGTCTGTTTTTAGTCATTTTAGGTCATTGTGTGTCTTTTTTTTGGTCATTTTGTGTCTTTTTTTGGTCATTTTGTGTCTTTTTTTGATCATTTTTTGGTCATTTTGTGTCTTTTTTTGGTCATTTTGTGTCTTTTTTTGGTCATTTTTTGGTCATTTTGTGTCTTTTTTTTGGTCATTTTGTGTCTTTTTTTTGGTCATTTTGTGTCTTTTTTTTGGTCATTTTGTGTCTTTTTTTTGGTCATTTTGTGTCTTTTTTTTGGTCATTTTGTGTCTTTTTTTTGGTCATTTTGTGTCTTTTTTTTGGTCATTTTGTGTCTTTTTTTTGGTCATTTTGTGTCTTTTTTTTGGTCATTTTGTGTCTTTTTTTTGGTCATTTTGTGTCTTTTTTTTGGTCATTTTGTGTCTTTTTTTTGGTCATTTTGTGTCTTTTTTTGGTCATTTTGTGTCTTTTTTTGGTCATTTTGTGTCTTTTTTTTTGTCATTTTGTGTCTTTTTTTGATCATTTTGTGGTCAATTTGTATCTTTTTTTGTCATTTTGTTTCCTTTTTTTGGTAATTTTGTGTCTTTTTTGGTAATTTTGTGTCTTTTTTGGTCAATTTGTCTTTTTTTGGTCATTTTGTGTCTTTTTTGGTCAATTTGTCTTTTTTTGGTCATTTTGTGTCTTTTTTGGTCATTTTGTGTCTTTTTTGGTCATTTTGTGTCTTTTTTGGTCATTTTGTGTCTTTTTTTTGGTCATTTTGTGTCTTTGTTTTGGTCATTTTGTGTCTTTTTTTTGGTAATTTTGTGTCTTTTTTGGTCATTTTGTTTTCTTTTTTGGGTCATTTTGTTTCTTTTTTGGGTGATCTGAACTGTGTGTGTGAGATTGTGTTCAGTGAGTGGGGGTCACGGACAACATGCATGTTAAATTGGGGGTCGCGACTCAAAAAGGTTGAGAACTACTGTTTAAATGTGACGGTGAGGGTCTGTAGATCAGAGTGGTCAGGTCTGCAGCATCCTGCAGCCAGAGAAACATTAGCATGCCACCAGCTCCACTCTGCCTCTGCAAGGTCAGTTGACTGGAAAATAATGAGCAATGAGCTAAACATGGGGGAAATTAGAGCAGCCAGTCTGCTAAACGTACAGCAGAGATCTGATTACTGATTCCAGTGGCACACTTCCATTATCTCTGAAAGAATTTACACTATATTCAATAAAAGCAGTGAATTAAATAAAAGATCCTCCAGTCTGTCAAGCTTTAATGAATGATGTAATGAAACATTTGCAGTTAGAAAAATAAAATTCACCCTGAGAGATAAAACCTTGTGTTATTACTATTTAAATCTCTTTTCTTGAAGATGACTAAAAAATACACAATGACCAATAAAGACACACAAAAAAACACAATATGACTGAAAAAGGCCACGAAAATACACAAAATGACCAAAAAAGACATGAAAAAAGACACAAATTGACACAAAACCAAGTTGTATTATTACTATTTAAATCTCTTCTTGATGACCAAGAGACACAAAATGACCAAAAAAAGACACAAAAAGACACAATATGACTAAAAAAGGACACAAAATGACCAAACAAAGACGTAAAAAGACACAAAATTACGAAAAAAAAGACAAAATGACCAGAAAAAGACACAAAAAGACACAAAATGACCAGAAAAAGGACAGAAAATGACCTAAAAAGACACAAAACCAAGTTGTATTATTACTATTTAAATCTCTTTTCTTCATTTGTAAACCTAACTATTATTGTTTTGGTATTTGATTTGACTCTACCTAGGTTTCTGTTTGTTTGTTGTTGTTGTCATTGCTTTTATTTTTCCACTATCATTCTGCTCTTTCGTGTTGATTTGAAGCATAAATTAACATATATCTTCTTTATTTTTGTTTGTGAACGAAAGGAAAAAAAAAAACCCAATAAATGAGAAGTTGGAAAAAAAAAAGTAGGGAATAAAAAAATGTGTTAAAAACAGTGATTTATGATTTATTCCAGACTCTCTGTGCATGTTTAGTCAAACGCTGCCTCCTTTTGATATTTGAGCATTTTTCCCTCATTCTCTTACACAAAGGCCAGACAGGGACAGATTAAATTTCAAGCATAAATAAATATTGTGAAAAGGTCACCTTTCCATCTGTTATTTGTGCAACCTCTAAAAGTAATTACATACAGAATGGTGTTTGTGTGCCGTCGTTGTCTAAACAGGATCTCATTCCACTACACCTGAGGACTGGAAACGCTCAACAAGAGTCAATAAACACACAATCTGATTACAAACAGCCCCATTCAAAGGGATTCATTATAAAGTGTATAAAACTGTTTCACTCTCTGACTTCTTTGGAAACATATGGAATGGTTTCAAGGTTGGTGTCAGTTACATTTGATGCTTTTTTTCTATTATAGTAATAGTAAATGAGAGACATTTTTCGGTAAAACTTTACAATAACCAACTAAATGTTTATAGATGGTTTATAAACCAATTATTAACCATTTACAAATATTTAATCTTTAAATGTTTTCAACCAATTTCTTAAAGGTAAATGAATCATTTCTAAATCATTAACATACTTAATATGGTGTTAAAAATGTTAAAATGAGTGAAACTAAAACTCTCAATAAACTATTCATTATAACTAGAAAATGTCCTCTGGGTAAATAGTGAAAGGTCCACTACTGCCGGTGTGTGTACACTATGACGAGATTCTTCTCGTCATAGTGTACGTCATCTACGAGATTTATAACAATTAATACTAGTAATGTTATGATACTATATAATATACAAGGAGCACACCTACAACAAGCATTCCTTTACAAGTATTTATTTATACAGCAACCTATGACCTTTAACCTCAAAATGTGTGTGTGTGTGTGTGTGTGTGTGTGTGTGTGATATTAGCTGCTAATTTGGCCCAAACAAGTCTATGTTAAACAGTTGCATTATATAAATATTAGCTGCTAATTTGGCCAGAAACAGTTAATGTTATCCAGTTGTATAATATTAATATTAGCTGCTAATTTGACCAGAAACAGTCTATGTTAACCAGTTGTACAATGTTAATATTAGCTGCTAATTTGGTCCAAACAAGTCTATATTAAACAGTTGTACAATATTAATTTTCGCTGCTAATTTGGCGCAAACAAGTCTATATTAAACAGTTATATAATATTAATATTAGCTGCTAGTTTGGCCAGAACAAATCTATATTACACAGCTGTACAATATTAACTGCTAGTTTGGCCCAAACAAGTCTAAATTAACCAGTTGAACAACATTATAATTTGCTGCCAAATTGTCCACCACCACCAGAAAAAGAACAAAACATCAGTCAGATTAGCTGCTAACTGCTAGCAACACAAAGGCTAAAATGGAGGGATAATGACTGTCAGCTGTGTTAGCTGCTAATGCTAATCCTCCAGGCCTCATGGCATGCTGGAGGATCCTGACCAGCACAAACAACTTTCAATTCAACACATAAGAGCACCGGAGAAGCTTAAAGTTTCATATATTGACGTAAGAAAATTAAAATTACCCATTTAGTTAATTCAGCTAGGCAGCACAGGTAGCCACTCCCAGAAACACACCCTTCAGTCAAGGTGTTGGAGGTTTTTATTTTTATTTCAAACTGGTAGTGGTGAACCATATCTGAAAGTATGGATCGCAACATTCACTCTGATATATGACAACTCTATGATATTTCCTTCCAGCAAAGAGTTATTAGGGAATATTAGTAGTATTAGTAGTACCCATGATGCTTTGCAGCCGCTGGAGCTTCCAATCCCACTAATTAGGAGCGTTTTGGGAGATTTACCTGCATGAATCCCCCTTCCACTCTCTATCTCTGTCACTACCTCATAAAGCAGAAAAATGTCTTCAATTACACGAAATAGCCAAAAAAAGACACACAAGGACCGAAAAGAGACACAATATGACCAAAAAAACATAAAAAGACACAAAATTACCAAAAAAAAGACATAAAAAGACACACAAGGACCAAATAAAGACACAATATGATAAAAAAAAACAACTTAAAAAGATACAAGATGACCAAAAAATATATAAAAAGACACAAAATTACCAAAAAAAGCCACAAAAGGACCAAAAAGAGACACAATATGACCAAAAAACATAAAAAGATACAAGATGACCAAAAAACTCTGTTCCATTTTTTACCGTACAAATAAAAAGAAATACTGTTCTGCCATATAATTGACAAGAAAATACATAAATTAAAGATTTTACCATTAAATATTACAGTATATTTCTGTTTGAGATATGGTGTTTAGTACATTTAACAGTGAGAAAAAGTATTTTTTACAAAAAATAAATTCAAAAATTACAGTGGTGGCTTGTATATATATTACATTAAATACACATTACAGAGTATTTTACAGTGGAGTAATGTATTTTTTTAAAATGTAAAAATCCTGTTTTGTCTGATATAAACATTTACAGTGTTTCATTGTTACTGAAACTGAATTAACTCATTTATCATTTTACGTCTTTTACTGTCATGGTTTAACAGTTTTTCACCCTAAAATCTACAGACATTTTTTACAGTGTAGCAGTTATATGAAAAGTTTACACGCAAGGACATATTGAGAAAATAGGTCACGTGTATTTCATTAGAATCAAGAAAAAGTCACTTGTTATCAGTCAGAATAAACTAATTCTAAGGTATTTGTGGTTCATTCAGATTAGATATTTTACTGGTTTTGGAAAGTCTTGACAAGACACATTTTTAGTTCTGCTCGCAGATATTTTTGCTATTTTTAAGCAAAATACACCTCATTTTTGTACTGTTTTTCCTTGTTTTTGAGAGCTGGCAGTACTTTTTGCATGAAATTAAATGTTTTCTATTCTAGTTGTGATCCTTTTGACTGGTCAAGTGTTTCTATATTTGTTTTATCATTGAGACATTTTTCTTGTTCTTGGATCCGACTGTATCAAAGTGTCCTTTACACCAGTAGTTCTCAACCTTTTTGAGTCGCGACCCCCAATTTAACATGCATGTTGTCCGCGACCCCCGGACAAGTTCAGATCACCCAAAAAAGAAACAAAATGACCAGAAAAAGGAAACAAAATGACCAAAAAAGAAAAAAAATACCAAAAAAGACACAAAATTACAAAAAAAAAGACACAAAATGACCAAAAAAAGGAAACAAATACCAAAAAAGACACAAATTGACCACAAAATGACCAAAAAAGACACTAAATGACCAAAAAAAAGACACAAATTGACCAAAAAAGACACAAAATGACCAAAAAAAGACACAAAATGACCCAAAAAAGAAAAAAAAATACCAAACAGACACAAGATGACAAAAAAAAGACACAAAATTACCCAAAAAAAAGAAAAAAAAATACCAAAAAAGACACAAAATGAAAAAAAAAGACATTAAATGACCAAAAAGACTAAAACACATTAACACATGAACACTTTAACACAGTGGAGACAGAGCTCACTTCCAAAATGATTTGGCGACCCCCAGAAATCATCTCAAGACCCCAATTGGGATCCCAACCCCAAGGTGGAGAATAGCTGCTTTACAGGAATAAAAACAAGCGTCTAACAGCTGAGGTGCAGAATATAAAACCTGTGTTCTGTGTGGAATTAGACTCATGGACTCATAGGCCATAATGCATGCATTATATATGACGTAATAGTTGCTGCGTCCCTGCAGCGCAGCATCGCGTGCTTGCTTCCTTTTAGGAGAAGCAACAGAAAGAAAGAGGTCAAACGTGACATCAGGAACAAGTGATGCTCTGAAGGAGAGAAGTTCCTCCTGGGAAGGTTTTAAAGGCCAGCTGCTCTCTGTTGTCTAACTTTAGATACACATTATCTACTGGCTGCTCTCCTCCTCAGATCGGCCCCATGCAGCCGCCACGGGGCCCCAAGAAAAATGAGAATTTGGGGCCCTCTATTTCTGCCAATAATATTGATTGTTGAATATTAACCTATTTTACTGGCCAGTTAAAAATAATTAAATAAATAACTAGAATTAAACAAATACATGCTCGAAAGAAGTACAATTATCTGCCAGAGCTGTAAGTAAATGTTTCTTAGTAAGAATTCTTTAAGTGAGTAAAAAAAAATCTAGACACTGGAGAACCAATGATGTCTTAAAATAAATACAAATATACTCTTTTTTTAGCAATTATGGCTTGAAAAGTCCGACTGTAGTAACATTAAAATAAGCCAGAAATACTTGAAACGAGCATGTTTTTGTGGATAGAAAATACTTTTGAAATATCATTTTTACTCCATGCAACTAAAACTCTCAACTGGAGCCAATATTTGAGGTAAAAACTCACCATATTCAACAGTTGAATAGATTGAAAAGCATGAAAAAGCTCACAATGTCAATCCAAAAAAACAAGTCTTTAAACAATAAGATAATTAAATAAGCACATAATAATAACAATAATAATTAAATAAGCACATGAAGCTATGGTCAGTAGGTCAATTATACTCAATACAAGCTAATTAAGATACTATTGCTGGATAGAAGTAGATAATACTTGGTGAGCTTGATGTTTTTTGCAGTGTAGGCCACCTAATAAAGTGACCATTCAGACCATGTTACTATGATGCCCTCAGTGTGTTCAGGTGCTTATTATAATCATATTCATCAGTGAATGTAAAAGCTCTTCAGCTGAGTAAAGCTGAGAGCAATAATCACGTTGAGAGGCAGAAATCTCACTCAGAGAACGTATTTTCTGTAGTTTCTGTAGTTTGTGTAGCTGCAGGCTGTTTGTTCCCCAACAGAGGAGGAAGCTGCTGCTGTTGATAACCTGAAGAATGATTCCTCTTAACTTCATTACACAAAGCAAAGCAAAACTCACAGACGGCATGGAAAGATTCATCCTACAGAGCATGAAGTGAAGTCAGGACACGCTCGCTGCAGCTGGAATACTTTCACTTCCACAATTATGAGTTTTATGACTCCAACTCCTTATTGTTCGAGGTAAATAAAGTCTGGTAAAACTTTGCTTCACTTCATATCTAAACAAGTAGTATTAGTAGTACCCATGATGCTTTGCAGCCGCTGGATGTTTTGGGAGATTTACCTGCATGAATCCCCCTTCCACTCTCTATCTCTGTCACTACCTCATAAAGCAGAAAAATGTCTTCAATTACACGAAATGGCCAAAAAAAAAGACATAAAAAGACACACAAGGACCAAAAAAAACACAATATGATAAAAAAAAAAACTTAAAAAGATACAAGATGACCAAAAAAGATATAAAAAGCCACAGAAGGACCAAAAAAGACACAAAAGGACAAAAAAGCCATAAAAAGACACATAATTACCAAAAAAAAAGCCACACAAGGACCAAAAAGAGACACAATATGACCAAAAAAGATACAAGATGACCAAAAAACTCTATAACTCTATATAAATAAAAAGAAATGCTGTTCTGCCATATAATTGACAAGAAAACACATAAATTAAAGATTTTACCATTAAATATTACAGTATATTTCTGTTAGAGATATAACTTCATTACACAAAGCAAAGCAGAACTCACAGACGGCATGAAAGCGTCATGGAAAGATTCATCCTGCAGAGCATGAAGTGAAGTCAGGATTCGCTGAAATACTTTCACTTCCACAATTAGGAGTTTTATGACTCCAACTCCTTATTGTTAGAGGTAAATAAAGTCTGGTAAACTTTGCTTCACTTCATATCTAAACATGTGCTTATTGGCACGTCGGAGCCAGAGAAAGCACTAATTATCTGAAGTCATTCCACACTCTAAACACAACCACAATCCTACACATCCAGCTGAGGGCCCATGCAAATATTTAATCACAAATGCCACCCTGAAAAATTAATTATTTCTAAACAGGGCTGATTACTTTTATTGGTCTCCGATCGTGATCAAGAAATTACAACAAACCTGACAGATCTGCCACTACAGCTGCAGCCTGTTGATGAGAGAGTTTATACAACTCTTTTAATGACATTCATTTTTATGTAGACATCTATTTCAACTCATGTTGCTGCTTGTATCTATTGTATGGCACCATCTGTTTGTACTGGTGAGCTTCCTCCTTGTTTCTGTGTAAAGTCTTCAGTCTTACATGTTACATTGACGTTAATTTACCAGAACAAATACCTCCTTTGATTTGCCTGAATTTTTTATCCTGTAAAGATTTACCTTGCATGACATGACAGGATCAAGGAGGAATCACTTGATCACAAGATCACTATAATCCATCTCACCACACTGCAAAAAGTCAGCTCTTAAAAACAAGGGAAAAAAGTATAAAAATAAGGTGTATTTTGTTTAAAAATAGCAAAATGATCTGCCTATGGAACAAGAAAATGTGTCTTGTCAAGACTTTCCAAAACAAGTAAAAATATCTAATCTCAATGAAACCACAAATACCTTAGAATTAGTGTATTCTAACTGATAACTAGAACAATTCTAAAGATATTTTGATTGTGTGCTTGTTATGTAGAACTGGTCAGTGATGAACCATCATCATGCATGACAAGTTTGAGGCAGATTGGACAATGTATGGTCAAGTTATAAGGTGGCGTGTTTTATGAAGAAACGCCATATCTGTTGAGTTAGAGTTAACTGTTTTCAGTTAAAATGTCTGTGTTGGAGGAGGGGGGGGGGGGGGGGGGGGCTTGGTAGCTAAGCAACCAGGTGGCCAGGTGGAGTTGTCCAATCAGAGCAGAGCAATCAACTGAAATTAACTGCCACATTAGAATGTTCGTCACAGTGACAGCAGCCAGAGGTGGACAGACTGGAATTTCTGGCCTCGAACAGAAAGCATTTTTGGCAAAACCATAATACCTATCATTGATCCGACTTCACTTTGAGCGTCCTGAGTTCTTCCTGAACGTCTACATATGGGGTTTTTTTTAAGAAAAATGACAAAATAGCTTTGTTAGAGCAATCTAAAAAAACTGTTCCATCTCCCTTTTTCAGAAATCTCCCTGCGTTTTTGATATGGGAGCCAATGAGGCTGTTGGTGGTGTTGGTGGATCATCTGTGCGTCCTACGCCCAAACTATAACTCTGACAGCTTTACCAGAGGATTGTGAGGGAGAAGACTCATTTTCCTACGTTTCTATGTATAAATTATTTCTGTAGAGTGGAATTTGTGGCCTGGAGCGCAGTTTTCAAATTTATTTTTTGACAGTTTTTTCATCACTCTAGACTCTCCATAGGGTTACATTGGGAGGATTTTTTGACATGTTTTTGCCCAATAATTTGAAAACCGTTTGTCAAAACCCTTAGAAAAGTCATAGCACACTGGTCATGGCCGAGCCGGTCGATTTGAAAAAAACACGGAAGAAACGG
This sequence comes from Centropristis striata, assembly GCF_030273125.1. NCBI lineage: Eukaryota > Metazoa > Chordata > Actinopteri > Perciformes > Serranidae > Centropristis > Centropristis striata. The sequence goes on along the minus strand of NC_081526.1, from coordinate 600,696 downwards.
AAGAATAGTAAGAAAAAGAAATAAGCCTGCTGAATAGTAGTTAGTGTGCTTTTGCAAGCAAGCACACGAAACAAGTGACTTTTTCTTGATTCTAATGAAATACACGTGACGTCAACTTTTCTTCAGACAGCTACAAAGATTTTTATCTGTATGTAGAATATTTTTCTTAAAATTCTTGAAATAAGGCAAAAGCTGTGGAATCTTTATATCAAACAAGTGAAACAGTCTAAAATAAAAAACTGCTGACTAAGAAGAACTATCTGATCAGGCAAAAAATAAGCAGATATCCCCTTGATCTAGATATTTTCATCTTACTTTGTCCAGTTTTTGCAGTGCAATTTTCTGTAGAGTGTCTGGAGTGTTTGGATCAATCACAGTGTTGACTGAAGCTTCATCCAATCACCTGCCAACACTTTCTGAAGCGTCTGCCCTTTCCCAATGACGGCTCCTCAGATGTTTCTGTTAACGAACCATCTGGCACGTCAACTTATTTCAAACTAGTAAATCTGTAATCATCTGTCTGAAAAGTTCACTGGAAAAAAAAAACACCTTTATGTGATCGTCAAACACAAACAGGGTGTGTGAGACGGACAGAACGAGTTCTTTATTGCTGAGTTGGATTGTGCATGTTGTGTTTCTGCAGTGACTGACCCGTAGCTTTACTCTTCAGGGTTTAGTTGTATGTGCTGAATATTAAATGTGGGAGCCCATGAAGAATAGCTGCAGTTGTTCTGAACTTAATGGGGATCACAATAAAACAAACAACTATAAACTATTATGGCCTTCCTGCCTTTGCAGCTCCAATAAGTTGGTTTTTCTGCAGTAGCAGTCATTAGCATGTAGCAGTCATTAGCATGTAGCAGCTGTAAGACAGGTGCTGTGAATGGATTGTTAGCTTACCTTATAAGGTATAAACTAGCACACCTAGTGACACGTTGAGAAGGTGCTGAAACATCCTCAGTGGGGCTTTATAGTGCTGCTGCTGCTGGTGTTTTAGATCCTGAACCATCTGTACCAGGTCTGATGTGGAGCAGCTGGTCGTAAACTCTTTGTTGGCCTCCCAGTCCAGGAACCACCAGGCTAATAACACCTCTGTTGTTAAAGTTTACTGGTTCTACTGTTTCTACTGGCTGCAGTCAGATCCCTCAGTGATCAGAGTCAATCAACTCTCAGTCAACTGTAAAACATCATGTCGCTAATGATGAGACCCCCGCTGTCTGTCTGCCTGTCTGTCTCTCTGTCTGTCTGTCTGCCTGTCTGTCTGTCTGTCTGTCTGTCTGTCTATACCTGAGAGTGTCTGTCTGCCTGTCTGTCTGTCTGTCTGTCTCTCTGTCTGTCTGTCTGTCTGTCTATACCTGAGAGTGTCTGTCTGCCTGTCTGTCTGTCTGTCTGTCTGTCTGTCTCTCTGTCTGTCTGTCTGTCTGTCTGTCTGTCTATACCTGAGAGTGTCTGTCTGCCTGTCTGTCTGTCTGTCTGTCTGTCTGTCTGTCTGTCTGTCTATACCTGAGAGTGTCTGTCTGCCTGTCTGTCTGTCTGTCTGTCTGTCTCTCTGTCTGTCTGTCTGTCTGTCTATACCTGAGAGTGTCTGTCTGTCTATACCTAAGAGTGTCCGTCTGTCTGTCTATCTGTCTATACCTGAGAGTGTCTGTCTGTACCTAAGAGTGTCTGTCTGTCTGTCTGCCTGTCTGTCTGTCTGTCTGTCTGTCTGTCTGCTGCCTGTCTGTCTGTCTGTCTGTCTGCTGCCTGTCTGTCTGTCTGTCTGTCTGCTCCCTCCATGGCCTCATCACACTCCATCTAATAGTGTGAGTTTACTGCTCCTCTGTATTTTTTCCTCTTGCTCTCTTGGAGATAAACAGGCGATTGATGAATCTTGCTGAGGCTTACGGGCAGCGGCAGCAGCAGCCCGCGGTAAATATGTGCAGACAGGATCAGGTTTCAGCATTAGCAGTGAGGAGATGCATTTATTAGCCTCTCAGCCAGACTCATAACAGCACTGAGCCTCAATTACCACGTCTGAGAGGTGCCCATAATACATGCAAACGGCACCACTCCCAACCATTACAGCACAGATACAGTTAGCTTCACACTGTCTGTCTGTCTGAGCCACACTTCATTCAGCCATGTTGGGAACATCTACACTAGACTGATTATCTCTCAATGAGTGCGTGGTTGAACATGTGCAGAGCTACGAGCCGATACATGAGAAGTAAAGAGATCATGTGGTCTTTGCTTCTGCTGGGAAACTTCCCGATCAAGTTATTAAATCCTGAGAAGTCCAAGCATTCACATGACTTAACCCTTTTCAGTCTGCCTGTACAAACTTAAAATTAAAGACTTAAAAACTTAAACATCTTCACCATGATGTGTTGGTATCATTGTTTTCAGCACAACCTCACCTATATGACCTGATTAGTATTTTTTTTCATTTTGACTTACTGGATCAACATTTTTAGTACAAAAAACACACAAAAACACAATTTTTTTTATTTATTTTTTTACAAAAAACACACATTAAAACACATAACACATGAAAAACAAACCAAAAACACATAACACATGAAAAACACGTAAAAAAAAAAAAAGGAAAAAACACAAAGAAATTACAAAAAACGCAGATAACAACACAAAGAAATTATTAAAAAAAACAAAAAAACATTAAACACAAAAGTTTGCATTACAAATGCTAAATGCACAAAGCTAAATTATTACACGAATGTCAGAATTTTCGACATTTTTCCGAGCTCCAAGTTCTGACTTTGAGTGTAAATAAGGTGTTACGGTAAGAACATGTTAGACCTGCCTTCAAGATAAAAGCAAACACATGTAACTTTCAAAATAAGAGCACATGGATGTGTTAACAGAATCCACCACAGCATTTACAAGAAGACTATCAAAATAAGACACTTTAAATAAAACAAACAAACCTTTATTCTCCTTTACAGTAATTCTCTAAAATATGCAATGATTCAGATGGAATAGTGGCATTAGAGGCACCAAATTTAGGCTTTTAGGGCAAAAATGTCCCCATCATAGTCTCAGATATCTTGTGGGAAACACTGGTCCTGGTAAATTTGTTTGGCTACACTGGGAATTTCATGTACAATCTGCTTTTTAATTATGTTAATATGTTGGTTGTTGTTTTCACTACAGTTCATTTAAATTTTTCTAAATAAATCAAATTTGGGTTAAGACATGGAGTGGAAAAATAACTCATTGATTTGAAATCATTTGCTGACAGCTTCGTCCCCTTTAAAGCTTATTAAACCTGTTAATGACCAAAAAAAAAGACACAAAATGACTAAAAAAAGACCCACTATGACCAAAAAAAGACTCAAAACTACCAAAAAAGACAAAATGACTAAAAAAAAGACACAAAATGACAAAAAAAAGACACAAAATGACCAAAAACGACACAAAAAAGACATGAAAATGATTCAAGAATGGACAAAATAGCCCAAGACTCCATAGATTTAATCAAACCAAAATGTAAACACACTGTAAATATCCATGTTTAAATGAATATCTCCAGTAGAGTGATTATCCTCTGAATGATGTGTGGTTGAACAGGTTCTGAGCTACGTAAAGACATCATATGGTCTTGTTGCCTTCTGCTGGTAAACTTCCCGATCACGTTATCTAAAACGAGTGATCTCCAGGCAGGAGTCCACGTGTCATAAAGCTGCATGCTTCAGCTATACTTCTTCATGTCACGTTTCCTCTTTACTTATGGAGCATTGGTCATTTATGAGGGCTAATAAGCTGCAGGCCAATATGTCATCTGAAAAGAAGTAGAAATAAAACTTTTACCATTCTAGCCTTGGGACCCAACACTGTATCCAAGTTAACACTACATACATCCTCTACCTGATCCCTACCTGGTCCAGTCTAGACTGGGAGAGGCTGTAAATCAGTGGTGAAGGTCTCAAACAGCCACCAGGCTTTAACATGAACTCATTTGGCCCAAACATTGGAACTAGTTGGTTCAAAAATACTTGTGACTATTCTTGAAATCTGTCTGGAATTACTGCACTAAAAATTATTTGTTTCTTACCAAGATTTTAAAAAAGAAATAAAATAAGAAATTAACTCTTAAAACAACATAAATTATCTAACACTTCTAAATCTAAGTGTTCAACATGCTTATTTCTAGATTTAAGAGACTTGGGACTTGACTTGGATTTGCCTCAAGACCTAATTTAAGACTTTATCAACATTTAAACTTGACAAGGACCTGTCTGGAATGATTTGAGACTTGACTTCAGGCTTCCTGTCATGGACTTGACCCGAACACCTCTGAAACTCATTATCTAAAGACCTTATTAACATGGATGGCATTACCCTAGCCTCCAATACCACCGTAGGAATCTATGAGTTATCTTTGATCAGGATCTGTCATTTAACTACCATATAAAACAAACTTCAAGGACTGCATTTTTTCACCTGCGTAATATTACAAAAATTAGACACATCCTGTCTCAAAAGGATGCAGAACAATTAGTTCATGCTTTTGTTACTTCAAGGTTAGATTCCTGTAATTCCTTCCTGTCAGGCTGCTCCAATAAATCCCTTAAAACTCTTCAGTTAGTCCAGAATGCTGTGGCTCGTGTACTGACAAGAATTTGGGCTATATAAATAAAACTGACTTGACTTGACTTAAAGGACTTGACCTAGACTAGTCTCTAATGATGTGACCTGCCCAGACAGACTTTACCAGCTATAATATCTGTAGAAGACATCACATTACTGCAGCGTTAAGCCTCTTCACCTCCTCTGCACTGCAAAAAAAGAAAAATTGGGTGAACTCAAAATTTCAAGGCAACAAACTTCGATAAAATTTTAAGTTTTGTTTTTGAGTTTGCTCAACTCTTAATTCCTCTGGCACGATTGTAACGTCGCTATGAATGTCAGCTAATGTTGTGACCACAATTTTGAGTTAGCATTGATACGCTAATGGCTACTGTTGTAGCTGTAACAAGCAGCGCCGCTAGCATCAGTTAGCCGCTAGCATCAGCTAGCCGCTAGCATCAGTTAGCCGCTAGCTTTCGCTAATGACCGAATTTCACCGCTTTCCCGCATTTCCCAACAAAGAAATAAGAGTTATCAGAACTATTGTCCCTTGTTGTGAACCCCAACTTAAAGATATAAGTAACAACAACTCACCAACTTGTTTTTGAGCAGACAACTGGCTTCCTTTGTTGTGCTAACTTACATTATTGCCCTAAATGTCAATAATTTATATTTCCAAGTTTTACCAACTTAAATCACTGTTTTAGGCAAAAAAATACAAGTTGGCCTTTTTGCAGTGTGAGTCCTCCTCCTGGACTCCCAGTCTCTCCCAGTCTGTCTCTCTCTGAGCTCCAGGAGGAGGAGGCCCTCTCAGCCAGCAGCGTAGCCCCAGAGCAGCTCCCTCAGCCTGGCTACACCACCTCCCTCCTCCTCCTCCTCCTCCTCCTCCTCCCCTGGATGTCAGCCCTGAATTGTGTTTTGATGTTTCTTCAGACCTTCAATTGAGCTCCACTCTCAGCAGCCAAAACACACATTTGTCAATTCATATGCATCAGGGCACTTTCCCCCCGCTCCTCTTCCTCCTCCTCTTCCTCTCAGCTCTTCCCAGTGCTCCCTCCCTCCACCAGTATGAGGAGTGGAGGAGCCCCTGCTGAGAGGGTGTCACATGTGATTACCATTATTTATAAAGCTCAGCGAGGCTGGGGTGGCTCGGCCTCTCCAGCCTCGCTGCTGCTGCTCAACACTACAGTCAATATTTGCACGCAATCCTGAACTGTTGAGAGTTTCTTGGTGGTGAGAGCTCCATTACATGAAATATTCAGGCCGCGCCGAGGCTCCCGGGGGCCCGGACAGGGTTTTTACTCCGATTTGATTATACCACATGATTCTTTCATGAGCTATGACAGTCCTGTTGAATTAGAGTCAGCTCTGAATCCTTGTGATAGTCACGGAAGGAGGAGGAAGAGGAGGAGGAGGAGGAGGAAGAACAGGAGGAAGAAGAACAGGAGGAGCAGGAGGAGGAGCAGGAGGAGCAGGCTGTCCTCTTCCCTCAGTCCCTCTTTAACCCTTTATCACGCAAAGAACCATATCTGGTCTTTAGACATCTATAACAGGTCTCCTCATAGAAACATATGGGTTTCTCCATATCAGATAGTGACACTGTGACATCTGACCAATCAGTAAATCAACAAGATTCAAGCTTTCCTTTATTGTCATTGTATTAAAAACTTTACAACTAAATGTATGTGTGCTTCTCATATATAAGGTGTTTTAACACCCTGAAGTCTAACAAGTCACCGATGATTCGCGGGGGGGGGGGGGGGGGGGGCTCTATTAATATTTGAATAGCTCCAGAACGGGGGATTGTATCAACTTACTTTAAAATGCAGTCGCTCCGTTGGATCTTCAGCTTTCAGGAGAGGTATTTGGTGTCATCGTACGCCTTCCATAGGTTTTATAATCCGACATGGAACAACAGTCTTTTTGGGGAGTTTATCCAAAAACATATTGATATTTAGCGAGAGGGGAGGGGGAGCAGGATGGATGTGATCTCATTGTTTTTGCAAGAAAGTTAATTTGTTGCAGTAAAATCAGTAACAACAATTAGTTTTGCTTTGCAAAATGTCACTAAAACACTAGAACACTTTGAAGGAATTGCTTTGAAGTGTAGCACAGTTGAGCTATTCTTGAGAAAAACGTCTCAACTTATTTGTTGTTATATTGTTATGTAATTTTGTAGAATGTAGAGTGTTTATTTGTTTTCCCCCTGATCCCCAAGACCTAAAAATATAACATTCAGTTGAAAAAAGACCATTACACTGTAAAATATGTCTGTAGATTTTACGGTGAAAAACTGCTAAACCATGACAGTAAAAGACGTAAAATTATAAAAATGATAAAGTTTCAGTAACAATGAAACACTGTAAATGTATATATCATCCAAAACAGTGTAATCCATTACTCCATTGTAAAATATACTGTAATATATAAACAAACTTGAACACCATGAATAAAGATGAAAGTAGCGAAAGACAAAAACTAAAATTTCTGAGAAAAATAAATCAGATATTCTTTGAGATTAAAACCGGTAAAAAAAATATATATTTTCCGAGATTTTAGATGCAAATCTAACTGAAAGCAACTGATATTCTGAGATAAAGTCTTAAATGTGTAAGTCATCACTGTAATTTTTGCATTTATTTTGCGTAAAAATACTTTTTCTCACTGTTAAATGTACTAAACACCATATCTCTAACAGAAATATACTGTAATATTTAATGGTAAAATCTTTCATTTATGCAGCATTTATAAAGTATTTTATTGTCAATTATATGGCAGAACAGCGTTTCTTTTGATAGAAAAACTTTTTATTTATACAGTAAAAAATGGAATAAAATGTCAATCTCAAACGTGAAATCAACAGTGTTCATATCATTTTACCGTAATATTAGAAAAAAGTTGCACCGTATTTATTACGGTAAAGTTCTGCTGGTTTTAACCATAAAAACAACAGTTGTTTTTTTACAGTGTGTTACATAATATCATTATTAACCCCACAGCAACATCATCATCTTTATGTGTGACTCTATTTTATTTGTGTCCTGTGTGTTTAGCGTAACAATTTTAGTCATTTTGTGCGTTTTTTTTTTGGTCAGTTTGTCTTTTTTAGTTATTTTGTATCTTTTTTTGGTCATTTTGTGTCTTTTTTGGTCAGTTTGTGTCATTTTTAGTTATTTTGTATCTTTTTTTGGTCATTTTGTGTCTTTTTTTGGTCAGTTTGTGTTTTTTTTAGTCATTTTGCATCTTTTTTTGGTCAGTTTGTGTCTTTTTTTGGTCATTTTGTTTGTTTTTTAGTTATTTTGTATCTTTTTTTAGTCATTTTGTGTCTTTTTTTTTGGTCATTTTGTGTCTTTTTTTTGTCATTTTGTGTCTTTTTTTGGTCATTTTGTGTCTTTTTTTTCTTCCTATAAGGCAAACTGAACTGGTCTGACCTTTGTCAGGTTCCAGAGTTTATTTATGAACCAGACCTTTTATTGTTCACTGCAATCATTCACATTTCAATGTGTACATATTGTAATTATTATGTACATATTGTAATTATGTGTAACTCTTCTGAGGGCTTTGATAAAGTAGCAAAGCAGTAATTTAGTGTAAACTCTTAAAGAAAGCAGTTATTAGAGCTGAGCTGCTCTGAGTGTTTGTTGATGAAACGGTCAGCTGGAAACATGAAGAACAATAGAAACGATCAGAGACAGTTATAATGCTCTAATGAGCGTTAAATGATCATTAGAGACTTCTAATGGTGGAATCAGTCACACTACCACACACACACACACACACACACACACACACACACACACACACTACCACACACACACACACACGCACACACACACACACACACACACAGTTAAAGGAAGATAACTACGTCGTGTTGTTGCTGTGGGATCATTTTGTGCTCCACACTGTAAAAAATGTTTGTTGAAATTACAGTAAAAACTGTCAAATTACATCAGAAATAGGGCGTAAAAACAAAAGTTGTAAACTAAAACTAAGCAAAAATAAAAACTAATTAAAACTAGCAAACTCACTCTAAAAACGGATTAAAACTGAATCTGAAAAGAAAAAATCACAACGAAATTAAAACTAAAACTAATGAAAATCTAAAACTATTATAACCTTGATCTTGACCAAGGTTTTTTTCTCCAACATCGTTAACACTTGTGGGCTCTTGGAAACGTTTTAAATATACTGTAATATATTAATAGATTATTTCCAATTTTGTGGAATAAATTGAATGTATTCAACGAGTCTTTTTCAAGGTTCGTGACCTCATGATGCTTCACAAAGACTCTTTACTTCCTCTAACAGGACCGTTCTGTGTCTATATGAAACAAGGCCAGCCTGATTATAATATATGGAAAAAGGAAATAATAAATGAAATAAAAAGCCTTGGAACTGCTTTGGAGTCAGAGGGTAATCTAAAAAGTTGCGTCCTAATGTGACTTTTCATTTGAGCCAGATGTGTTATAGGTAGGTCACTGATTTCTACGTGTATTAATGATGTCGTTTTTATTAGAGCTGCAACTAACGATTATTGTCATTATGGATTAATCTGTTGATTATTTGAACAATTAATCGATTAGTTGTTTGGTGAATAAAATGTATAAAAATATCAATGAGTGTTTCCAAACCACAAGATGACGTCCTCAAATCTCTTTGTGTTTTTATGTGTGTTTGTTATGTTTGTTTGTTTTTAGGGCCCGAGCAGGCAACGACCTGCGAGGTCCCTATTGTATTTCGAATGTTTATTTATTAGGGCCCGAGCAGGCAACGACCTGCGAGGTCCCTATTGTATTTCGAATGTTTATTTATTATTTTTAGGGCCCGAGCAGGCAACGACCTGCGAGGTCCCTATTGTATTTCGAATGATTATTTATTATTATTATTTTTTTTTTTATTCTTCTTCCCAAATGATCGCATTTTTCAATGCCTGAACATACCCCAAAACTCACGAAACTTTAAATATAAGTCATACCTGGCGAAAAATTTTATAATCTATTGTCATCCTGAATTTTCACCTCTAGGTGGCGCTACAATAAAGGAAAGTGCGTTTTGGCTAATAACTCCCACATACTTTATCGCACATTCAAAAAACTTATATCCACGCGTTCACTGAGTTGTGCTGAATCTCGTGATATAAGCCACGCCCATTTTCGCCTGGAGTTTTTTTTTGCAAATTCGCGAAATGTCGCAAACCTACTTTTTCGAACTCCTCCTAGGCAATTTCATCGTTTTGCACCAAACTTTGCACAGAGCATCTATGGACCCTCATGACAAAAAGTTATTAAAAGAATTTTGATTACCCAAAGAATACTCCAGTTATTTAATAACAACTTCCTGCAGGTGGCGCTATTTTCAACACAAAACACAAAATGTTGCATATCTCCTCATTGGTGTGTCTGAATGACATGAAACTCAGGTTACTACTTCCCCATGAGCCCCTGAGGCTCTCTGCAAAATTTTGGACGATTACCACTAGGTGGTGCTCTTTAAATTAAAGTATTTTATATCTCCAAATCCGTTGCTTGGATTAACACCAAACTTGGTATACTTATTGTCAATGCCCTCCTGAGGATAACCCTTAAAGATTTTATTGATCGGCCCCTAGGTGGCGCTCTGGCGGCAGTTTAATTTAATAAGTGTCACTGTGCCCAGACCATAAGACTTAAGGCAATGAAATTCATACGGGTGGTATAGACTGGCCCCTGTAACGCACACACCCCAACGGCAGCATGCCCCGACACGCATGTACTGCGAGGGCCCGTTCAGTACTGCGCGCAGTCCTAGTTTTTATTATTTTTATTCTTCTTCCCAAATGATTGCATATTTCACTGCCTGAACATACCCCAAAACTCATGAAACTTTAAATATAAGTCACACCTGGTGAAAAATTTTATAATCTATTGTCATCCTGAATTTCCACCACTAGGTGGCGCTATAATAAAGGAAAGTGCGTTTTGGCTAATAACTCCCACATACTTTATCGCACATTCAAAAAACTTATATCCACGCGTTCACTGAGTTGTGCTGAATCTCGTGATATAGGCCACTCCCATTTTCGCCTAGAGTTTTTTTCCGCAAATTCGCGAAATGTCGCAAACCTACTTTTTCGAACTCCTCCTAGGCAATTTCATCGTTTTGCACCAAACTTTGCACACAGCATCTATGGACCCTCATGACAAAAAGTTATTAAAAGAATTTTGATTACCCAAAGAATACTCAAGTTATTAAATAACAACTTCCTGCAGGTGGCGCTATTTTCAACACAAAACACGAAATGTTGCATATCTCCTCATTGGTGTGTCTGAATGACATGAAACTCAGGTTACTACTTCCCCATGAGCCCCTGAGGCTCGCTGCAAAATTTTGGACGATTACCACTAGGTGGCGCTCTTTAAATTGAAGTATTTTATATCTTCAAATCGGTTGGTTGGATTAACACCAAATTTGGTGTACTTATTGTCAATGCCCTCCTGAGGATAACCCTTGAAGGTTTTATTGATCGGCCCCTAGGTGGCGCTCTGGCGGCAGTTTAATTTAATAAATGCCACTGTGCCCAGACCATAAGACTTAAGGCAATGAAATTCATAGGGGTGGTATAGACTGGCCCCTGTAACGCACAAACCCTGACGGCAGCATGCCCCGACACGCGTGTACTGCGAGGGCCCGTTCAGTACTGCGCGCAGTCCTAGTTTATTATTATTATTATTATTATTTTTATTCTTTGTCCAAAATGATCGCATATTTCACTGCCTGAACATACCCCAAAACTCATGAAACTTTAAATATAACTCACAACTGGTGAAAAATGTTATAATATATTGTCATCCTGAATTTCCACCACTAGGTGGCGCTATAATAAAGGAAAGTGCGTTTTGGCTAATAACTCCCACATACTTTATCGCACATTCAAAAAACTTATATCCACGCGTTCACTGAGTTGTGCTGAATCTCGTGATATAGGCCACTCCCATTTTCGCCTACCTTTTTTTTTCGCAAATGCGCGAAATGTCGCAAACCTACTTTTTTGAACTCCTCCTAGGCAATTTCATCGTTTTGCACCAAACTTTGCACACAGCATCTATGGACCCTCATGACAAAAAGTTATTAAAAGAATTTTGATTACCCAAAGAATACTCAAGTTATTAAATAACAACTTCCTGTAGGTGGCGCTATTATCAACACAAAACACAAAGTGTTGCATATCTCCACATTGGTGTGTCTGAATGACATGACACTCAGGTTACTACTTCCCGATGAGCCCCTGAGGCTCGCTGAAAAATTTTGGGCGATGACCACTAGGTGGCGCTCTTTAAATTCAAGTATTTTATATCTCCAAATCGGTTGGTAGGATTAACACCAAACTTGGTATACTTATTGTCAATGCCCTCCTGAAAATAACCCTTGAAGATTTTATTGATCGGCCCCTAGGTGGCGCTCTGGCGGCAGTTTAATTTAATAAGTCCCACTGTGCCCAGACCATAAGACTTAAGGCAATGAAATTCATAGGGGTGGTATAGACTGGTCCCTGTAACGCACAAACCCCGACGGCAGCATGCCCCGACACGCGTGTACTGCGAGGGCCCGTTCAGTACTGCGCGCAGTCCTAGTTTGTAATTTTGTTTTTTTTGTGTTTTTTTTTTTTGTCTTTTAATGTGTTTTTATGCATGTTTTTGTGTGTGTGTGTGTGTGTGTGTGTGTGTGTGTGTGTGTGTGTGTGTGTGTTTATGTGTTTTTATGTGTTTTTTGTGTTTTTTTGTAATTTTTCGTATGGTTTTGGTGTGTTTTTGTGTTCAAAATGTTGATCCAGTAGGTCAAAATGAAACAATGATCAGGTCATATCAGGGAGGTTGTGCAACATTACAGTTTAGAAGTGTTTTCTAGAGGCAGAATGAAAGTCCCAGTATTATAAATGAGAGTAAACCAGAGCAGAATCATCCCAGAGGATCATTCAATATGGTCATCATCATTTTGCTTTATTAAAAGTATAAAATAAAAACAACATTTATTTCTTTAGGTGAGGACATTTCTTTCAGCGGTGGATCAGACAGAGTTTTGGTCTAAAAGGCTGCATGGATAATAGTTATAATATATTTCCTTCCTATTATGTTTGGGATGTAATTCACAGTAATTACTAAACATTTCATGGAGATAAACCTCTTTATTATGTATGAATTATGTATTTAGTCTAAGGATCTCAGACTGTCTTATGAATACATATATATGAATATGAATATGTTTCAGCATTATGTCTCTTCTCTCTTGTATCTGTTTTAATAATGCACACTGTAAAAAATGTTGGTAGAAATTACAGTAAAACTCTGTCACAATGCATCAGAAATAAGGCGAAAAATTAAAAGTCGTAAATTATTTTAATTACCGTAAATCAAGGAATAGTACAAAACTTTTAAACTGTAAAAAAACACACAATTTTATGTAAATTAAAAGGAGAAATACCATTATGTCACAAGGACAAAATAACCCTAAAAATAACAGAACTACTCAGTCTAAATTACAGATATTTACATTTAAATTTACAGTAGAAAACCCACTTGCTGCTGCTATTTTACCATTAATTAAACAGTTTTTTTTACAGTGCATGGATAATTGTAAAAATATATTTCCTTCCTATAATGTTTGGGATATAATTCACATTTCATGGAGATAAACCTTCTCTCTTTATTCTGTATGAATAATGCATAATTTAGTTTAAGGATTTCAGACTAACATTCTGTCTCTTATTCTCATATTTTCTTGTATCTTGTAACTCATTTAACTGCTATAATCAGTGTCACAATCACGATTATTCATAACAAGTGTTGTTTTTTCATGCCATTATTTTATAAGAAAACTGCAGTGAACAATCTGTTCTTGATTTTTTTTCTTCAGATACCTTGATGACTTTATTAAAATATGGAATAATCAAACGGCATCAATAATCATGAGGCTGCCATTGTGTTTTTTAAGCTAACTTCAATAGTCTCTGATTAAAATATAAAACTATAATTATGGTATGAAATGTTTGTTATTCATACACTGTAAAAAAAAAAAAAAGAAGAAAAAAAAAAAAAACTGTAGTTTTTATGGTAAAAACCAGCAGCTGGTTGCCAGAACTTTACCGTAATAAATACGGTGCAACTTTTTCTAATATTACGGTAAAATGATATTAACACTGTTGATTTCATGTTTCAGATTGACATTTTATTCCATTTTTTACTGTATAAATAAAAAGTTTTTCCATCAAAAGAAACGCTGTTCTGCCATATAATTGACCAGAAAATACTTTATAAATGCTGCATAAATTAAATATTTTACCATTAAATATTACAGTATATTTCTGTTAGAGATATGGTGTTTAGTACATTTAACAGTGAGAAAAAGTATTTTTACAAAAGATGAATGCAAAAATTACAGTGATGATTGTTTATATATATTACAGTATATCTTGTTACAAACATGGTGCCAGAGTATTTTACAGTGAAGTCATGTATTTAAAAAAAAATACTGTAAAAAAAAAAAAAATCCAGTTTTGGCTGATTTACAGTGTTTCATTGTTCCTCAAACTGAATTAACTAATTTATCATTTTACGTCTTTTACTGTCATGGTTTAACAGTTTTACACCGTAAAATCTATTTTTTACAGTGTATTTGACTCAATATTTTATGTTAAAATGACTCTTTGCACAAATCTTTGTTGTATTGAAAAGGAAAAATTACTTATAAATAAAACAAGCAGCATTGTGTTTTCCAGGCAGCAGAGTGAATCAGTTGAATGTTAGAACAGAGAGAAGATCAAATCTCCTGGCAGCAGAACTTTAAACCAACCAAACGATGAAAATATCCTCCACATCTTGTTCCTCTGACCTGATATTCATGTTTTTAGGTCACTAGAACACGTTTAGCTGCTGAATCCATCCTCAGCAGTCTGACACTATCCTGCTCCTCCTCCTCCTCCTGCTCCTCTTCCTCCTCCTGCTCCTCCACCCACCATCTACTGCAGGTAAAACTATGAATAACACCTCAGACAACTCAACAAAAATGAATCTGATACTCTATTAATTATTGAGTCATTTATAGTAAAAACATCATTCTCTGGTTCGGATTGATCATTTTCTCTATTTATATCATTATAAACTGACTATTATTTATCTTTTGGACTGTTCTGCTCTTTTGTTTTTTTATGGGCGTTCACTAAAATTTTCTGATTTTTTTAGACAATATGGTTATTTACAGATTAATTAACCCTCTGAACCCCAAAACCAGCCATCGGGCTGGAAAGGCCTGTTTTCTTTAAAAAAATAAAATTAAAAAATACAAAATAAATCATAAAAATTACAACATTTATTGTAGCTAAAACCTGGAAAAAAAAAAAAAAAAAAAAAAAAAAAAAAAAAAAAATATATATATATATATATATATATATATATATATATATTGTTGGGTTTTAAAATGTCTGACAGAATGAATCAGTTGTGAAAAGTTAAAAAAGTTAAAAATAAATAAATAAATAAATAAATAAAACCACCAATACTAATAATACCCCAAAAAACAACCTGAACTAACTACAGCCTGTAAAAAAAATTATATTGACTGTTTACACAGACCAGAGAGGAGAGGACAAGTAAGTAGAGGTTATTAAACATGTAAGAAGTTTCATTACTAGAGCATCTGGACCGAGGTTTTTTCCAATATTGTTAACCCTTGTGGGCTCTCGGAAACTATATATATACTGTAATATATTAATAGATTTTTCCCAATGTTGTAGAATAAATTGAATCTATTCAACGAGTCTTTTTCAAGGTTTCCGGCCTCATGAAGCTTCATAAAGACCCTTTCCTGCTTCTAACGACCGTTCTGTCCTTTGTTTCTTGCTGTCTGACGCTGGAACGATAGATGGAAAAAGATGCAATATTTTCATTTTTGCTGTATATTTTTAGTGTGCTTGATCGATTGGATATACATTGTGCATATTTATGTTTGAGCGCCTGGCAGGCAGGACGCAGGGCATCACAGCTCTGATTCCTCTCGGCTGCTCTCATCAAACTCATCCATGCAGACCTCCAATTAATCCATTTTGTCAGGCGAAAAGGTCAAGTTTGCATATTTGCCATTGTTAAGAATCCATGTGAGCGTTTTATCTGCAGAGCTGCTGGAACAAATCAGAGCTCATCACTCGACGGGACGAGTCGACGGAGCGACTCGCTCTGATGCTCTGACGACTCCGTCACAGCGAGGAAGGCTGCTGCTCCTCCTCATCATCACTCTGCACATCCTCCTTTCTTTTTTCTACTTTATTAAGAAGTTGTTATTACAGTCAGAACATTCATGTTGGACAGAACAAAAGTCTGGCATCACAAAATGAGAAAATAAAAAGATATGAGACAAAGTGCATGAGTCATAACAGGTGTAAATTAAACAGAATAATAATAATAATAACTAGAGAATGTCCTCTGGGTAAATAGTGAAAGGGCCACTACTGCCGGTGTGTGTACACTATGATGAGATTCTTCAGAGATTTATAACAATTAATACTAGTAATGTTATGATACTATATAATATACAAGGAGCACACCTACAGCAAGCATTCCTTTACAAGTATTTATTTATACAGCAACCTATGACCTTTAACCTCAACATGTGTGTGTGTTTGTGTGTGTGTGTGCGTGCGTGTATCTGTAACTGTAATCACATCAAAGCATCAAAGGCTTTGTGGTCGACCAATCAGAGCAGAGCAATCAACAGAATTAACTGCAGCTGTAGAATGTTCCTGAACAGTGTCAGCAGCCAGAGGTGGACAGACTGGAATTTCTGGCCTCGAACAGAAAGCATTTTTGGCAAAACCATAATACCTATCATTGATCCGACTTCACTTTGAGCGTCCTGAGTTCTTCCTGAACGTCTACATATGTTTTTTGTGAAGAAAAATGAAGAAATAGCTTCGTAAGAGTGATCTGAAAAACTGTTAAATCTGCTTTTCTACAGAAATCTTCCTGTGTTTTCAATATGGGAGCCAATGAGGCTGTTGGTGGTGTTGGTGGATCATCTGTGCGTCCTACGCCCAAACTATAACTCTGACAGCTTTACCAGAGGATTGTGAGGGAGAAGACTAATTTTCCTACGTTTCTATGTATAAATTATTTCTGTAGAGTGGAATTTGCGGCCTGGAGCGCAGTTTTCAAATGTATTTTTTGACAGTTTTTTCTCTCCCTCTACACTCTGGCGATGATGTCACACACTGTGACACGAACATTCCGTGCAATACACACCCATTATAATCTCAGAATTTCTCCCAAAATGATCATGGTGATTGAACAGGGATTGATAAAAAACTATATGACCTATCGAAACGTGGATTAATACACCGATACACAAGACTTGTGTCTACTGTTTAAAGTTTAAATGGAGTCTCTAGGTGAAATTATGCCGGAGAAGTAGACGTTTAAAAATCTACAATTATTGTTCTTTTCGCTCATTTTTTTTCGGCCGTCCCATTCACTTCAATGCAAAATTTTGGGCAGTTTTTTAGGACTTTTCATATTCCATAGAGAAAAGTAATAGCACACCGATCCCGATCAAACCGCACGTTTTGATATATAATTTGTCCTGCAACTCAAAGAGTTGTGCTCAAAATATGAGCATTGATCAATATTTATTGATCCTCAGGGGACTCCTGGTCCCTGATAAAGAGACTGTAGTGTAGTTAGAACAGAGTGCTGTGTGTTTAACTGAAGAGGAAACAGCTTCATGACTGCAGGGTGACCAGACATCAACAGTCCATCCAGGCTCTGCTCCTCTATTATACTGATAATTATAGATTATAGGAGCAGGCCTCCAGCTACCAACTGTCCCTCTACCTCCACACTATGTCTTATATATATATATAGATAGATAGATAACTTTATAATAATTGTGTGTTTTTTCAGTCATTTTGTGTCGTTTTTTTTTTTGTAATTTTGTGTCTTTTTAAAGTAATTTAATTTTTTTCTGTCATTTTGTGTCTTTTGGGTCATTTTGTGTCTTTTTTAGTTATTTTGTTTCTTTTTTAAATAATGTTATGTCTTTTTTGGTCATCTAATAATTTAATGTTTTTTCAGTCATTTGGTGTCTTCTTTGTAATTTTGTGTCTTCATATATATGTATATATATATATATATATATAAGAAGTGGAGAGTACTTTACAAGGTTAGAAATCAGAAGAGATAAAGCACACAGTGATGCTGTATTATCCTCAAACAAAACAACTAAATTAGCTTTCAAATTAAAGAAAAACTTTGATTGGGGCTATTATTTTCCTATACATGTGTGTGTGTGTGTGTGTGTGTGTGTGTGTGTGTGTGTGTGTGTGCGTGTGTGTGTGTGTGTGTGTGTGTGTGTGTGTGTGTGTGTGTGTGTGTGTGACAGCTGCTGACAGAGCGAGTGGAGGAGTGAAGAGTGTTAAATAAAGCAGCAGATCTCTGAGAGTCTCTCTGAAAGCTGCTATTAGCCGTCAGCTGCTCTACGCTAACAGGAAGAAGAGCAGCAGCTGATTATTCTCTCTGGTTAAAGAGGAGGAGGAGGAGGAGGAGGAGGAGGAGGAGGAGGAGGAGGAGGAGGAAACAGAGAAAGTGTGGAGAACAATAGGAGGCTAATGATTCCAGCTGATGGCAGCAGAAACATGAATGTTGATGCTGAGACGTTAAACATTATTAAACCTTTAACCTCCAAGTTAAAATAAAACTCACTGAGCTGCTGCTCAACACCAAGATTAGAGGAGAAATTATCTTTAATATAAACTACAGGACAAAAAATCACATTTATACAAAAAAGATCATAGTTTCATTGGTAAACTTTGCAGCTAAATAAAGGTGATTATTCTCTAAAGAGTCACTTATTAGAACACATGTTGACTCTAATGATCAGCTCTTTGGGTTTTTATTGCTTAGACTTTATGTTTCCTTCTTTCCTTAATGTATAAATCTGAACTCTTGTTTCTTTTGTCAGAGATATGAACACAGTTGAGATTTATTGGCATTTTTGTCTCCAAACTCTCAAAAGACAAAGAGATAAAGAGAATAATGTTCCTCTCCTGTCTCCTTGTCTTCTCCACTGTCTCCTCTCCTGTCTCCTAGTGGACAGGCTAATCTGTTTACCATTTATAAATGATGTAGTTAGTTGATAAAATTATTAACTAATAAGTTATGTTTTTATCATTCTAAATGGCCTATATATGGTTTATAAATGATGATTAAACATCTTTTTACCATTTATAAATGAGGGTTATTGCAAAGTGTTACCGAAACATTTATTGTGACCTTATTGAATCTAGTAGCCAACAAATACCCCATTACACAACAACTACAACTAATAAAAACTAAACTACAACTAATAAAAACTAAACTACAACTAATAAAAACTAAACTACAACTAATAAAAACTAAACTACAACTAATAAAAACTAAACTACAACTAATAAAACTAAACTACAACTAATAAAAACTAAACTACAACTAATAAAAACTAAACTAAAACTAATAAAACTAAACTACAACTAATAAAAACTAAACTACAACTAATAAAAACTAAACTACAACTAATAAAAACTAAACTACAACTAATAAAAACTAAACTACAACTAATAAAACTAAACTACAACTAATAAAAACTAAACTACAACTAATAAAAACTAAACTACAACTAATAAAACTAAACTACAACTAATAAAAACTAAACTACAACTAATAAAAACTAAAGTACAACTAATAAAACTAAACTACAACTAATAAAAACTACACTACAACTAATAAAAACTAAACTACAACTAATAAAAACTAAACTACAACTAATAAAAACTAAACAAACTAATAAAAACTAAACTACAACTAATAAAAACTAAACTAAAACTAATAAAAATTAAACTACAACTAATAAAAACTACACTACAACTAATAAAAACTAAACTACAACTAATAAAAACTAAACTACAACTAATAAAAACTAAACAAACTAATAAAAACTAAACTAAAACTAATAAAAACTAAACTAAAACTAAGCATTTTCCAAAAAAAGACTAATTAAAACTAGCAAACTCACTCTAAAAACTAACTTAATTAGAAAACAAAAAATCACAACGAAATTAAAACTAAAACTGATGAAAAAACAAAACTATTCTAACCTTGGTCTCCAGTGTCCTCACGCATTCTTCACCAGATTTAATAATAATTAATCTTAAACCTTTTATTAACAACAGAGACATTTCATTGTGTGTGCAGTAAAGTGAGAGGCTGTACGAGTTATTTAACTTAATTTATTTTTATGCATTCATTCAGTAGATGACCTTAATACTTTTTGGAGTTTTTCAAAAGAAGAATTTCAATAGAAAAACTAACTGAAGGACTCGTAAGAAAGAAAGAAATAAAGAAATAAATTCCATTTAACGCTGCGTGTCAGTTCATCTGATGTCATATTCAACATTTTAACAACAACAAATTATCTTTGTCCATCAAAATGATTTGTCAATAAAACAATAATGTTTAAATAAGATGCTTTTAGAGGTCTGACTGTGTGTTTGAAGTGTAAATATTCTATTCAGACTTTATAAAAGTCGCTGTGCAGAACGACTTTCTCTCTTTTTTCAGGAGTTTTGTGATTTACCTCTGAACTTTCCTTTTTTCGTTTCCTGTATTTGCATTTCTGCAGCGGTTCACTCATCAAAGCTAACGTCCTCCCGCTGGATATCAATGAGTTTTTATGTTTTATTTCCAGTTTAGATATTTTTCCTTTGAGAAGAAACTTCCCAGAGATTTAATAAGAGTTCCTGTCATCAGACTAAAGGTCGCTGATGGATTCTCTGCTGCTGGTTATTAGTTGCCTCCCGCTGAGACTCTTAAACATTTTATCTGCTTCATCTTTATCTTCCTGCTCACTCAACTTACTCACAGCTACTTTGTTTTCCTCACATGATTATTATCATAACGAGACTCTTCAGTCTGAAATATCTCCTCACATCACCTCCATCACTGATGATGCTTCCATATTATCAACTGGACGTTAACTCTCTGGAGTCTAATAGGGATATTTGTACATTTTTTAATCCTTTTCAAGACGTTGTAAGTTATTTTATGTCTTTTTTGGTCATTTGTGTCTTTTTTGTGTCTTGTTTGATCATTTTGTGTTGTTTTTGTGTCTTTTTTGTGTCTTTTTTGTATCTTTTTTGTATCTTTTTTGATCATTTTGTGTCTGTTGTTGTGTCTTTTTTTGGTTATTTTGTGTCTTTTTTGTCATTTTGTGTCTCTTTTAGTCATGTTGTGTCTTTTTTTGGTCATTTTGTGTCTTTTTGTGTCTTTTTTAGTCATTTTGTGTGTTTTTTGGTCATTTTTTGTCTTTTTGTGTTTTTTTAATAATTTTGTGTCTTATATATATATTTATTGACACGTTGCCGTGGATACGCATTGTTCTGCTTCTCTCCTGATGACGGCTCGCCTTGTCAGTGACCTGTCAATCAAAGGTAGCCCCGCCCCAAATCATACGATTCTTTATCTTCTATTTTCTTCTAAATGGGGCCATTATTAGAACTATTGACATCAGATTGTGTTGAAGAATATTTTTTACTAGTGATTGAGACCATAGTGTTGTCCTGAAAAACATTTCTGAGGGAATAAATCAAGTGAGAAGTTTTCTCATTTTGCAATGAAATGAATGGAACAAAATGCTTCTGCAGCCGTCAGTGCCCCACTGATGGTATTTTCAGTAGAATGCAGCTTAAGGTACTTCCTGGTTTGCCTCCCTGCTCAGACCAGGAGGTTGCCTCCTGCATAAAACATATAAATACTAGCAAAAACCTTATAGAGAAACATACGTCACATCAGGTTTATTCTAAGGTACAGGATGTTATTTATTCTAAGGTACAAGATGTTATTTATTCTAAGGTACAGGATGTTATTTATTCTAAGGTACAAGATGTTATTTATTCTAAGGTACAGGATGTTATTTTTTCTAAGGTACAGTATGTTATTTATTCTAAGGTACAGGATGTTATTTATTCTAAGGTACAGGATGTTATTTATTCTAAGGTACAGGATGTTATTTATTCTAAGGATGTTATTTATTCTAAGGATGTTATTTATTCTAAAGATGTTATTTATTCTAAGGATGTTATTTATTCTAAAGATGTTATTTATTCTAAGGATGTTATTTATTCTAAGGTACAGTATGTTATTTATTCTAAGGTACAGTATGTTATTTATTCTAAGGTACAGTATGTTATTTATTCTAAGGTACAGGATGTTATTTATTCTAAGGATGTTATTTATTCTAAGGATGTTATTTATTCTAAGATGTTATTTATTCTAAGGTACAGGATGTTATTTATTCTAAGGATGTAATTTATTCTGAGGATGTTATTTATTCTAAGATGTTATTTATTCTAAGGATGTTATTTATTCTAAGGATGTTATGTATTGTAAGGTAGAGGATGTTATTGTGTGTTCTTGTCATTTCATTTCTCCAGCATGCTTGACAGCGATTACCTCGTGTGCTACACTGTGATTATGTGGTGACTTGATCTTTTCTATATCTAGAACAGCAGAGGCACGTTGTTATTACATTATTTATCAGCTGCAGCACTTAACTAGAGGAGAGGCCTTCCACTCTGCACACACACACACACACACACACACACACACACACACACACACACACACATGCATGTTGGCACTAGTACGCATATGCATCACACACACACACACACACATACACACATGCATGTTGACACTAATACACACACACACACACACACACCAAGCATCACCTGTCTGCGGCTGACAGCAGATTTCTGCCTCGTCATTGTTTATCTCCAGACACCATTGATTTAAGTGAGTTTGACGCGTCCCTCTAATCCCTCGGGTTATTGGAATTTTGCTTAAAAAAAAAAAAAAAAAAAAGAAGCCTTGGGAATGGACACGCATCTTAAAAAGGAGCAGAAATCCTGCCAGAACACATGAAACCAGTGTGAAGCGGTGCTGATGTGGAGTATTGATGGCGTCCCCCAGATGTTATCTCAGACAAAATGATAAAGAATCATCAATATTTATTTGTCTCGCTTTACAGCAGCATGACCAACTTATTTGTATTTACTTCTACCAGAGAATGTAATCACCTGCAGCGTGTTATTTCTAAATCAGGAGGTCACAGCAGCAAACAATCACAGCGTTGTTTAATCTCTTTGACTGGTTTAAAGGCACTGAAGTTTGATTCATCTGGCTCAGTTTTTACCTGATTTAGTCAAAGAACAACTATGGATTTGTTATAAATATTAGTTACACTGTAAAAAATAAAAAAAACCTGTTGTTTTTATGTTAAAAACCAGCAGCTGTGGTTGCCAGAACTTTACCGTAAAAAATACGGTGCAACTTTTTTTGTAATATTACGGTAAAATGATATTAGCACTGTTGTTTAAGACTGACATTTTATTCCATATTTTACTGTAAAAAATAAAAAAGTTTTTCCATCTAAAGAAACGCTGTTCTGCCATATAATTGACCAGAAAATACTTTATAAATGCTGCATAAATTAAAGATTTTACCATTAAATATTACAGTATATTTCCTTTAGAGATATGGTGTTTAGTACATTTAACAGTGAGAAAAAGTGTTTTTTTACACAAAACATAAATGCAAAAATTACAGTGATGCTTGTATATATATGACAGTATATTTTTGCTACAAACACGGAGTATTTTACAGTGGAGTATTTTTTTTAAACTGTAAAAAATCCTGTTTTGTCTGATATAAACATTTACAATGTTTCATTGTTACTGAAACTGAATTAACTCATTTATCATTTTACATATTTTATTGTCATGGTTTAGCATGGTTTTAACATTTTTTACAGTGTAGTGTAGTCTGTGTTGTTTGAATAATCACTGTTTTTAAGTAATATTTAATCTGCTGTTTCCTTAATAAAGTGTGAATGTGTCTCTGTGTTTAGGGATCCCTCCTGGCTCTGTGTTGGGACCTGGTGATGGTCAGCTTTCCCAGATTATAATATTTAGTGTTGAATTCCTGCTCAGGGCCGTTTTCCTCATAACAATCGTCTCATGAGCAAAGTTTTATCTGTTTATTGTGTCATCATTCAGAGAGCAGCTGGCAGAAACAGCTTCCAGCTCTCCCTCTCTCTTCAGGAAATGCACATTCCCGTTGACGATGCAGTTTCATGGTATGGAGGATCGTTTGTTAGGAACGTTGTTCGCTGGAAGCAGCGACAGCAGCTGCTGAAGAGTCACCGGTTCCTTCTGTTGACCAATGAATCTGCTGCTGCTAGCAGCTTCATGCTCGTCTGTCGGAAAGTGACAGTTAAACATCCAGCGGGCTGCAACACTCACCACATATCCATAACAGATTCATTATCATAACACTTTTAGTTAACAATTAGCAAGTTAGCACAACTAATGTTTCTAAGGTATACTATGCAGGATTCTCCCAGAAGAAAATGTGCAAGAAATTAAACTTTACAGGTATTCAATGCACAATAAGATAAATCTGCATGTAAATGTTGCATAAATAATTAGTATAAAAGCAGCAGCATCCTGTTAAATTAGCAGTAAAGGACGCTATAATCTACAACTTTAAAATGTTTGTTTGTTTGTTTTTAATTACTACAGTTTTAGGATGTAAAATGTACAAGTTGTTCAACACTCACAACATATCCATAATAGATTCATTATGATAACACTTTTAGTTAACAATTAGCAGAGAGCAAGTTATCACAACTAATGTTTCTTAAAGGTATACTATGCAGGATTTTCCCAGAAGAAAATGTGCAAGAAATTAAATTTTAATGGTATTCAGGGTACAATAAATAATAACTGAATGTTAATTTATGGGTATTAAATGTACAATAAGATAAATCTGCATGTAAATTTTGCATAAATAATTAGTATAAAAGCAGCAGCATCCTGTTAACCCATTGAAGCCTGCAAAGCGGATAAGTCGTTTTCTAGTATTTGTATAAGCTCTCAAATACTTTTGAATTTCATTTCTATCTGCTACAGAGGCTGAAAAATCTATTATTTAGTAGAAGCGTTGACACTTCTGTTGAATTTCCAGAAAAACTTCAGGTTTTAGGGGCTGATTTTAAAATCGCCCAGAGGTTTTACAGGAAGTTTTAGGCGTCAATGGGTTAAATTAGCAGTAAAGGACGCTATAATCTACAACTTTAAGATGTTTGTTTGTTTTTAATTACTACAGTTTTAGGATGTAAAATTTACAAGTTGTTCTGTAAAGATGTTGACACCCGTTCCTTCTGTTGACCAATGAATCTGCTGCTGCTAGCAGCTTCATGCTCGTCTGTCGTAAACTGACAGTTAAACATCCAGCGGGCTGAAACACTCACTACATATCCATAACAGATTCATTATCATAACACTTTTAGTTAACAATTAGCAAGTTATCACAACTAATGTTTCTTAAAGGTATACTATGCAGGATTTTCCCAGAAGAAAATGTGCAAGAAATTAAATTTTAATGGTATTCAGGGTACAATAAATAATAACTGAATGTTAATTTATGGGTATTAAATGTACAATAAGATAAATCTGCATGTAAATGTTGCATAAATAATTAGTATAAAAGCAGCATCATCCTGTTAAATTAGCAGTAAAGGACGCTATAATCTACAACTTTAAAATGTTTGTTTGTTTTTAATTACTACAGTTTTAGGATGTTAAATGTACAAGTTGTTCTGTAAAGATGTTAACATATGTTCTGTATTTTTTACGGAAATATTCTGGTAACCACAGCTGACAGTTTTTTTCTGTAAAAATAACAGAACATTTTTACAGTGCATTCTTTGATTTACAGTATTTAAAACAATGTTTAATTTTACGCCATATTTCTGGTGTAATTTGACAGTATTTTACTGTAACTACTAAAAACATTTTTTACAGTGTACTATATCTAATGCTATTTACTGTATATAGAGGATAAGTATGTTCAATGACTTGTAAATGCATTTGCCACTTCAGTAATTTTCAATTCAATCTTGTTTAGTACAAATTGAATTAACTCCCAATTTACAACAGCAGCAAAATGTATATTTTTCTTGCTGAAATGGTGTTTTGGAGCAGAGAAACTAAAGAGAGCAGCTGATTCTGTATCTGGTTTCAGAGGTCAGAGGAACCAGCTCTAAGAAGAAGACTTGTCTGCTCTCTCACCCCATTTAGCCCCGTGATGGATGGATCATTTTATACACCATTAATCCATCCATTTGTCAATTACTAATGGAAATTTTGGGGGTTGCGGGTGAGGTGGAGGGCAGGTTTCAGGACCTGTCAAGCCACTGAACGGCCTGCTAGCATCACTGCTGACTGTAATTACTGAAGCTGTCTGCAAAGGAACGGAAACACTCAAAACACACAGAAAAAAAGGTGTCAATGGTGTTTAGTGCACCTGATGATTATTATCAACAGCGTCTCCTCCAGCGGGGATTCTTTCTGCGTTGTGCTGAACATGATTGGCTGAGTCCAATCATTGTTTTGTTGTATAATAAGCATTCAGAGGAAGACAAGTGGCTCGCTGACGGCACTCTGCTGAGAAAATGATTCTCCCTTCCAACGACAGAACATCACGGTGTGAAACAATGCAGAACAGAGATGGATTTGTTCCCAGACACCTTTCAAAACTCCTTTAATGAAAGAAAATGTGCAGGAATTATGGGAGATTATGCAAATGAGTGTGCGATGATGTACTGGAGGGTGTGTTGTGTTGTTCCGTCCCTTTTATCTAAAGTCTGGAGAGAAGAATAGCTTCATTTCTGCCATTACGCTGCATATCATTTGTAGTACAGCTGTAACATTCCTTCACTAATTATACAAGGTGTCTGTCAATGGGACGTACACATTCACAACCGTTTCTCTTTATTATTGGATGTGTAGCTGCCAGGGGGCCACAGAGGCCGTTAATCATTTATTGTATTTTTTTTACTTTTTGTTTTTTTAATATCAAACAGCAATACAATGCACAGTTACAAACAAGAAGAAACGAGTTAGAGAGAGATAAACAATGCAAAAAAACAAAATAGAAGTAAATAATGTTTAAAAAGATAAAATAGAAGAATAATTTAATGGAAAAGAATGAAACAAAAACAAATAAATAAATCATAAAATAAACAGACGAAAGATTACATCTTAAAGACATTAAAGGCATTTAGTGCATGTGTTGGTCGTCTTCACAGCTTTTTTGTTTGGTAGACAGGAGAAAGTTAAGTTGACTTGAAAACTTACATTTGTGTATGTGGTATTTGGCAAAAAGAAAAATTAAATTTATAAGGAAATATGCATCATCATCCTTCTTTTTGTGATCAAAACAGCCAAATATGACTTATCTTTATAATGCAAATAAAACCAGTGAGAATATTTCTGTTAACAAAGGAGGCAATGTCCTTCCAGAGTTTGTATGTAAATTCACAAGAAAAAAATAAATGTGAGATAGTTTCAGATCACAAAAACCACATTCCACCTCAATGTCAACTTTAAACTTATGTAACAGCACTTTCTATGTAGCTGTTTAAATGACACTTCCTTAGTTTTCATTTATTGAATTGTTTCTCTTTATTATTCTGCTGATTATGTAAATCAGCTGTGGGATTCCCCGTCGTTGATTGGACCTCCTGGAGCTGAGAGACCGCCTACTTCCTGGTTGCTGCTCACTTGTCTGTGATTGGTGCGGCGGAGGTTCCTGCAAGTCAGCCAATCAGGAGCCTCCAATCAACCGACTACACCTATAAAAGGCTCGTGTTTCCACAGTTGATGGAGCTGTGAAACAGTGAGCAGTCTGTCTTTACTGTTGGTTGACAGTTCTGTTACTAGAAAGCTTTGTGTTGTTCTGTTTTGAGTTTTAGTATTGATTACCTGTTCGAGTATTCTTAGCAGAGTTTGGGGAACCTTTGTGAGTTTTGCTATGTTAGCTTGCAACATTGTTAGATTGTGAAACTAAGAGTTTGGACTCTGTTTGTTAAGTATTTCTTTGTTTTGTCTGTGTTTTTGAAGCTTATTGGTGCTGACCTCTTTTTGTTTCTTCAGCTTTTCTTCTGAGCCAACAGCTTGGTAATTCAGTTATTCAACTCTGTATAGTGTATTGTTTAATTGTCAGCCCCCATATAGCCTCCTTTTGTTATATTTAATTGTACAAGGGCACTCTCTCCCTGGTTAAAATAAACACTTGATTGAAAATATACAAGAACCCTTATTCTCCTTTAAAATAATTCTTAAAACATGCATTGATAAGATCAGTGTATATGATGGAATAGTGGCATTAGAATCTGCGGGAGGCCACCAAATTTGGGCTTTTATGGAAAAAAAATTATCTGTGGGGGTTAATGCCCCCAGACCCCCCTAACCAGCTGTTTCACCCCTGGCTGCTCCCAGTCCTAGTGGAAAGCCCAGTTGCTGCTCCATGTCCTAGTGGAAAGCCCAGTTGACTGCTCCCAGTCCTAGTGGAAAGCCCAGTTGACTGCTCCCAGTCCTAGTGGAAAGCCCAGTTGCTGCTCCCAGTCCTAGTGGAAAGCCCTGTTGCTGCTCCCAGTCCTAGTGGAAAGCCCTGTTGGCTGCTCCCAGTCCTAGTGGAAAGCCCTATTGGCTGCTCCCAGTCCTAGTGGAAAGCCCTGTTGGCTGCTCCCAGTCCTAGAGGAAAGCCCTGTTGGCTGCTCCCAGTCCTAGTGGAAAGCCGAGTTGACTGCTCCCAGTCCTAGTGGAAAGCCCAGTTGACTGCTCCCAGTCCTTGTGGAAAGCCCAGTTGACTGCTCCCAGTCCTAGTGGAAAGCCCAGTTGGCTGCTCCCAGTCCTAGTGGAAAGCCCAGTTGACTGCTCCCAGTCCTAGTGGAAAGCCCTGTTGACTGCTCCCAGTCCTAGTGGAAAGCCCTGTTGGCTGCTCCCAGTCCTAGTGGAAAGCCCAGTTGGCTGCTCCCAGTCCTAGTGGAAAGACTGTTGGCTGCTCCCAGTCCTAGTGGAAAGCCTGTTGACTGCTCCCAGTCCTAGTGGAAAGCCTGTTGACTGCTCCATGTCCTAGTGGAAAGCCCTGTTGGCTGCTCCCAGTCCTAGTGGAAAGCCCTATGCCGTAGAATTAATTTGAAGATGTATTAAAATATCTGACATATAGCAGTTTAAATATGCATCAAATATGTTTTGATAAACACACAGAAATGACCAACAGTCACAGTGTCTTTACAGGAAACTTCTGCTTGATTGAGATATGAACAGCTCGGATTTAGGAAATCCCAAGTGTGCTCTGATATCAAGTGTTTTTCATAACAGGAAATTACAGGACGTTGAACCTTAGTTACACAGAAACAATGACACACCAACCTGCAAAGTAAAAAGAGAGAAACTGGGTGTTGTCTCTCAGTGTTGTTCTGACTTTTGGATGTGTCTGACACCTTTGGCATCTGAATCTGTTTTTTGATACTTGCTAAATAAATCCCGCACAAGGCTGCTATTCGAATCGACCTGGTCGTCAGTTGTTTTTCTTTAAAGATTTTCTACAACACTCCCAGTCCTAGTGGAAAGCCCAGTTGACTGCTCCCAGTCCTAGTGGAAAGCCCAGTTGGCTGCTCCCAGTCCTAGTGGAAAGCCCAGTTGACTGCTCCCTGTCCTAGTGGAAAGCCCTGTTGGCTGCTCCATGTCCTAGTGGAAAGCCTAGTTGACTGCTCCCAGTCCTAGTGGAAAGCCCAGTTGACTGCTCTATGTCCTAGTGGAAAGCCCAGTTGACTGCTCCCAGTCCTAGTGGAAACATGTTAACAGCATTTAAAAATGACACAGCAGGATAACAACATCTCCGACTGTGAATAATGTTGTGAGGTGTTTTCTCTCATTTAGCTCTCAGAGTGAACCAGATTGATGCATTTTACTTTACCAGGTGATGTTTCTTTACCTGCTTGACAGTTTCGACTGAGACTCCAATCTTCCTCAGAAACGTCATTACCAGTCCTTAAATTACATTCATTATGGACGTGGACTTAAAATCATTGTTTTAATTCTTTGTGTATTTTGAAAAGAGCTATATAAAATTGATGCATTATTATTATTATTATTATTATTATTATTATTATTATTATTATGTTATGGCCTTGGTGCCCTCAAAATATTGACAACACAAAAGGCCAAGTGGCCTGGACACTAAAATGATGAAATTCCAGGCCAGGCATCTGCTTATTTTACATTTATGGTAATTCTACCTTACAGAAAGTGTGAATAAACCCGTAATAAATCTGGTAAAATAAGAAACTTAGCCTTAAAAATGTGACCTTATAAAGCCAGAGCCAGAAGAGAATGAAATCCTGTTGAGAGGCTGAAGGGGCATTGTGGCGGTTGGTTTATGAGGAGCTATGTGCTGTCAGCGCTGGTTATTACCCGGCCTGAGACGGCATCCTCCCGATTCCTTCTCTGCCGTCTGAACGATGGGCGGATGTCTCTTTAACAGCTGGGGTTAGCGACACGGCGGCTCACAGGCCTGATGAGCTGCTCTCTCTATTTGCTCTGCTCATTCTCCTGAGCACCGCTGCCGTCCAGATTAGAGCCTATGGGCCATTAGGCAGCCATGGAGGGGGCAACCTCAGAGAGGTAGCACCACCGAGCCTGAGAGCAGGAAGATAGACACTACAAGTCATTGTGTCTGCAGGAGGCTTGGTGCTCTGTGTCTCTGTTCTTTATGGGGACCACAGGCCCTAACAAGGACAGAAACCTGCAGAAATACACTCCATCCTACATGCTACAACCTTAGTTTGAGGTCTAGAGGTCACAGGAAGAAAGAGCTTTGATAAACACAAAACTAGGCAGAAAAATGGCTGCAGGGACTCCAAGTGGAACAGTTATCATGTTTATTTACAGGCACACTGCAAAAAACATGAAGCTGACCAAGTATTTTCTTCTTCTATCTATCAATAGTGTCTTAATTATCTTGTTCTGAGTATAATTTACCTACTGACCATAGCTTTATGTGCGTATTTAATTATTAATATTATTATTATGTCCTTATTTAATTATCTTATCGTTTAAAGACTTGTTTTTAGGATTGACATTGTGAGCTTTTTCATGCTTTTCAATCTCTTCAACTGTTGAATATGGTGAGTTTTTACCTAAAATATTGGCTCCAGTTGAGAGTTTTAGTTGCATGGAGTTTGAATGTTATTTCAAAAACATTTTCTATCACCAAAACGTGCTCGTTTCAAGTATTACTGCCTTAATTTTAACTTTTAATGTTACTACAGTCGGGCTTTCAAGCCACAACTGTTTGAAATAAGTATATTTTTACTTATTTAAAGAATTCTTACAAAGAAACATTTACTTACTGCACTGGCAGATAATTTGACTTGTTTCAAGCATGTATTTGCTTAATTCTAGTTATTTATTTCTTATTTTTTGTATTGGAATAGGGTTAGTTAATAAATTAACTAAATTAACTCAAAATATCCATAATAGGGCTCATTAAGAGTGTTTTACATCAACGTGAAACATGTAAAAGGAGAGTTACCGTGTGGACACTTGCACCACATGTAGAATTATCACTCTGGAGTTGTTCTTCTCTACAGCTCTGACCCATAATGCACCTGAACCATAATAAACTGACCAGGCCTCACATTTCCACCTAACACTTTCCACAATGCCCTCAAATCAGACCCTTATATTTCACAATAAAAGTCCCTCAAAAGGAAATACATTTTAACTAAACATTTAATCTAAAAGACATATTTATAAACATTTTAACATCTTATTTATTGCATTTTAATCACATTTTAATGACTTTATGAACTTGAATGAATATCATTTTTTATGAAACAAAAACAAGCACAAATAAACTGTCTTTGAATAAAGAAAGGATATTTCTTCCATTCACTTTATTCAGCCTTGATTTTTTTTTACCCTGTTGGCAGTGGAGCTGCTGTCTGAGTTTGACTAAATTCCCTTGTGGCAATAAAAATGAAAGCCTTGCTTTAACTCTATGGAGTCTTGGGCCATTTTGTCCATTTTTTGGGCCATTCTTTGTCATTTTCCATCTTTTTTTAGTCATTTTGTGTCTTTTTTAGTCTTTTAGTTCAACATAAATTTGATTTGGAATCTTTTTTTACTTTCAAAACACTATCATGCTCAATAAAGAATTGTAAATGTGTCAAATGTGAACAAAGGTGTCAAATCTAACATATAAGAGGGTTCCATCCAGTTCTATCATTTTCTACTAAATCTATTTGAGCTTGTCTCCAGTTTTACTTGGTATATCATCATCAAACTGAAACTGGCCTCATGGAGTTTACAGCCAGAACTTTAGAGGTAAATGTACAGTAGGGCTCCACGCTGCTTTGTTTTCTAGTCTGGATGGAGTCAACAAGTCTGTATTATTTGGAGCTTTAGGACACTCCAGAGGGGTAACCCTGTACATATAAGAAGTTCCTGACAGTCAGTGGAGATCGCTACACGTACCTAGAGCCGTACACTTACTTAGAGCCGTACACGTACTTAGAGCCGTACACGTATCTAGAGCCGTACACGTACCTAGAGCCGTACACTTACTTAGAGCCGTACACGTACTTAGAGCCGTACACGTATCTAGAGCCGTACACGTACCTAGAGCCGTACACGTACCTAGAGCCGTACACGTATCTAGAGCCGTACACGTACTTAGAGCCGTACACGTACTTAGAGCCGTACACGTATCTAGAGCCGTACACGTACCTAGAGCCGTACACGTTCCTAGAGCCGTACACGTACCTAGAGCCGTACACGTACCTAGAGCCGTACACGTACCTAGAGCCGTACACGTTCCTAGAGCCGTACACGTACCTAGAGCCGTACACGTACCTAGAGCCGTACACGTGTCGGTTAATGCTCCCTGCTCCTCCCGCCCAGAGAGCTGCAGACCTCCATCATGTAAATCAAAAGCTGAGCATGATTTAGAGAAACCCATCGGAAGACGAGGCAGACTGTAAATTGCTGCAGGCAATTTCGAAGCACTGTAATCATGATTTGTTTTGGAGCAGTTGTTTTTTCCACTGTCACCCTTTTGTGTTTTGCTATTTGAAAATATTCAATGTCATCTCCGCCTGGGGCAACAGAACGGAGCTTCACACAGATAAGCGAATGTTCCCTCAGGGCCAATGCAATAATGTAGAATAGGAAAATGGGTTTACTGTTGCAGTGCAAATCCTTTGAGTGTTAAAGTTTATGGGCTATGAGGTGCTACGTATCTCCCTCCACTGGAACAAATATGCTGAAACTTCACTAAATCACTGCTGGAAGAACGTCTATAAATCGTATATAATCCACACATCTAATCAGCAGAACACACTCACTCTTGTATTGTGTATTTTCTTTAATTGGTACACTAGAGCAGTGGGTAATTAACGCAGAGATTCAGGGGTCGATTTTTATTTTGCAAACCAGAACAACACAGTTTAACTGCTCTATAAGTCGTCAGACAGCACAGCTTTAATTACTGTATCTTTACTTGGCTTCAACTGGAGACTCGTACTAAATTGGGCGTTTGAGGCTGAATACCAATTCTGTTATTCAGCGTAGTAATTCACTATTTTCCTCTCAGACTGAAGCAAGTTTATAGATTCCACTGAATTGTATTCTTGTTAGTATACCCCCTTAAACATCTCCTAAAAACCTGAAACTCTAGATTAAAACCCTCAGTCTGTGTGTGTGAGCAGCTCTGAGGCAGCTTTCACTGCATATTTTATACAGAAACACTTAAATACAGTCACATGATTTCATTATTACTTTCTCTATTAGAATCTTTGTATGGTTCTCTGTATTACTAACGACGAGGCATTGTTTGGAATTAATGTTGATATTAAATCTTTAATACATCTTAAATTCAGTAAGAAAAGTTTTATGCTCTGATATTTATAGATATTTTTATAATCATGTTAATGGTTAAATGTAACAGCACCCATAGGATCATGTAGATCAGAAGACATGTATTTAATTTATTTAATATTTATTTTGCAAAAACTATACACTGATAATCAGCAGACCAAGGCAAATTTGTTGGATCCTCAATATACATAGTAGAAAAATGATATTTCTGCCTTGTTTATGATGGTTCCTTCATTCACTGACGATTCATTCATTCATTCATTCATTTTCCTGAACCGCTGATCCAAACCTGGCTCTGTAATGGTCATGTCCTTGTGACAATATGATATTTCTCCATTCATTTTACGTGAAAATGTTTATATTTTTACAGTAAAACGGTATGTTTTCAAAAGTTTTTCAAAAGTTTTGTACTATTCCTTGATTTACGGTAAATAAAAGTGTCTATCTTTTTATTTTACACCCTAATTCTCATGCAATTTGACAGAGTTTTACTGTAATTTCTACAAATATTTTTTTACATCTCTGCAGAGATAGTGCACATAAACCAGTAGAGTGACCCGGTCGAACAAACATAGCTGTGTTATTTTGTGTTGCTGCTGTTTGAGTCTGAACCAAAGTGTTGGACCAAGCAGCCGACCTGTAGATGAACACAGCGTCTCCAGAGCCATGTGGCTAAATATACACCACCAACCAACATGGTGCTATAAACACAGGAAAGCATGCTCGTATTATCAGGACACGTTAAAAATTAATCTGTTTAATTTACAGTAAAATACCAGCAGCTGTGGTTGCCAGAATTTCACCGTAAAAATGACAGTGATTGGGTTTTCTACTGTAAATTTAAATGTAAATATCTGTAATTTAGACTGAATATTCCTGTTATTTTTAGGGTAATTGTGTCATTTTGACATCATGGTATTTCTTCATTAATTTTACATGGAAATGTTATATTTTTACAGCAAAACTGTGTGTTTTCAACCGTTAATGACAGTAAAGGTTAAAGTTTGTATGCTATTCTTTGATTTACGGTAATTAAATGTCTGACTTCAGTGTAAAAAATGTTTGCATTCGAACATTTTTACTGTACAGTTTTACTGTAATTCCTAGAAACATTTTCCAGAGTGTATTAAAGGCGTCTGGGGCCAAAGTTTCTAATAGTTTGGATCAGATCCACTGGTTCTCTGTGTTGTGGCTCTTCATTGTGAGCAGACATTAGTGGAGCTATCGGCCTTATAAAGTCTCATCGGGTGTGTCAGTTGTGCTGATGTGTCTCGTTCCGCCTCTCTGCTGCTGATGATACAGATGGAGGAGCTGGTCGTCTCTGGACCAATCACAGCTCAGCGTTAGCTCAGCGCTAGCTCATCGTTAGCCCCTATAGTCTACAGTCACAGATCGTTGAGCAGTATTACAGCACAGGAAACCAAATCATTTTACATCATCGTTCTCCCTCATATCACCTTTCACAGGGATATTACAGGCTGTTTTAACTCACCTGAAATATGTTCTATTTTACATTTTTAGTAGTAGGATTAGTAGTAATAGCATAACAAGTACAGTAGTTGTGCGTTCATATTGGAAATAATAATCATACAGGGCCAAGGTAGCAGAAAACACTATCTCATAACAACAGACAAAACATAGTGAAAATAAAAAATAACAGGCACAATGGTAAACGTTTATGGACATGCAATAGATGTTGTTGAGGTATAAAGTAGCTAAGAACTTTAAAAAAAGACGTAAAATTACCAAAAAAAGACATAAAATGACCAAAAAAAGACACAAAATGACCAAAAAAAGAAGTGAAATTACCAATAAAAAGACACAAAATGACCAAAAAGAGGCATATAATGACCAAAATAGACACAAATTCAGCAAAAAAAAAACAGAATGTGCAAAAAAATGAGTAAAATGACAAAAAAGAAACAAATCGACCAAAAAAAGACATAAAATGACCAAAAAAAGACACAAAATGACCAAAAAAAGACATAAAATGACCAAAAAAGACACAAAATGACCAAAAAAAGACACAATTGGTAATGATTTTGGTAACAATAAAACCATGTTAAATGTCTAGATATCAGCTCTTAAATTTAACTCTTGTGAGCTTTTTGTTGTTGTTATCATTATATTTGTCAAAATAAATGTACATTGAGTTGTACCAGGCATTAAAATGAACAAGAACTGAAAAAACAATGGTCTTACTGCAATAAAATATTACAGTAAAAATATATTAGCACTGCTGATTTCACGTTTAAGATTTTTACTTTATTTTATTCCATATTTTACTGTATAAATAAAAACACTGTTCAACCATATGATTGACAAGAAAATACTTTATAAATGCTGCATAAATTAAAGATTTTACCATTAAATATTACAGTATATTTCTGTTAGAGTATTTACAGTGGAGTAATGTGATTTTCAAAAAACAAAATGTAAAAAATCCTGTTTTGTCTTATATAAACATTTACAGTGTTTCATTGTTACTGAAACTGAATTAACCCATTTATCATTTTACGGTCTTTTACTGTCATGGTTTAGCAGTTTTTCACCCTAAAATCTACAGACATTTTTTACAGTGTATATATAAATATTCTGGGTCCCCATCAATGACAAATCTAAAGTTCTACCACCAGTCTAAAATGTCTATAACCTCCTATTTTTCTGATAATAGCATAACAAGTAGATTATTAGTGTGTTTATGTTGTAAATATTAATCATACAGAGTTAAGGTAGCAGTTAAAGAAGTTGATGTACACACTATCTCATAACAATAGAAATATTTCTGGTGCTAACACTCAAATATAGTTTTTCCCTTTCCCTTTCCCTTTTTCCGCTGCATGATTAGCACCTGAGGAGTAATAACACACCTGAGACTGGAGGTGTTCCTCACAGCTCAGACTGGAGGTGTTCCTCACAGCTCAGGTGTGACTCAAATGTGTTGAAAACGTTTTTTGTTTAAGTGAAACAGGCGTTGCTAGACCCCCTACATGGATCGTTTTGATGGTTTTAATTGTCAGTACCAGATCATTCATTACTTTGATCTGGATCTCCTTTAATTTAATGCTAAGCATAGTCAATGATGAGGATTATTTCATTAAACATGAAGCATCAGAGCTTTCTGCTGCTGGTGGCTCCATGTTGTGTTGTTTTTATTTTTTCACCCTTCAAACAGTGACTGGGTGGACATACAACAGATGTTGTTGAGGTATAAGTAGCTTAACCTGGGAACTAAACATAAAGATGCCCTACAGGGCATTGTGAAGGTTGCTAGCAAGATTGTGGAGACTCAGTTTTGTTGATTTGAGTTGTGAGGAAAAGCTACAAGGATCTGTTGAGTCTGTCTGATAGCAGCTGGGAGGTGGAAAAGATATTCATTCATTCACTTCCATCAGGGAGCTGAACCTGGTGGAACCATGATGGTGATGTTGATGATGATGATGGGTTTGATATTGACGATGATGATGATGATGATGTTGTTGTTGGGGACCTATGTGGTTGACACTTCACCTGGAATTGCCTTCTGTTGCACTATTGTCTTATGTTTTGTTTTGTTTTTAGATATATTGAGGCCGTATGTATGTGTGTTGGAATGTAAAGTTTTTTATGTCTTTTATACACCTAGACTGCAACCAAATTGCCCAAGTTGGGACAAATAAACTATACTTGACTTGACTTAAGTGCTTTAAATATTTATTATTTTTTATTCTGTGTCCCCATCAATGACAAACCTTCACTACTACCACCAGTCTAAAATGTCTATAAGCAACATTTATCCATCTTTTTATGGCTGTAATAGATCTTCCCCATGACG
Organism: Centropristis striata; assembly: GCF_030273125.1. Lineage (NCBI taxonomy): Eukaryota > Metazoa > Chordata > Actinopteri > Perciformes > Serranidae > Centropristis > Centropristis striata. Next base: position 563,470 of record NC_081526.1, on the reverse strand, counting down.
TTAATATCTTGATCCATGTTTCTGTAGAGTGGAGGCGTCCCAGCAGGCCACGCGGTCCATATAATAATATAATAATATAATAATATAATAATATAATAATATAATAATATAATATATTCTACCCTCCGTCCTCCAGCGTGTTTACTGGCTGGCAGCTGCTCTCATTGTTTGGTGATTGGCTGGAGATAAGTGGAGCTGACGGATGAGATGTTGATGTATTTACCTGACAGACAGACAGGCAGACAGACAGGCAGACAGACAGACAGACAGACAGACAGACAGACAGACAGGCAGACAGGCAGACAGACAGACAGACAGACAGGAAGCTGACTGACTGGCTCTCATCTCAGCAGCTTTGTTTAACCCGGTCAGCCTGGACGCTTTGCTTACTCACTCGATGAGACGTCATGAAGATGAGGAGAAGACCTTCGCTAATCTTGGCTGACATTGGATCGCTTGGCAAGCAAAGAGATCACACTTTCACTGCAGATATAGTAGCTCCTCTTCTTCTTCTGGGACAAAGTTTACTGGATAATATATCCACATCAAAAAGTTACTAAAATTATTAGACCATTGTTTTTTTCAACTTCTTGTTCATTTTAATGTCTGACATTTAACATGGTTTTATTGTTACTAAAATCATGATCAATAAAACATGTTAAATGTCTAGATATCAGCTCTTTAATTAAACTCTAATCAGATATTTTTGTTGTTGTCATTATATTTGTCCAAACAAATGAACCTTTAGTTGAACCAGATATTAAAATGAACAAGAAACTGAAGAAAACAAGGTGATCCAATCATTTTTTCCATGACTGTATGAGTTTGAAAGTGGTAAACTTGAGTGTAACTCTACAACAGTAACGACACACGAGGATTTACAGCAGCTGATGTTTCTGTTTCCTGTTGAAACGACGTCTGCTGCTCTGTGATCAGCTTTGGTTCGGTCGGGAAACTCCTTCTGATGGAGAAACGGCTTCTTGTCCCGCTTCTGCTGATGAAAAAGTATTTCTAGAAGTTTTATGAACAAAAGATTCCAATGGAAACAATCTCACTTATTTGGGGGCAAAATGTGTCGACCAAGTCTGAGAAAAACACGTCTGAATGTCAGCCACACATGCAAAAAATAACACTTTGATAATGAATAGAAATAATAATTTAAATCTGCGTGAACTGAACTTGGAGCTGAAGTGTGAACGCTGGAAGTTAGTGTGAGAACATCAGAGTCCCGAGGCAGCAACCCACTATTTGTGACTTTTCAGTGAATTATTAACTGACTGTTTTAACGTATGCAGAACTTCCATCAAAAATATGTCCATATCCACATACATCACAGTGCTTCTACTGCAAAAACTGAACTCTAAGTCAGAGTAAATATCTCAGATCAAGGGGATATTTGCTTATTTTCTGTCTGATCAGATAGTTCTTCTTAGTCAGCAGTTTTTATTTTAGACTGTTTCACTTGTTTGATATAAAGATTTCACGGCTTTTGCCTTATTTCAAGAATTTTAATAAAAGTATTCTACATCCAGATGAAAATCTTTGTATCTGTGTGAAGAAAAGTTGACTAGTTTTTAGTGTGACTTTGCTGGTTTCTATAAATATAATGTCTATCATATCATTATGTCCAGATGATGGCTCTAGCATTTACTGATTATTAATTCAACAATATTTTTACACATATTGAGAAAATAGGTCACGTGTATTTCATTAGAATCAATAAAAAGTCACTAGTTATTAGTTAGAATACACTAATTCTAAGGTATTTGTGGTTCATTGAGATTAGATATTTTACTGGTTTTAGAAAGTCTTGACAAGACTAATTTTCTTCTTCCATTGGCAGATAATTTTGATATTTTTAAGCAAAACACCTTAACACCTAATTTTTGTACTTTTTTTCTTGTTTTTAAGAGCTGACTTTTTGCAGTGTGGAAATAAAACATTTTTTTAGCTATTCTTTCCACGAGGAACCCGAGAATGTTCCTCTCCATGCTGCTGTCTGTCTCTCTGAGTCTACTGTTCTTGTTAACTGCTGCATACAGTGAATTTCATCAATAATTCATCAATTCATCTAATGCATCATCAGTAAACACAAGGTGCAATATACACCGTTATGCCGACGACACGCACATTTATCTTCCACTGCAAACCAGTGAAAAGGGCAATTTTAATAAACTTTTATCCTGCTTAACTGATATAAAATCCTGGATCACACAAATCTCTTCCTGCTGAACGAAGACAAATCTGTAATAATCCTTTTTGGTCCCACTACAACTGTTCATACCTTACAGAACCACCTGAATCCTGTCTGACACTGTCAAACCCACGGACAGAAACCTGATGTTACATTTGACACAATCTCACATTGGAGAAACAAGTTTCAACTGTTGTACATTCATGTTTTCATGTTTCATTTAAGACATAAAATTGTTTTCATTTTTTCCCCCCATTGGTTATATTTCAAAGGAATCCCCAGCAAACAGGCTGACAGTTGACATTAAATGACTGTTATTGAATTGACAGAAAATCAGTGACATCCTTTAAATCTCTTCTTAAAACATTTCTTCGAAGGGTTTATTTATATATATATATATAATTACATATAAATATATGTTTGTGTGTGCTTGTTTCTGTCTTGTTTGCTTGTTTTACTTCCTGTGCAGCACTTTGTAACGTTTTGTTTTGAAAAGTCCTCTATAAATAAAGTTTTTATTATTATTATTATTATCATAATGCATGGACTCATGTTTAAATAGACAAATTGAATATCATACAGGGGTCAAAATGTAATATTATAACAAAAGTGAAAGCATTTTTTCTATTGGCTGAAATATGAGCCACCAGAAACTGGATTTGAATTGCTTAACTTGAATCATTGCATTACAAAACTGAATTTGAATCACACAATTTGAATTTGTATCCTTCAATTTGAATTATTGCATTGGAAAACTGAATCTGAATTGTAATTTGAAATTTAATTAATTCGCTTTTATAAGCAATTCAAATATAACTAATTCAAATTTATTTTTTGGTGGCACATATTTCAGCCCATAAATCCCCAGCAAACAGGCCGACAGTCAAAATTAAACTGACTGTTATTATTTAATAAACCAAACCAGGAAAAAGAGACATCTCCTTTAATATCTGACACACTCACAAACACAGTCAAGCATCATTTAAATAGACAGGTGGATGACGAGCTAATGTAAAAGAAACACACTGTACTCACACTACACACACACACACACACACGCACACGCACACACACACGCGCGCACACGCACACACACACATTTCTAATTCAGTTTCTAATGGCACATATTTCTGCACATTCATAAGAATCTTCCCAGATTTGGTTCATCAGGTTAAAATCTTATCAGATATTTGATGTTTAGTCCTTGTGGGAAGATTTGTGCAGCCCTGCACTTGAACCAATGAGATAACACACACACACACACTCTCACACACACACACACACACACACACACACACACACACACACACACAGCGCGCTGCCTTGTCAGCTAACCCCCTCTAGTGCCGAGCCTCCTGATCACAGATGGCTCAGTCTGCCGCTGTTCTCTGCTAGACTGGAGGAGCTTCTCCTCCTGCTCCGCTGCTCTCCTCTCCTCCTCTGCTCCTCCTCTGCT